>NW_027551572.1:268270-335514 GCF_008692635.1 Crocuta crocuta
TAAATTTAAAAAAAAAAAAAAAGAAAAAAGGTTTTTTCATCAGTTGTTCTGCACTGGATTTGGGGCTCTGACAAGAACAGCTGTTTGATAAAATGGTATTGGTCAGCTTTTCCTCAAACACAGGTTCTCTGCATTTTTACTTTTATCACATAATCTTGCTGTTTCCACCTCACTTCCTGAAGAAGACTTCTTTTCCTTTACCTCTAAAGTCACTCTTCTAGGTCTACTTTCTCTTACTATTTTCTATCATTCGTTTTCAGAGCTAGAGAGCTTTCACAGTTCCTTCCTATGCTACCATTCTTTGATTCCAGATCTGCCTGAGCTTTACATGAAATCCCAAGGTCATTCCCACATGGAGTGTTAAAGCTCTTGTTTCACACTTGCTAGATCAAGCTAATACGCCTCGTCAGTCCCTCTCCACCCAGAGCTTTAGGACAGACATACTGTTATGTGTTGTACCCACCCAAGACACACTCTATAAGAGAATATTGAAACAGACATCTTAAAAGATCCTACCAAGAGAAAATGAAGTACCCTTCACACCTTATTTTCATAGTGCCTTATCGATTTCCCCGAACATCTTTTAGTCTCCTCCAGTACCCAAGAGAATCATGGGAACTCCTGCTGTTTGTGTGTCTGCCCCTCATGTTTCTCTTTCTCTGTGGTCCCTAAGTGCTAAATTACAAAAGGAGATGGAGAAATTACACATTAAAAATTCTCCTGTGTATCCAGCACTGGCAGAAGTCAATTTCAAAAACCCCTGCAGATCTTGATAATAACTATTTCTTTCTAATTCTGGCTGTTCATTGTTAAAAGTGAAAGCTGGGAGCAGAACAAAGTTGTATTTCCAGAGGAATGTAACTGGTAGCTCTACATAACAAAGTAAAAAGTATGCTTACTAAAGTGCTGACTTATAAACTATGGCTATGTCATAAAGTACTGGGCTACCACTCTGGATCTGGTAGAAAAACAGGAATATTCAGAGAATTCCAAAAAGAACAGCTCAGAACTCCTTACAAGTTTAGGCTCTAATGCCAACCTGTCTTCAAATGAGCCAGATGAGAGAAATCTTCAAGAGCACATTAAGAGTCACTAAAGAAACATGGAAATTCAATAAATATGAAAAATGTGAAAAAGGAATCATGTTTATTTCTAATGAAGAGTCTAGCCTATTAATTCTCATGACATGAGGGCAAAGCAATAAGAAAGCCCACATCCTTGGTTTATAAAGACTTTATGAAAAATACTGTCCTCTGAAGTATGGAAAAATTACTTTACTGGGAAGGACAGTGTTCTCTCATAAAATCTCAGATCACTGAGCTTGCCCCACATCTTTCATTTATAAGCATGTTGGGCAGGGTCGCTCAAGGAAAATTTAATTAAAAGAGAAAAGGGCTATTAGTTTGTAAGTAGGTAAATCATAATTACATGGACTTCCTTGTTAATTCAAGTATATTATACTCCAAAATAGTCTCATAACAGGAATTCTACTTTGTGGTGCTCTTAAGCCCACCCCCTACTCCAAACCCCTGCAGCTGTCTTGATCAGTAATCTGGATAGAAAGCCAAACATCCATTCCAACACAAAGCTCATCCTGTCATTAAGTATTAAGGTGAGTCATGCTCTGATTTTGGCAGCATAATTCTCAGGAATGGATACAGGAGGAAGGTGAAAGTTGATATCTATTGAGTTCACTATGGACTGGGTACTCTGTTAGTCACTTTATTTATTTTTTTTAATGTTTATTTATTTGAGAGATAGAGCACGCATGCGCTTTCACACACAACTGGGGGATGGACAGAGAGAAGGGGAGAGAGAATCCCAAGCAGGCCCCACAGTGTCAGCGCAGAGCCCAAGGATATGGGGCTCGATCTCATGAACCGTGAGATTATAACCTGAGCCGAAATCAAGAGTTGAATGCTTAACCAGCTGAGCCCCACTGTTAGTCACTTTATATTCATATCTCCTTTAATCTCCAGCAACCTGAAAGGTACAATCTATTATTATCTTCCTACACTATCATCCCCTGGCCCTGTATCACTCCTGCCTTCCCTGAGATTGTAGCACTTGTCTCTCTGTTTTCCTTCACATCACACCTTCATAATTCTTGGTTATGTGAATATTAACTAGATGATCTTTCCAGTGTTGCTTTATGACTACCTTTTCCAATAGTGTCATCTTTTACTTTCCTTCTGTGTACAAACCATATAATATTTTATAACCAATAATCCCAATCCTTCCACAATCTCAATCTCAAGTAGCCCATTCTCTAACCACTAATTCCTATCTTTAGAGAAGCTCCTTAACTCTAGTGATCTGATTCTTGTAATTCTTCAGCCCCACTAGGATCTACCATGCATTGATCCCACCACCTTTCCATTCAGGTCTTCCTTTCTTCCTAAACTACAGTAGATTCCATGGTCCATCATTGTGATTGCTTTCTTAAATTTATCCTCAACTCCCTTTGCCTACCTTTCTTGCTGGCATGACCCCAGCCCAGGTTCAATCTAACACTGTGCCTATTTTATATCTATTTCTAGCTGAACATGACTGGAAAAATAAGTGCAACTATTTTGATTTATTCCTACTTAAATTCATAACTACTAACTTCAACTGAGCCTAATCATGGCCACTAATCCTATCTTTTTTTCCAGGTCTACCTAGTCCCTCCCTACCCAGATTTTTTTCTTCTTCTTTTTTTAAGGTTTCTTTATTTATTTTTGACAGAAAGAGAAAGGGAGCAAGAGCAGGGGAGGGGCAGAGAGAGAGAAGAATCCCAAGTAGGCACTCTGCTATCAACACAAAGCTCAATGTAGGGCTGGATCCCATGAACCATGAGATCATAACCTGAGCCACAATCAAGAGTCAGACACTTAGCCAACTGAGCCACCCTACAGATTCTCTCTTCCTACAGCAAAACTCTAATACCTCCCCCATGATCTTTAAGATCAGCTTATTTCACTGAAAAAACAGAAGCAGAAGAGAACTTTCATAGGTTCCCCACCCCCCACCCTTATCTCTACTTTCTATTTGTCAAATATGGATGAGCTATGTTTCGATTCAAGAACAGATTCTCAGCGTGGGCACAAGATCTCATTCCTTATTGCTTACCCAAAGATATTTCTCCAGTAGATACCCCTCTCTGATATAATATAAATATTATCAATATCTCCCTTTACTGTATCATCACTATCAGCATACAAGTAAAGTGAAAAAGTCTCTTTTGTCCTGTATTACCTCCCACCTACTGCCTCATTTCTATCCAGCCACTAAGCAAAACTCCTATTTACATTTTCTGGTCAGGCATTGCCGCTACCACTTTATCAAAACTGCTTGTCAAGGTCACATTGCCCTCTGTGTTTCTAGATTTTATTGTAAATTCTAAGTCTTCCACTTACTTGACCCATCAGTAGCTTTTGAGAGAAGTGATCACTCCCTCCTGTACCTCGCCCTATTTTTTTAATAATCTTTTTTATTTTGGTGCCAGGAAACCATACTTTCCTGATTTCCTCTTACCAGCTTTGCTGGCTCTTGTCAGTTTCCTCTGCTGGTTCTTCCTCATTTCCCCAGTCACTAGATATTGAAGTGGGCGGGACTCAGTCCTCAGAATGCGTCTCTTCTCTGTTTACAGCCTACAGGCTTTAAATATTTGTTGAATGAAAAATTTTTATCTTTAGCTTAAAATCTTTCCATGAACTTTATCTCCAATAGATAGATAGATAGATGATAGATAGATCGATCTTCCCATTTGACAACTCCACGTGAATATTTAATGGACATCTCAAAGCTAATTTGGCTGAACCTGAGCACCTGTTCTGCCCCATCTTTTGGAAAACTAAAACTTTTACAGTTTTTCCCAGTACAAGTGCTAACACCCTCCTTGAAACTATAAAAGCGAGAATCCTTAGAGTCAAGGTGTCTCCTCTCTTTTCCCTCACTCAACGCCCAGGAAATCCTCTTGGCTCTACACTAAAATATATTCAGAATAAACCATCTTCACCTGATCCAAGGCACCCACCATCCTTCATCCAGATCACAGCAGCAGCCTCCTAACTTGTCGATCTTTCGACCTTTGTTCTGCGGCAGTGTATTTTCTTTTTATTTAAAATTTTTTAAATGTTTTATTTATTTCTAGGAGAGAAAGAGAGAGAGAGAGACAGCGTGAGCAGGGGAGGGTCAGAGANTTGCGGCAGTGTATTTTCTTTTTATTTAAATTTTTTTAAATGTTTTATTTATTTCTAGGAGAGAGAGAGAGAGAGAGACAGCGTGAGCAGGGGAGGGTCAGAGAGAGAGGGAGTCACAGCCTGAAACAGGCTCCAGGCTCTGAGCTGGCAGTCAGCACAGAGCCCGACGCGGGGCTTGAACCCACGAACCACGAGATCATGACCTAAGGAAAGTTGGACACTTACCCGACTAAGCCACCCAGGCGCCCCTGCTGCAGTGTATTTTCAACACAGCAACCAGAGTCATCTTTAAACTTAATCTGATTATTCACTCCTCTGTTCAAGAGCCTCCAGTGACTCTCTTTTTCACATGGAGTGAAAATTAAAATCTTAGAATGGGCTGCCTCCTGCTCTTCTTACTTGCTGACCACCTCGCTCAAATCTCTGGTCTTATCCCTTCCTCCTCCTCTCTTCCTTGCTTACTATTCTCCAACATTTTGCTTCAATGTTACTCCTGGAATATGCCGGAGCCTTTGCAGTTACTATTTTTTTCTGGAATTTTCTTCACCCCAGCTATTCTCATGGCTTACTTCCTCACTTCCTTCAGGCCTTTGCTCAAATATCACTTCTGAGTGAGGCTTTCTCTAATCATTCCACTTAAAATTTGCCAGCCACTTCCTACATTTCACTTTACTCCCCATCCCTTGTGCACTTAACTGCTTTATGATATACTCTATATTTTATTTATTTTCTTTAGACTACTTATTTTCTTTGTCTCTTTTGTTACCTACTTCAATTAGAGAGTTCCTAGAAAGTGAAAAAAAATTTTTTTTGTCTAGAAGAATGCCTGAAACATAGTATAAGTTCTTTAAAGTTTATTTTTGTTTTGNATGAGAGTTCCTAGAAAGTGAAAAAAAATTTTTTTTGTCTAGAATGCCTGAAACATAGTATAAGTTCTTTAAAGTTTATTTTTGTTTTGAGAGAGAGAGAATCTCAAGCAGGCTCTGCAGTAATAAAAGTGGGGCTCGAACTCAAGAACCCGTGAGATCATGATGTGAGCCAAAATCCAGAGTCAGATGCTTAACCAGGTGAACCATGCACCCCATACACCCCATATGTTTTTGTTTGTTTTGTTTTGAGAGAGAGAGAGGGAGACAGAGAATCCTAAGCAGGTTCTGCTCCCAGCATGGAGCCTGATGTGGGGCTAAATCCCACGACCATGAGATCATGACCTGAGCCTAATCAAGAGTCAGACACATAACTGACTGAGCCACCCAGGCACCCCACCATAGTATATGTTTAATAAGTATATTTTTTCAAGAATGAATTCAGTTTCCAGTTTAATGATGAGGCTTAGAAAGTATAAATTCAAAACCAAAGAGCAAGTACACTTGCTGCTGGGATTGGAACCCAGGCACTCTGACTCCTAGGGCTTGCCCAGTGTTCTTCATCTAGACCTGATTACCAGATACCGGGAGGAGCAGCCGGAGTTGCTATGACAAACCATACCTTGTTTAATCAATAATGGTGACAGTACAGAAGAGAGAGGTTGTATTTCTAATACAATTTGGTAAATCAAATGGAAACAATGAGGAAAGGTCTTACACTGGTTTCACAGACTCAGAGGCTGAATCTTAATAGATAAGAGTGGGCATTAGTTAGATGAAGAATAGAAGAGATATGTCAGGAATAGCACATACAAAGGCATGAGTTGCACTTTCATGCTCAGTTCCCTATTCCTGGGGGATAATAATAATTAACACACACACACACACACACACACACACACACAGGATTTGATAGAAGATAAGACTGAGGCAGGAAGCAGAGTCCAGGTAATGGAGAGTCTTGGTGCCATGCTAAGAATCCTGACAGTGAGTCACTTAGGAGTTCATCAGGGGAGTTCTTTGATTACATTTGGTTTAAATTGCCTACGTGGTGGCAGTGTGAAGGGGGAGACCCATAACGAGACTAGTGAAATAGTCCAGTTCAGCAAGGAAGTCCTGATGTAGAATAGCAGCAATTGGGATGCTGCTGAAGAGGCAGAAAGATGAAACATTTGGAGGGAAAGTCAGTTATTCTTAGTACCTAACTAAGTAGAACTAGGAGTGAGAGCAGAAAAGCACTTAGGATGATTCCAGGTTTCTCGACTTCAGCAGCAGGAGTGGCATGACTGGACTAAGACACAGGATGTAACAGAAAGATGTCTGGTGGTAATGATACAGGCTCCTTGTTGGACACACTGAGTGTAAGACACCTCAGGAAGATCCAAGTGGTAAAATGAGTCATCCAACAAGATGTCAAAATCAGAGATGTAGACATGAAGGTGACTTGCGTAAAAGTGGAAAGCAAACCATGAGAATGGATCAGACTGGCGAGGCAAGAACAGGGTATAGGAAGCAGTGGGTCAGAAATGCTGGGGAATACTGTGTAGGAGGGTTGCAGGAGAGAGGGTTGGATGGAGGGGAACCTACATGGCAGTCAAGAATCAAAAGTCAGAGCAGTGGGGGGTTCCTGGGTAGCTCAGTCAGTTAAACATGACTTCGGCTCAGATCATGATCTCCTGGTTCATGAGTTGGAGCCCCGCATCAGGGTTTCTGCTGTCAGCGAAGAACCTGCTTTGTATCCTCTGTCTCCCTCTCTATGCCCCTCTCCAGTCTCTCAATCTCTCTCTCTCATCCTCTCCCTCTCTCAAAAATAAATATTAAAAAAAAACTTTTTTAAGTCAGAGAGGTGGCAGATAACTAGAGGAATTTGATGCAAGTAATAGAAATAGAGTATTATTTTTTAATGTTTATTTTAATTTTTGAGAGAGGGAAGGAACAAAAACCTGAGTGGGGAGGGGTAGAGAGCGAGGGAGACAGAATCTGAAGCAGGCTCCAGGCTCTGAGCTGTTAGCACAGAGCCTGATGTGGGCTTCAAACTCACAAACTGTGAAGTCATGACCTGAGGTGGAAATCAGAGGCTTAACTGACTGAGCCACTCAGGTGCACTAGAAATAGAGTATTTTAAAAAGGGAAAAGTTAAGGGGAGATTTTCTTCTGGAAAAGTCAGTTTGAAAGGAATGGTGGGAGCAGATGCTTTATTTATTTTTTTGTTTTTTATTTCTAGGAGAGAGACAGAGAGAGACAGCGTGAGCAGGGGAGGGTCAGAGAAAGAGGGAGATACAGACTCTGAAATACGTTCCAGGCTCTGAGCAGGCAGTCAGCACAGAGCCTGAGCAGGGCTCCAACCCACGAACCGCGAGATCATGACCTAAGCGGAAGTCGGATGCTTAACCGACTAAGCCACCCAGGCACCCCGTGAGCAGATGCTTTATTAACAAATGGATGAGAGATTTTAAGTTAGAATAATTTTCAAAAATACTGGGTGTAAAGAAGAGAGAAATTGGGCAATATCAAGACAATAGTGCAAGAAGCGTTTTGTTTTGTTCTTTTTTTTGTTTTTGTTTTATGGCTTATTTATTTTTGAGACAGAGAGAGACAGAGCATGAGCGGGGGAGGGGCAGGGAGAGAGGGATACAGAATCTGAAATAAGCTCCAAACTCTGAGCTGCCGGCACAGAACCTGATGGGGGGCTCAAACCCATGAACCGTGAGATCATGACCTGAGCTGGAGTCGGACGCTTAACCGACTGAGCCACCCAGGTGCCCCAATGTTTTGTTCTTTGAATGAGATGAGAAGCCTATGATCTGGGCTAATATTTACACCAAGATTACCCACTAGTTTTTTATGGCTGGTGCCAGATCTGGTTGGCTGTTTTTTTGTTTTGTTTTGTTTATTTTGAATGGTCAGAACCCAGAGTAGTCAGCTAGTGCCCAGAGTCCCTGCTAATTCTTTAAAATATTTTCTTTTTAAATATTTTTAATATTCTCTCCATCATAGGGTAAAGAGAAGAGAGTAGAAGAAAGGAATGGCAATCTTTTATAGCATAGGTCAGCAAATTAAGGCTGAGGGCCAAATTCAGCCACTAGCTCTTTTTATATGGCCCTCAAACAAAGAAGGGCTTTTTAGTGATCGAAAAAAAACAAAAATAAGAACATTTCACAGCACATAGCAATTTTATGAAATTTAGGTTTTGATGTCCATATATAAAGTTTTATTGGAATACGGACACATCCATTTGTTTACGTATTGTCTACAGCTGCTTTCGCATTAAACAACAGAGCTGAGTTGTTGTGACAGCAACCATATGTTTGGCAAAAGCCTAAAATATTTACTCTCTAGTCTATTACAGAGAAGACTTGTTGACTACTGATTTATAGTACAATTTCCGAGAAAAGAGGAAGTAGGGATCAAGGCACACATTGAGGTATTGGCCTCGAACAGGAGAAAAGACAACTTGATCCTAGGAAACAGGGAAAGGGTGATAGAATTGTGCAAATATAAACAGGTTTGTAGCTAGAGGAGAAAGAGGAGGGAGCCCCCCACCACATCTGCCCACACACTCTAAGTTAAATGTGTTGGCTGCCATCGACCATGACATTCTGGAGGACAAAAACTGTGTCGTGTTCATCTGTCACCCCGACGGCTTTTAGCACAGAGCCTTCCTTTCAGCCACTTCCACTAAATATTTAATTGAATCCCAGGTGAAACTCTATTATAAGCACATTCCTAGAAACCTCTGCCCTTAGGGCCTTGCATTTAATTCTCTTACTATCTGGGCCCACATTTATTAAAGTTTGATGTTATGTTTAGAGGTGTGAAGAGAATGGAAGCTGGCTTCTTATTTAGTTAATTTCCAGTTCACTAAAAGGAGGCAATATAGTCAGAGAGTTAATATTCTTATTAAAATTGTCCTGTTTCCCCCCACCCCCTTTTTCAGCCTGAAGAGTTCCATATATCACTGAGGGGTTTTGAGAATAAAACTATGCAAATAGTATTTATTACGCTACTAATGGTTTAAAAAAAAGTACAGGAGAGTTGAAAATTTAAGGGGGAAAAATTATTACAGAGTGGAATATGTGGCAACCTTTAGTTATTTTATTTAGCCAGCATGCTGAGTTTTAAGAGTTTGAATTTTAACATCCTTGGCTATAACACCACTCATTCACCATCTCACACCTGCTCATACAAATATATTGCCAGTCTGGACCTGAAAAGTACTTAAATCGGTAGTTGCTAATGAAGAATTTTCTGAAAGCACAAGAACAGTCCAGATGAGCAGCTTGAAGTTTAGTTTTATTATGACCTAAATATACATGCGCGCACGTACACACACACACGCACACACGTTAACATATATATATATATACATATATACACATATATTCACCCCAGTCACCCAAATTACCAGATCTCTCTTATTTACTTAAAAAGTATCGCATGACAGTGGTAATCATTGTCATATATAAATATATCAAACCAACACTGTTGTACACCTTAAACTTACATGATGTCCTATGTCAATTACAACTCAATGAATTAATAACACCGCATTAAAAAAATAACACCGCACAGCATGTAGGCGAAAGTCTCTGATTTTACCTATTAATCTATTGTGAATGCATAAATTAATTTTTCAAGCACTCAGTTATCTAATGTTCTTTAGTACCTTCAATAAATCTTGGCATCTCCGAAGGGAGTTATACATGTGGTGACCTATAATGCTATTCATCTTGCCATGATCATCCTTATCATTAATCTTCTACGAAGGCAGAAACTGCTGAAAGGAATACTCTAAAGTGACTGATTACAACACTGTAGTGCTCAAAGACAGAAAATGTATCTATGCGTGCAACCTAATAGTAATGAGCACATTTTCATCACTGCCTCTAATCTACAAACTAACTCATCTATAGTATAGCACCAACCTACTTGAAAGTGATGTGTCAGAAGCTGTTAGGAGAGAGACAATGAAGAAAATGTGTAAAGAAAAAGAAAGCAAACTATTTTGCCTGTTAATTCATGTGAGAATTGGAATACAAGAGTGTTAGTTTCTTCTTTCTGATTGCACTATTTTTCAAGATATATGAAATTTTGCTTCTTTGCCCTTTCTTTAGTAAATCACTCTGGTACTAGAAAAAAGCAGTGCTTGGTCTGTGAAGGGTAGAGAAACAGCAATAAAAACATAGTCTGTTAACTGTTGGTTTCTACTGATAGAGGCGTACCATTAAGATCACTTGCTGGAAATAGTATTAAATTCCTCATAGATAAAGGCTAGGTAGGAAAAACAGGATATGGTCGTCAGTTGAACATGCTTTTTACTAAGTATCTTATTTTAGACTTTTTAACTGAACAACAATGAAATGCATTAGACCCAGATAAATGTTGGAAAGCTGACTTTTTTTTTAAAAAAGGAACTAAACATAATTTATTAGTAGACTATTCTTTGGAAGGTGTCCCAGTGTCATCCATAAGTAAAGAAAAGGGATGTGAATTAGAACTGAGAGTTGTGCTAATGAGGAAAATCAGGTTCTATTGCCACCATTTAGCTTTGACACAACAGAATTAATAGAATTTAAGGGGATATAACTAAATTAACATGTCTGTAAGAACTAAGAGGAATAATATTAAGTTTGTGTTTTTGTGTTTTTAAGTCATCTTTCTACTGTCCTATTTGTCAAGTGTTCTGGGACTACTCTGTATGTCATACTTTAAAAAAAGAACAGACCGGTTTTTATTTATCTTTAATCTGAGGACAAAAGGTGACAGTTAGGTCCAATTACTTAGGAAGCTCACAAACTTTTTTATAATTTTACCTGGAAATTTCCCCCTTGTTAAATGGTGGAAGGAATGGGATTTTTTTCTAAAAATATTTTTTGACTAGTAATACCAAATTTAAACAGTATAGATATAGTGCTTCCAGAGACAGAGGAAATTGCTCAGTGACTGCTGTAAAGCCACTTTGAAAATCACCCATGGTCCTGAACCATGTAGTAAGAGTACTAGATAGTTACAATTCCTTGTTAGCACTCTCTCGGACCATACTTTTCATAAACACCTGTGAACAATGCTTATCTATCTCTTTTCCTGTATCGTCTTCTGTCATGTTACTCTATAGCCAACCTGAGATTGATGCTGTCTTTTCCCTTGACCCATAAGCCATGCGGTTCTCACTGAGTGATTGTGACTGTGCTCCACTGCCTTCCCATCTCCTCTGAGTGTCCACCAAACCACCGGAAGTCTGACTGCCATATTGCAGCATTTATTGCCAAACTGAGCTTGAGTTACTCAAGTCATTCTGTTTTTCACAGGAAAGAAAGCAATACAGTAATCAGCTGGTAAAGTACTGTCTAAAGGCAAAACTCAAAATATTATGTATAATTTGGTTAACTACTCAATCAGATATGAAATGCAGGTCCGTATAGTGAACCAGATGTTGTCCCTTTATGTACTTGGCTTGTAGATCTAGTCCTTTAGTGATCTGTCTTTAATCTCTTAACTATTTGTTTCACTAGTGTTTATGATGTGGTTTGGGTCACTGAGGCTTAAACATTCAAGAGACCAAAAGAATGCCATTATTCTTATATTAAGTTATGGCTGTCCACTTTCACACAGTGTTTAAAGAAGCATCCCTTTAAACACTATCCGTTCATCTAATATATAAAAGGAAACACTTTAATTCCTTATATATTAGTACTAAGGACTACCACTTGTCAAATACATTTCTGCAGTTAAATAATAAAAAGCCAGAGTACTTCAGTAAAAAAGCATTACTCTAAGCTAAGAAAATGGCCACTTGAAATATTTATGCCTTACTTTTCCTGTCAGTGAAACAGGATAAAGTTACAAGCGATCTTTCTATTTTGCAAGGCTATTTAAGGATGAAAAAAACTGTTTAAAACATCTCAGGAGAAGATTCAAGTCCCTCAAAAGGTTGAATAAATTCAAGTTAGGCAGCAAAAAACCCCTAAAAGGGCATATGAGATTGGACATATAGAGAGAGAATGGTTGAGATCTTTTTTCTTCCTCTCCAAGAATAATTTCTTACTTTTCCAGTTCAATAATAATTCTTCTGTTTGTTCTGTGTTCTTGATATTCTACAAAAAAGCCATTTCAATTTTGGCAATGTAGTCACTGAGTCCAAAAATGGACTGTTCATTTGGATTTTATTTTCTCTGCAAATATAAAATTACATTTACTCTCTCTTCTACGAATTTAATGCCAATGTTTATAAAATTGGTGCAATATAGGCCACATTAAAATCTCTTTTGTCCTGTGAAATTCTCCACAACTAAATTGAAATCTTACTATTTTCCACAGTACAGTATGTCCCTTGCCTGAAGAGGAAAGAATAGACAGTTGTGATAGACAAAAACTTAGTAAGGAATTTCTACTTTGTAAACCTTTTTTCTTTCTGGTCCATCTGTTGTAAGTTTGATGGGGGATAGGGAATTCTCATTATCAATCAATGTCTAAAGAAGTATTTCTTATGTTAATGACTATTGAAGTCCAGTGAAATTAATGCTGATGAATATAAATTAAAAGCTCTTCTAGGGGTGCCTGGGTGGCTCAGCTGGTTGAGCCTCCGACTTCAGCTCAGGTTATGATCTCACAGTTCATGGGTTCGAGTCCCACGTCAGGCTCTGTGCTGACAGCCAGCTCAGAGCTGGAGCCTGTTTCGGATTCTGTGTCTCCCTCTCTCTCTGACCCTCCCCTTCTCATACTGTCTCTCTCTCTGTCTCTCAAAAATAAATAAAACATTAAAAATTTTTTTAAAATCTCTTCTATATGTAATATTCACAAATGGACATTTTAGTCTATCTTATATAGTTTTATTTAACACATACCATTAACTGATAGAAAGCCTCTATGGACAGAGTAGTATTCTTAAAATGGATTACATTTGGCAGATGTGTTGATCCAAAATACGAAAATGTTTGTGAAGGCCCATTAACAAAGCCTTAATACCTCTTCATGTGCACGTGTCTGTACTCTAAAAGATATCTACCTATGACTTAAAGAAACTATGTTAGGTAATTAAGTGTGTGCAAAGTAAGTGTGAAGCACATCTTTTCATGTTTGAAGGCAAAAAAGGGAAGGGAGAAAAATTATTGGCAAAAGGAATAGTAATGATGATTGGTCTTTGAGAAGAAGGCTCAACAAAAATGAACTACTGGGACCTCATCAAGATAAAAAGCTTCTGCATGGCAAAGGAAACAATCCATAAAACTAATAGGCAACCGACGGAATGGGAAAAGATAGTTGCAAATGACATATCAGATAAAGGGCTAGTATCCAAAATCTATAAGGAGCTCATCAAACTCCACACCAGAAAAACAAATAATCCAGTAAAGAGATGGGCAGAAGACATGAACAGACACTTCTCCAAAGAGGACATCCAGATGGCCTATAGACACATGAAATGATGCTCAGCGCCCCTCATCATCAGGGAAATACAAATCAAAACCACACTGATACCACCTCATGCCGGTCAGAGTGGCTAAAATGAACAAATCAGGAGACTATAGATGCTGGCAAGGATGTGGATAAATGGGCACCCTCCTATGCTGTTGGTGGGAATGTAAGCTGGTGCAACCCCTCTGGAAAACAGTGTGGAGGATCCTCAAGAAATTAACAATAGAACTTCCCTATGACCCAGCAATAGCACTGCTAGGAATTTACCCAAGGGATACAGGAGTGCTGATGCATAGGGGCACATGTACCCCAATGTTCATAGCAGCACTCTCAACAGTAACCAAAACATGGAAAGAGCCTAAGTGTCCATCAACTGATGAAAAGATCAAGAAGATGTGGTATATTTATAGAATGGAATGAGAGAGAATGAAATCTGGCCATGTGTAGCAACATGGATGGAACTTGAGGGTGTTATGCTGAGTGAAATAAGTCAGGCAGAGAAGGACAGATACCATATGTTTGCACATATATAGGTGGATTAGGAGGAAGTTGACGGAAGATGAAGCGGGAGAAGAAGGGGGAAAATAGTTGGGGAGAAGGAGGGAGGCAACCCATGAGAGATTCTTGAATGCTGAAAACAAACTGAGGACTGAGGGGGTGGTGGGGGAGATGGGAAGGCGGGGGTGATGGGCAGAGGAGGGCACTTGTTGGAATGAGCACTGGATGTTATATGTAAACCAACTTGACAATATACTATTTAAGGAAAAAAAAAAGAGAAGAAGACTCAAGTTTTATCAGTGGGAGAAATTTTTAACAAAGTTGAAACTGTGTTACCAGTTGTGGAACGGCTACACGAGGAGATAAATAGCAAGGTATCCTGTCTGATCCAATTTTCCCAACTCTGTTGTAAGGGGTGGGGGAGGAAAGATGTGCAAGACCTCCAGCTTTTCGTCTGTGTTTTTTTTTTTTTTTTTTTTAAATAAGCTCCAAAAAAAAAAGCTGGAAACTGATGTTAAACAATAATTCTGTCCTCTGAATAACAGCCTGCCTGTTACCGGGATTATCAGACATTCTAAAGACAGCTTTCTAAAGGCCTGTGTACTCTCTATATTCTAAAAACAATTTCACAAGAACTTGTTCAACAACACTGAGCATCTCTAATGTGAAAGGCTTGCAGTAGGCTCGGCGGATATAAATAGAAGTACGACAGAGCCTTTATCTTTGAAATCCCAGTTTATTGGTATCTTTCCAGAATGCAAACACATTAGTACAGTATGATGTTATAAAATGTATAGTAGAGTAATAAACACAGAAGGGAGAGAGAAGAATGGCTTCTTTCTGCCCCATGTGCAAAGGATATGGAGGTAGGCTTTAAAAGGATGGAACTTTTGAGCTGAGTCTTTAAAAGGGATGCAGAGTTCACCTGATGAAGGGAAGAAGAGAGTGCAAAATCCAGACTCTCCCATTTATAGCCAAAGATTTATTGATCAATACAGAATAAAAGTAGTCCCTCACATGGTTGCCTGGGAAACACTCTCAGATTCTATAATGGCTGGTTCCTTCCAATGTACAATTAATAACTGTACCAAAACTCACTGGCAATGTGTTTAGATTCAGATGTCTCAGTATCACGTGTCTCTGGGAGAGCCAGAGAGCAGTTCAGTTGCTGGACTTTTGCATTGCAGGCACTCTAGGAAGACACGAATATTTTCCCAATTCCGTGTTTCACTGCAGGCCTTCCGCTTTTTCTATCGCTAAATTTCTACTGGAACAACAAAATGCCCAGCTACAGATGTTTTCTTTAATTCTCAAGATCTTTCCCTATTTTATACATGTATCACATCCCTCTAGTGCCCTTACTATTTTTGTTAAAATATAATCTCTCTCCTCTGGGCAAGTAAAATAATTCACCGTATTGTAGGGCTTAGCAGCTGAGTCAGAAGTAGGGTTACTCACTGACACCTTATTGCACCACCTGCAGCACCCCTAGGGTCCATTGCCACTTAGAAAGACGGAGTAGTGCCTCAACAGTGAATTTAGAAAAACAACATAGTGTGTGGTTGCTTGAGGAAAGTGTTGGAAAGATATCTGTTCCTTATTCAAAAGCAATCCTGTTTTAAAGGAGCCTCATAGGCAGGATGGCATCAAGCGCCGAATCCAGCCTAAGGGTAGAATATGGAGACAGAGTTCAATTTCTCTGATATCTCAAAGCTTACACTTACAGAGTGGGCGAAATCATTTGACCAGTATTCTTATTTTTAAGTGTTTTCTTATTATTAAGCTAATTCTAGCATAATTAATTTCAGTATAATAGCAATTGTAATATTACTAAATTTTACATTGTATTATTAGCAGCAGGAAAAAGAATACTTGTGAAATATTTTAAAAGCCAAAATTGAAAACCAGAATCACCTAGTACCTAATGTTCAAGAGATAACTATTTTTATGACTTTGATTCTATTTTTTAATTACTTTATGCTTATATATTTAAAATATTGAGATCAAAGTGTGTATATTGCTTTATAGTCACACATACTCCCTTAAGACCTTTAATTCCTATGGTGCCTGGGTGGCTCAGTCAGTTGAGTGTCCAACTCTTGATTTCAGCTCAGGTCATGATCTCCTGGTTTGTGAGTTCTAGCCCCCCATCGGGCTCCTCACACTGACTGTGCGGAGCCTGCTTGGGATTCTCTCTCTCTTCCCCTCTCTCTGCCCCTTTCCTGCTCGTGCTCTCTCTTGCTTTCTGAAAATAAATAAATAAGCTTAAAAAAAAGACCATTAATTCCTGTCTTGTCTCCTCTCATACGTATTAGTCGTAATAATGTTTGTTAGTATTTCTGGTAAATTCTTTCATGAATTACTATTTTGTAAACATTTTTATTGTTTTTATACAGTCATAATAATAATGATTTTAATGGCTGTCTCATATAACACTATGTTAGTAATCATATATTAAGCATCTTTAAATGGTTTCAAGTTTTAATTATTCTAAGTGTGGTCTCTTGAAACATCTTTGTATTTAAAAGCCTTATTCTTTTCATAGTCCGTTAAACCATGAATTTGTTGCTGCTACCTTGTTCTATAGTGGCCACTGAACATAGTAAATTAGAGGAATGAAGAAACAGAGTAGTGCCATCTGCTTCCTAGGTCAAAGAAGCACTGTATCAATACAATGTATCAAGCATATACAGACAAGGTTAAAGTCACCTCACTATGAACGACTGGAAAACAGTAGCAATATGATGCTCAGTTTTTTTTTTTCTCAGCCATCATAATTGCATGTTCCATAGATGACCATCAGTAATTAAAGAGGCAAAGATCCCAGTCATGCTATGGCCTCCGAAGATTAGCAATCGCTGCAGTATCCATGGTTGTCAGCTAAAGTTATCAGGGATCCTTATAATCAAATAAAATGTGTTTGTACTTTTCTCTATTCTTAATTATTCACATAAGAAACTCTTAGACTGTCTAGATAGAGTTTATTGAGACTGTGATCAAAACTTGTTTTTACTAGTTTATTTACAAGGCTAATGGCTTTTTCCCCCCAATAGTATGTTGATATTCTAGACTAAAATGGGTGTCAAGAAAATGTCCGTCCTTTGGCCTGACCACCCAAATTAAATAGCACCACTTTCTAGTATGAAGGAACACGTATATACTAAGTAAGATCCCATATGTATATACTGATCATATACCAGTATAATAAGGGTGTATAATTTTCTTCCCTCCACAGATAAAAATTAGAGCCAAACATGGTTGGATCATGGCTTCATGTACTCGTGCTCTTTGATAAAAATAGACATGAATAATGAATACTAACTAGGAAGCTGACTATATGAACAAGAAAGGAAATGCATGTCTCATTTCAAAGAAGGCAGTCACTAGCATTGATAGCAAGCCACAGGATTAAGCTCATTAAAACATTTGCCTAAAGGAGAAATCTAATTTATTTCTTGTATTTCTTCGTGTTGTATGATGAATAGAAACCATGGAGGTGGACTTTGTGATCTGGATCATGATTTTAATCTGCATGGAATACTTTTATATAGCATATATATATATATATATGCACACCACAGTTAAGTTCAATTGGTGGTATTTCTGATTTGAAATTTTATTGTGGAAAAGTCACTCTTTGTTCTCTTTTTAACCTTTAATCAGGCAACTGAGAGAAATTCTATAGTCTTACAAGTTATCTGTGTTGGAGGGAATTGTGTATCTGGGTAATATATTTTTGTCTGTGAGCTCCTCTACCAGTCACTGAGCACACAAGGGCCAAAATGGCATCTTTGTATCCTTAAAACCTTATACTCTTGGCCTGGGACTTGGTAGGCCTTCCAATTTCACTATTAAATGGCCCCACATCTGAGCTTTCTCCAGTATTTCTAATTGTGGCTAATGGTGTCCTCATCCCTGCTCTCTCCTGAATTAAAATTCTCAGATTCAGAGTTCTCCCTCATTTCCAGGCTAAATATCTGTTGATTTACTTCCTTGATATCTTTCCTCTCAGTTCCCAGGGGTGTCACTGTCTTCATTCAGAGTTTTGTAACTTTTTTCTGGAATATTTCGACAGTCTCATTCGGTCTCCCTCTTCTAGGCCCTCTCTCTAATTCATTCTCCAGAGTTACCTAATAAATCACAATCAAGCCACTTAAACCTCCCCTTTGAGTACAGACTGACTCCAAGATGAGTTCCAAACATCCCAGCATCCCAAATGCACAGTCCCATGCAGATCAGATAACATTATCATTCTCATGGTGAACTTTTTAGTGTCCTTCATACATACATTAGTTATGCCTCAGAATCTACCTATTCTAGCCCTTCTGCCCAGAATACACTTCTCCTTTTCCACAAAAGAACTCCTACTCATCCCTTAAGATGTATTTCCCATGTCACCCCTTCTGTGCAGACTACCATGACTACCTGAGGTAACACGCTCCCAGTGGAGCCCCACTGCATTAAAGCCATACTGTCTGGGTTTGTATACTGATCGCCACATTGGCAAGTCACTTAGCCAGTCTCATTTCAATTGCCTCATCTATGAAATAGGAATGGTAAAAGTAGCTATTTCATAGACTTTTGCAATGGTTATATGAGATAATTAATACATATATAGTAAAGCACTTCGGTCTTACTAAGTGCTTGATAACTATTAGCTATTTTTATATAGTATTCACTCTCATCTTGATGTTCTTACATATTTATTCTTCATTTATAGAGGTTATCCCAATATGCTGTAACTCTTTATATCTGTTTCTACCTCTAGATGAAGAGCCACTTAGTTTGTAAACTGTGACTTATTCATCTCTTTAACCTAACAGAGCTGTGAACCAAGTGCTAAGCATATAATACTCACATTATGAATGTGAAATGAAAAAATGTATGAGTGAGTGAATGACTGACTGAATGAATGAACAAGTGAACACAGGTACATGATATGCCAAAGCTATTTCTTAGAAAGTCAAAGTAGATTCAGTCTATTAACCAAGTATTTATAGAGTTACATTGATAAAATAAAATGTAGGAAACTTTTGTGGAGCCTTGACCCCCAAAACAGCCCTTTAAGTTATGATGCAACCTTCTCATTGATTTAGGAAAGCCACTGATCCTATCAAATTATTCTTTTTTTCTTTTACCAGCTCAGCTCATGTTTGATTTTTGCATATGCTGTTTGACTCCATATTTTTTGTCCCAGATTAGACATCTAATTCAGCATAAGAAGAAATCATTGTAATTAACTTTGATGGTTACTAAGAAATAAATGTATTCTTTGTGTTCTCCAGGAGGAGGTTTGCTTCATTTACCCTTTTCTCTTCATAGCTGCTCTTTTTTAATGCCTTTGTGGTGATAAAAAGACTGAAGGTTAGGGGGGAAATCTGGATACTTTCTTCTCTGGGTCCCTTTGCATAAAGACTTCTTTACAGCCATGTTCCAATGATTTATGTACATATTGTATGCACAGGAGCAGCAATTATAGAACTATTCCTACCATTTAACCTGCATCATTCTGAGTGGCCATTCACTGGCCACTTAACATCTGCTACTCTGGTAGCCTAATGGCCAGATAGCATGAAGATTCAAAAAGATAAAACTCCCAACAGGCTCGTCTACTTCGATAGGTAATATGGTGTGTGTGTGTGTGTGTGTGTGTGTGTGCGCGCGCGCGCGCGCATGTGTGTTGTTTAGTTTGCATTATCCAAAATTACCTTGTTTTAAATCTTCACAGAACTAGGACATATTTATTTTTTCCTGACATTGTTTTCCTAACTTAGGAATCAGACAACAGGAGAAATAGAAATGCTGTCCTCTATGTACTTTATGTAGGGAAGATCCTGTGTTTTCAGTCTTTTGCAGCCCCTCAAAAACAACATTAATAATATTTAATATGAACAATTTTTTGCAACATCTCAAAGTCGATGAACTGAGGCCAATACAAATTAAAATACCTATGAAATTACTAAATCTGCCCAACAAAATTAGTTCAATGCTCTCTACTTGTCATATATCATTGGTAACTGATTCCTAGAACCATTGACTTTTAAGGCTATAAAAGATCAGACTGGCTCATCCAATCAATTTTATTTTATTTTTTTATTTTTTTCAAAATGTTTTTATTTATTTTTGAGAGACAGAAAGACAGAGCATGAGTTGGGGAAGAACAGTGAGAGAGAGGGAGACACAGAATCCAAAGCAGGCTCCAGGCTCTGAGCTGTCAGCACAGAGCCTGACGCAGGGCTTGAACTCAAGAACCATGAGATCATGGCCTGAACTGAAGTCAGACACTTAATTGACTGAGCCACTCAGGCGCCACACATCCAATCAATTTTAAAGTCCTTCTTTCTTTATGATAAATTACTTTCTGCTCATTCCTCACCCAACCTTTAGTTCAGATGCTCATCATGTCTTCCATCTCTTCTTCACCCGGTTCCCTTCTGCTGCCTTGGGAATCCATGGTCTAGCCACTCGCCAACTGTCAGAGTTGCTCGTTATCACTTTGCCCATACCTCTCTTTTTATTCCTCGGTGACTTCTCAGCATAAATGTTGCAAAAATCTCCTCATCTCAAGCTTCAGAGGACTCCAAGAAAGATCATTAGACTTCCCTTTCTCTCTTTCAACCTCCCGTCACTTGCCTGTCATCCAGATTTTTTCAGAGTTCCTCTCGTAGTTAGTAAAGCTCTTGCTCTTGTTTCTGGGCTGTTCCCAAAGTACCCTTTTGTAAATGGGAATTCCTTTTCTCTTGGCTAGTTAAGCAGTTTCTTTTCTATTAGTTCAAAAATCCCGTTCCTGCAGTACAATCTTCTCAGATAACTCAGTCCTTTTTTGCTTTGAACACTCCTTGAATGTTTTTGCTTCTCTTTCCCCTTCCCCCCAAGTTGTATTTCCTTTTAACATACCCATTAAATACATTCACTTTATTGAATGAAATTCACTGATATCATTGAATATGTGTATCTGATCACAGTTTCGGGTACTTTTATCATGTTGTCTCTGTCACACATGTCGATATGTTCCACTTAGTAATTGCCAAATAACTACCACAACACTTAGTGGAGTAAAAAACAGCAACCATTTTATTATATCATATAAATTCAGCAGGACAAAAATTTGTGAAAAGCTCAGCTAAGTGATTCTTTTCCACACAGTGACAGCTAGGATCAATTTTTGGTGTCCGGTTGGTGGATGGATAGGTTTTGTTGGTCTAAGATTGCACGTTATACATGTGTCAGGCATCAGGAATGGCCAAAATGCTGGGCTTAGCTGCAACTGGTGACCAATGTGCCTATATGTGGCTTTACCATGGTGGTCATATGGCAGTCAGTCCTCTTATGTGGCAGTCAAGGCTCCTGGAGAGAGTGTTCCAAGAGGCTCAAGTGGAAGTGACAACATTTCTTAGGCACCTAACCTTGGAAATTCCAAAACATCAATTCTGCAGCCTCTGTTGGTTAAGCAAATGATTAAGACTAGCTTAGAGTAAAGGTGAGGGAAATTAGATTCAACCTCTTGATGAGAAGTATAGCATAGAAGTTTCAGCCTGTGTGTGCGTGTGTATTTGATAAATGATTTTTAATTATAATAATGACTTTCTGATTTTAGGAAACAAAACTGAAAATACAGAAATTGTACTGATTATATGCAAAAATGCATGTTAAGTCAATAAAATACTCAAGCCTTAAAAAACATGTCTCTACTACCCTCCTATGACTTGCTTAGCAATTTATTTCTTATTTATTTATTTATTTATTTATTTATTAGCTAGAGAGACTACAGTCTTCTGGGGAACAGTATATATTTCATTTTTTTTTATGTCCTTAGCAACTGTTTCAGAACTTGGTACATGGTAACCTCTCAATAAATGTTTTTTGAATTGAATTGAATTAGTCCTGGATTTTGAGGCTGACATGGACAACTTATTGACTTCTCTGACTTCTCTGAATGTGTCATAAAAGGAGAGTGAAATGTAGCAAGAAAATCCAGCCTGATCAAGGGTAAATCCAACAGAAGGTGCTGGTATATATGTCAATTAATACAGTTTCAGGGGACACAGGTGATGGTATAAGTAATTCTCCTCTACCTTCCTCCATGCAGTAGAATGTTCAAAGGATCATCCATTTAGCATGAGCTGGATAGCACATCTTTTGACTTACTTTGATAAGCTTTGGTTATTTTGTAGAAAAGTGGGGAGGGCAAACAAAATAATTCTATGATGCTTCTTTCTATTAGAGAAAAACCAAGCTATTAAGAGACAGTAGTAAGAATCAAAATATGTTTTTTAATTCACAGACTTTAGTGTAACGAAGTAAGTTAAAACATCTTTTTAATCTTGGATGGAATTTGCTTCTTTACGTCGTGATCTTGTGTTTCTCTGCTAATTTCAAATTTTAAGAATTCTTGGCTGGTGAAAATGTTCTATAAGCAGAGGCACCATTGTTCATTGTGTAATGTGAGAATTCAAACGCTCTGCTGAAATTCTCTTGTTATGTTAGTGACAGAGAGTTTCAGAATTCTGATTGAAAAGATGGGTATACTTTGTACTTTGTTTTCATCCTAAGACAATTTTATGAGTTTTCTTTCATGTCAGTTACTAAATTTATTTCTATTTTTTCTGCATGTATTAGGAAAAAAATCACCTCTTGCTTCCAAAAGTCCTGTTTGCCTCTGCTCTTAGGATGTGTTTAAAAATTCTTTTATACGGTCATTAAGATTTTACATCATCTTTTCTCATTTTACTAGTATTAGTTGACACAGCTTGGTTAAAACCAATTTAGAGAATTGAATTATAAAAATATTGCCATATATCCCCATGACATGCTTTCCAAAAACTCTTCTGTTCCTGTCTTGCAGACTTAAAAACTAAAGCATAAGATGCTAGAATAATTCACCAAATGACCAAGGTCATTTAAGACAATAGCAGACCTGGAAAGATTATTACTATTTTATGATCATTCTGTCCTTTTCTAGATCTTTCTAGTTCTGTTGTCCACCTTTAAATATCATTTTTAATATTAATGGATTTAATAGGCTTTTACATTTAATATATTAAGTTTATAGACTATAGTCTTTCCATGGGAGACTCGTTATTTCACTGGTATTTGTTTTAATTACCTAGCTATTTCTATATTCCTTGTATTTATTTATTTATTTTCCTTATTGTAAATTTTTTCTTTACATACATTCATACAAACTTCACATATGTGAAGTTTTTAATTCCAATTTCACATCCTTTGCCAACCCTCGCCCAAGAATTTGGAAGTAATTTAGCTTTCTGCTCTTTCTTTCCTTCCATTGGCAACCATTTTATTTCACTGTTTTTGAAGTGATGCAGTAAAGGAAAAATGGCTGCCTTTTGTTTATTTCCTTGTACATTAACATGATGACATCATCAAAGATATTAGCTAGAATGTACATATATTTCAAAACCTAGAGGTACACTATAATACAAGAACACTCTGTTTCCCTTTTTCTTTTAATGTCCCAAGGCTTTGTAGCTTTAGCATAGCTCTTGTGTGCAGAGGGAAAAATGAACATGAGCATTTCGGAACAAATGCATTAAAATGGTGGCATTTAAAACATATCTGAATATTTTTCAGTGTTAAGAAAAGCCCACCAAAAGGCATTTATTTAAGACCTGAAACATTCTAAATCAGTGGTAACCCAACAAAAAATATTGTAGAGAATGATGTTAGGTCATCGTATTTAAGGACGGGGCTATTTAGCTATACTTACCTATTCTAGCTTAAAATTATTTTTAAAAAATTCAATCGACACAAAAAATTTTAAGTTATAATTGTTGCCAGAAAACAATTTCTTATTAATGGAAGGCTTAAGCAGATACGTATATTTATTATTTTTAAGATTACTGTTTTATTTACAAACATTATTAAAATGTACTGTGTCTAACTATACAGAAAATTTATTTTCTGGTCTTCCTTTATGGTGCTTCTGACTTTTCCTTCTGTGCTCTTTGTTGCACTTTGTGTGTATTTGTCATAAAATTTCAACTGAGATTAACAAGCGACAAGCTTTCAATTATCAATTCCATTTAGACAGATTATTAAAGAGATAGGAAATCAATTTTTTTCATCAAGTTCCAATCATTAAATAGCTCTTTCATTAGGAAATCCACAATCCATTTTCAAATGTTAAGAAATAATTTTAGGTAATGATTTAATTATTTAAAAAACACATTTTTAGAAAGGTGTTCTATATATGTGTATGTGCATATGTGTGTGTATACACATACACATATTTATGTTTGTATATATTAATGGAATATCTGTGCAGCAGAAAATTCCTGTAAATGTTGAATAGTCAGCTCTGAAACTACTTGTTAACACTGAAATCAGATAAGGTAAACCATATGCTTTATTGAGGTTAGCTGTCTAAAATAAGTTACAGCGATTTTAAGAATTAATATGAACCACATGTCCTTTAGATCTTTATATTGAAATCTTCATTGTTCTTTTAAGTCAGCTGTTCTAGGAATGTGTCATCTTTTGAGAAGATAAATTAATCACCTACCTCATTTATATATATCAATAACAGACCCACCCTCTTATCTACTTTATCAAAAGTAATTAGAATAAGTCTATTTTTATTCATATGTAGATAGTATCTATTAGTGATTGAGATTTTCACTGAGGAGATTTTGAGGGAAACAGCCACTCATCCTCTTAGAAAATAACCACCTCCAAGAAAAGAAACACCAGCAACCGAAAGGTTAAAACATACTGTCAAATCATTCAGTTGAGCCAGGCTCTTTAATAACATTTATACAAAAGTACTTTCAGAAAGCAGAAGGTAGAAAACCGCTTTTTGCTAGTTCCCTTTCCTTAAATTATTATTCAGCCTCTTATTAAAATAAAATCTAGTTACTTCTTTTGAATGCCTGCTCAAACGTTTTCCATAATAATAATAAAAAAAAATCTTGTGAAAGGATTTCCATAAGTCGGGCTGCATTAATGACTTAGAGCAGCTTCATAATCTGTTATTCCTTCCTCCTAACAGACCTCAGCTGATAAAAATATCCATAGACACAGTGAAGTCAGTGGCATGCCTGGCTTTCTCAGACAAAACTCCCATGTGATCACATATAGGCAGCCTCAGTGAGGCTGATGCCGTGCAGCAAGCAGTAGGTAATGAGTCTTTGTGCAGAGTGCAGCTCTTGTCGCTGAACAATAAAGCATACGGTACCAGCAATAAAACACAGGGCTGGCAAATTCAAGAAGATTCCACTGAACCAGGAAGAACAGTGCCTTCGGTGATGCTGACACATATTATAAAATGATAATCAATTTATTTTGGATTCTAATGAATAAAGAGTGCAAGGACTAAGACCACAGCTATTTGAACAGGTCAGTGATTTTATAAATGACTCCCAACACTTCCTTGTGTTTGATTGGATTTAAATTAGGATGGACTAATGCGTGTTTTCCCTAAACAAAAACTTTACAAGATATTTGTGGTGTGTAATATGAAGGATGCACTTGAATTGACCCAATGTGATTAAATTGTTGCTCTAGTCAGATGTGATAGAGAAATGTTTATATGATTATAGTAAACTGAAAAGTTATTTATCCTATTTAAAAATTTATGGGTAAGAAAAAAATCACCCAATAATTTCTAATCTTCTCTATATGCAGAAACAATATAAAGCAGAATACTACTAATAAATAGCTCAAATAAAAAGCTTCAAATTTATTTTTCCAGTGTTAGAAAATCCTGTGCTGCAATAGTTTACATGTCATATAAATTGATGATATATCATCCAGGTTTTATGGATGTCTTTCTGTACACTGCAAGAGGAAGCTTTGGCATATTTAATTATTTAAATGAAAAATTTTTAAATAAGAAAATTTTGAAATGTTAATACTGCTACTACTAGAACAATGCATTTATGTTTAACTATAGTAATATATGTTTATATTAATCTGTTATGTGCCTTTTATTTTTGATTTTCTATTTCTTTTGGTAGATGGAAAATACTTCATAAAACCTTTTATTCTCTAGATATTATTCACTCCCTAATGGAAAAAAACAAATTAGCTTAATTTTCAAAAGAAGGATGGATTAATTTTGTGATGATGCATATTTCCATTGACTCACCATTTAGAAAAGAACGTGTGCCCTCATGTATATTTATAAAAATATGTACACACATGACCTTCTGTATCTAGAAAATAACCACTTCTTGGGTTTATGAGCAATAGAGAAGTTTATGTTTTAAATAGAGAGATTGCTGTGTGTAGGAAGACAAGGGAAGAAATAACTCTAGCAAATAATAGCACAACACTGAACATCTTTGCCAAAGACAGACAAGCGTTACTGCTACATGAATCCTTGAATTTAAACACATAGTTTAACTTTGCTCTACATTTTTACTGCTGTATTGTTTTAAAGGCATCTTGGGACCTAAATTCTTAACAATTAATTTCTTGGACACCGTTTAGGCTGATCGTCTTTAAGACACTAGGGCTCATTTTAACATTTTATGGAATTACTATAGTGACTTCATGTATTTGTATAGTAACTAAAATATATTTATGCTTGTAAAATGCTGTCTAATCCACCACCACAACACAAAATACCCTATGTCCCTGATTATGCATGCACTATGTATGCCAATGGAGAAAAAATAGCTATGTCTCAAAAACAAGAGAAGTTAATGAAATTTTTAAATCGGTTTTCCACATGTATTTAAATGAAGTATTTGACTATTTGGGTTTCCTTGGTTACCATAGTTGCTGCTGCCAANGGTCGGTGATGCTGGCAGCCCAGAGCAGTCAGTGCCCACTTCCCACCGCCTGTCCATCCCTCCGGTGATTCAGGTACTCTGGCGGAGCTGCAGTTCCACACTTCCTTACCCAGCATTCCGTTTCAGCTGCTGGAGGGCTGCCTGAGCCTTATGCAAATGAGAGCAGCTCTGAGGCTTTGACTGCAGAAGCGAGGGAGGGGGGGTGCAGAGGGGAGTTCAAAGGTCACAGGGCTGGTGGAAAGCTGGATCAGTTGCCCGAAAAAAAAAAAAAAATGCACTGGGCTTCTCTGCAGCAGTGTTGTGCAGCAGTTAAATGAAGTGTGCTTTATTTCTCAGAGTGAAGATTTTACAGCGTGTGTGCGGTAGTCGTTTAAAGTGCATGCAGGTACGATGACAGATTTCATGATGCGCCTAATTTTATTTCTGTAAAAGACACTGAGGAGGACTGGCTATTTTAGTCATTGTGGAAATTGGCAGGGTGTTCTCGGTTTTCAGCTTCCCTTAACTAGTTTATTAAATCTTCTAGTGTTGTTGTTGTTGTTGTTTTCAATTTGAAAAATGGGTGTTTTGTTCCAATGGAATAATTTCATGTGAGGGAAAAATTGAATTTGGGCTTCTAAAAATTCTGTTTGGGGGGAAAGTTTTTGATAGCAGAGAGATGTTTGGGGTGAAACATCTAGATAAATAAATATCAGGACTTACAACTTTTACAGCATGTGTGCATTAAAAAATGTATTTTAAATTAGAACTGGGTTCATAGCCTAAGATTCTTGTGAGGTATCTGGAATTAAATGATGGAATTCTTTGTTCCTATCCCTCAAAACATCATAGGGACAGTTTTAATAAGTTGTATTTTCATTTCATTTTAGAGAGGGTTTCAGTTTTGATGGGCTTCATTCTATATTGCTAAGCACTGTATCAAAGAAAGAATTTCTTATTTAGGGGTTATAGTTTGGAAATGCTTCTTTCATTTTTCTAGTTTTTACTAATTTTCTTTGGGACTTTTTAGACAATGCTATTTTGAACTCAGCATGTTCAACTTCCTATGACTTTGCCTTTCAGTTAAGTCTGAATTGTAAAGTGATTCTCATAAATGTCACAGGCAGGACAAAAGTCTTATTTTCCCATGCACCAAATATCACATTTTTGTAAAATGTGTGATTACATCATAGTAAAGTCTGACCTGTACCAAACAAATGTGTACTCACTTATATTGTTCAGATTGCTTTTTTATTTCCAGAATGTATTTTTAAATAAACTTAATTAAAGCAGCATGATCACACTACGTTAATCCACATCATTAAAAATTTTAAAGATATCAATTCGGCAGTTTAAATGTTGATGGGGGAAAATGTTATTCTAATTTGCATCAAGTGTGCATCTGTCTATATTACAGGTTGTATGTGTATGAAAATTTATGTTGGAAAGATGAAGAGACAAAATAATGTTTAGTCATGAAATTACTGCTTTATGCTTTTTTATTTGCATAAGATTTTAAAATGAATTCTATGAAGCTTACATACAAAGAGCTAATACATATTTAAATAAACTTAATTACTTTCTTTGCACTGAGAAGAGGGCGTTAATTTTATCATAATGATTAAGGCTTAGTAGTTTGGCAACAATATCTTTTATTTTCAATCAGGGGGTGGGGTGGGTAGAGGGTGGACCAGCACACGAGGATTGCCGTTTAAAACAGTAAAGGACTGTTAACTTCAAATATTTATGAAATCACCTTGTAGGAGTCATGTAGAGCCAGATTCTCACCCTTTATCACCTTGTGGGGATATTATGACATTTATCCTGGATCCTGAGATTAATTTAGGAGAAGGAATTCATGCCTTATGTGAGTTTTTTAAAAACGCAAAAACTGTCATTTTCTTCTAAACTCTTTCTCTTTTGAAACTTTCAGTAATGACTGCAGCAAAGAGGTATCTTTTAAATAATCTCCTCCTTCTGTCGGATGGAATATGCTGTCCTCTGGTACAAATAGCACATTTGTAGGCTTTTGTTTTACATATATATGTAATAGGTATAATTACATATTATGAAATAAGTATATGGATACATTTTATATATGTTACATATCACAACATTTATGTTATATATTATCTACATATGTAGCCAAATAAAATTTTTCTTGTGGTCAATCATATTTAATCCAATATTTTTGAAAGTAAAGTTCTTTATTTTCCTTTTACCTCACTCAGATCATGCCCATCATTTGTATCTACTAACCTCTGTGCGTGTTCTAGGCAGAGGAGAGTGAGGAGGAAAGAACCCAGCTTAAAATTCATTTAGGCAGTCCAATACTGCTAACTTTTCAATGCAACCAACCAGTTAGCACATTCTGAATATAGAAATGAAACCACTACGGGCCAAAAAGGAGACCCTGTGAAGGTTCTTGGAGAAAACCTGGTAAAGGATAAATGTAAAATAAAGAGAATTGTGCTTCCGTAAGCCACTAGAGAGCTATATATGTCCTGCAGCAAATTTATGGCTTTGAATATCCTGGATAATTTATGTCTCTATGCAATTTCAGTCAAAACTTTGAAGTCTTTTTTGCATTAGCTGGAACCACACTACTTCCATACAGATCTCAGCAGCATGTACACAGTAAGTTCATGGACTGGATATTTAAATATATATAGAAAAATGTATTCATGTAAATGCAGCTCAAATCAAATTTGTAAAGTAAAAGAGTAAATAGAGCAATGTAAAAACCAATCATTGGAGGATATGCAGTTGGTGTACTTGAAGAAGCGGTGTTATATCAAATTTCAAAGGAATCTTTAATGATTTTTCAGAAATTAATTTCCTGCTTTCTGATTACCAGTCTGTCTTTGTCATCACTCAAAACCAGAGACCATATTGTAAGCTTGGAAAAGATTTTAGGGCAAATATGCTTTACTCAGTCTAGCAGTATGGAACATAGTCTAAAATCTACAAATAACTGTTGTCATCTCAAAATCACATGTGTAGGTTTTAAGTTGTACTATCACCGTATCTGTCCTTCTGAACTTCCGGTGCCCGTAAAATAGAATTAAGAACAAAATGACTTACAACATATAGAAGGAAAATGCTTAAGATAATTGAGTATTCAAAACAATCACATTTCTTTCTACATTTTAACCTGGCATTTCTTAGGAAACAATCAAAATGATTGCACTTTTAGTCACCTATTCTGGAATTCAAATAGAATTGTATTAATTTTATTGGAAAGTATAATAAGGTTGTAAAATGATTTTAAAGACTTCTTTTTATTCCATGTTATTAGACACATGGCAATGCTATAGTAATGCTTTGTCTAGAGCAGGTGAGAAAAAATCTGTACAAAATAAACCAATTTTCCAAATAGGTGAAGCTTATAACTTTAATAGCCAGTTTTTTAAAAAAGGTAATTGCTTTCATGGAAGCAAAATATACTACGTATCATTCTGCTTTGTTGAGCAAAGTGGAAATCAGTTTAGGTTTTCTTAACGACATACGAATCCATTATTCCACCATTACACTGGACTCATTGCAAAAGGTAAAACTGCTCCCCAACTGTCCCCCAACACCAAATGGTGTTGCCATTATATGCTTTTGGTATACAATTGTATATCCTTTTAATATCTTGTATATGCTTTTTGTAATTTTACTATTTTCCCATGTTACTACTTATTATATTTTAATACAGTTAATAATTGCTCTTTATCTGAGAACAATTTAAAAATCAAGTTTATGAACTTGGTTTTACCTTAAATCCTAAATCTTTTGGACTTTGGTGGGCAAAGGGAGGGAGATAAACATCCCTCCTTACTTATCCTATGTACTGAATTTCTGATACCTGTCCATACACAGTATAGTAAACATAGGAACATAAAAAGATGGGGGCATCTGGGTGGCTCAGTTGGTTAAGCATCCGACTTCGGCTCAGGTCGCTCAGGTCGTGATCTTGCAGTTTGTGAGTTAGAGCCCCACATCCGGCTCTGTGATGACAGCTCAGAGCCTGGAGCCTGCTTTGGATTCTATGTCTCCCTTTCTCTCTCACTAGCCCTTTCCCGCTCTCTCTCAAGAATAAATAAACATTACATTTTTTAAAAAAACTTAAACATTAAACAAAAAACTCTCAAAAATAAACATTAAATTTTTTTTTAAAATTTAAAAAAGATGAATAAAATTTATCTTAATTTTTCTTATGTTCAGGATATTGAAAGTCATGTTTGAACCTCAGTTCTTATTGCTACCATGAGAATCTGGTATATTATACCATTAACAGGAATTTGAAACTACTTTGTCTCCTAAGGAAATGAGGAATCTCCAACAAGTATACCAAAGGAAGCACACAGACCAATTTTTTTGTGGCATTTGACTAAACATTGTTGTCATATACCTATTCTTGCCAATTTCCGAGCTTATGGTCTATTTCGTTCTCAAATCCTGGGGCTCTGAGATTCACCACCTCCCACCACTAGGCTAGCTAGGAAGAGTTGTTATTCGAACAGTCTTTTATCTCCATGCAAGTTTATGAATCCACATACTGATGCGGAAATGCATTTAAGGTATGTGCATGACACACATACCTTACATTATCCCCAGTAACATACAAAAAAAGTTAAGACAACTGAGCCATCAATCTTTGAAAATTCACTAATACAATGTGTATGTTAAGATATACAAGGAAGCTAATACCATGCTCCCAGGCTACGGTTCTTAGTTTATAAGTGTATTATAAAAAACGCTGCGGTGCTCTTGTGCTGTGACATCCTTTTACAGGAGGGGGAAAAAGCAGTTCTATTCAAAACAACTCACCAGGTTCTGACAATAACAAAGAACAACTGAGGCTGAGATTTGAGAAGAAATCTTACAGTTAAACTAAATTATATCCCTGAAAATAAACAATGATTTCAAAACAAACGAGTAGAAGGGAGACCGTGGTACTTGTTTTTAAAAATGTTCATGAAGCTCCAATAATTGTTTGCTGCTCTCCTTATCTATAGTCATGCTGACTAAAGCTATAGCTAGATGGAAGTTCAAGTGTATTCACGAAGCATTAGTATTTACATCTTATTATCTGCAGTCTCTCAGAGAAAGCAAAAGTAACTACAAATAATGCTATGCCCGAAACTGGGTTCTTGACCAACAGTGTCGCTTCATCATGCAATACATTGGTTCATTCTAACGTGGCCACAGCTGTTGATGACAAGAAGCTTTGTATTTTTATACAGTACATCTTTCGGTCCATGTGAAACAAGTTTTTTTGAATGTTAACTGTTCTCAGACACTTTGGAGTTACTTTCCTTCTTCCCATTTCCATTAGATCAATAGGTGTTCTCATACACTCTGAAGAGCTTTGAAGATGTGAAGGAATGTTGGTTACATGAGCTCAATGTCAGAAGATACTCTGTAACAATGAGAACTAGTACAAAGTATTGGGGGAAAGCTTCATATTCTGGTCTTCTCTTGACCGTTAGCATTTTAAAGAGCCTGAGAACTACTTCAACAAACCTGGGTAATTTTGTTTAATACAATAATACCTTATGAACTTAGGGCAATTTATGAGCGGCTAAACAATCAGGAAAAGAGTCTGTTTTCTTGATAGGTGAATGCCTTTATTACGTAGTTTCTTGGGTATGTGAGTTCAAAGTTTGTCATGGAGTGTGAAGAAGCTCAACAGGAAAGTGGTTGGGAACTAAGGTTTAAATTCCAGTCCTGTGTCACTTCCAGGACACGGTCTGCCTCTTACAATCCATGTGGTCTTGGATATGACACTTGAAATCTGTAAGCCTCACCTTCATCTGCAAAGTGGGGGATCATCTCTGTGGTTTTTATGAAAATGAAATTGCATGATGCATGCCCAGAACATAATAAGAACATTATAAATGATAGTTAATATTATGATTTTTCAACCCATAGGAGTTGATTCCCTGGTGGTGAAAAGGCAAATTCAGCTTAAGCCTGTAGTTACAGAAACTATTGATGAAATATCTTAGATTTTAGCAGATGAGGAAAAGACCTGTTTTCTGAAAATAGAAACCCATGAGGAATTTATTGAAAGTCATACCTCCCTGGGGCGCCTGGGTGGCTCAGTTGGTTAAGCATCCGACTTCAGCTCAGGTCATGATCTCACGGTTCGTGGGTCCGTGCCCCGCGTCGGGCTCTGTGCTAACAGCCAGCTCAGAGCCTGGAGCCTGTTTCAGATTCTCTGTCTCCTCCTCTCTCTGACCCTCCCCCTGCTCATGCTGTCTCTCTTTCTCTCTCAGAAATCAATTAAAAAAACAACAACAAAAAGAAAGTCATACCTCCCTAGTACCACCTTCTATTCAAATGTGGCAACTAGAGAAGACAGTCACCATAGTCATCAAGTTTCAAACTACATGTGGCTTCATAGACACCTTGAATCTTTCCAACGGGAAGCACAGTCTCAACAAAGATCCTCACATATGTTGTGACAATATGTACTTTTAGAAGCTCTCACTTTATTGCTTTAAAAATTTTCATCTATGTGCCTTTGTTCTACTTTTTCCCATTTCCATGTTGACTTTATATGACCAAGGTATTAGTTATGCATCTCTGCTCCATCCAGAGTTCCTGTCTCATCTATAGGCAATGGACTTTTCAATTAGAGAGGGAGCCTGGCACACAGTAGATGCCCAAGAAATGTTTGCTGATCTCATGCTGTTTTGGAGCATAGTCTAATTCTAACTAATGTGTGAAAGATGCTATTTCTCTGAATTATGAAACAATTTCTGTGTCACAGATTTGCTGTTTTAAAGTTCTTCTGTATGAGAATGATGTTTAGAAATACTATCTTCTGACTCTTTGATTTTGGGTCAGGTCATGATCTCATGGTTTGTGAGATCAAGTTCCACACCGGGCTCTGCGCTGACAGTGTGGAGCCTGCTTGGGGTTTTCTGTCTCCCTCTTTCTCAGCCTCTCCCCCAGTTGTGCACACGTGTGTGTGTGTGTGTGCGCGCGCGCGCACGCATGCTCTCTCTCTCTCTCTTAAAAATAAATAAACTTTAAAAAAGAAATACTGTATCAATATATAGTCACAAGAATTTTTCAAAAGAAACTTAGAAACTATATCTACATTTTTTTACTTAAAATTATTTGAATAGTCAGGAAGCCTGGGTGGCTCAGTCAGGTGATTAACCAACTCTTGATTTCAGCTCAGGTCATGACCCCATCTTGATTTCATGAGATTGAACCCTGAGTCAGGCTCTGCACTGAATGTAGAGTCTGCTTGGGATTCTCCCTCCCTCTCTCTCTCTCTCTTCATCTNTTGGCCATATTTACTCTGATGTCCACTTTAGAGTACTTTATGGGAAAAATGGTTTCAAAGTCCCTTTCCCTTCGGACTATTCTGATGATTCTTCTGAAGGAAAAGGATATCATATCCCTTAAATACCCTTTGATCTACACTGGCTACTCTGTTATTTAATCAGAAGCTTTCTAAAAGACTGAAGAGAAATTTCTTAAGTGCTAAGGAGGAAAAAAATATTTATCTTTCAGTGTTCTAAATTCTTCTACATATGTGAGGTCTTTTTTCCCCTGAATGTAGTAAGTATTGCTACTCGCCAAAGGGATTAGGCTAAGTACTCTTCTTTAGTCTTAATAGCAAGCTTATAAAATAAATTTTTCATTGGCAGTTTGTTAGAGTAGAAAAAATAGGCTTACAATGGGCACTTGATCAATTTTCAAGTTTTAAAAGCCCTATCATGTTCTTGGTTAGCTTTCTCTGCTCTTGCCAACCAGAAGAGCATCCTGGGGGTTACCTTTAGGAAGGGACTTTTGGCTTCTAGTTCACATGTATTCTAGTATGCCATGTTGCCAAACACCAACTAATGAGCAATGTTTAATATTAAAAGGGGTTAAAAACCAAGTTCTGTCTTTCTTATATGGGTACTAACTAATCTCAATGGCAGGTAACATGGAAAGCTTCATGGGCCCCCCCCTGCCAGGTAGAGTCATAAAAAAAACACTTTTACCATTAATGGGTGGAGGAGCCATTCATCCCTTGATCAGCAAGGCATAAATCAATTTAGCCTATTTGCATACAGTGAGGGAAGACGGTAAGAACAATTAAGAGGCACTCACCTTTGATGGAGACCATGGCTTTTATGGCCAGGATGTAGGGAATGCATTGCATCAGAGCCTAGTCTCATTAGTTACGTCCGCCCCTTATTTTGACAGAAGTGGAAATTGAGACCAAAGGAGGTAATCCTCTTACTTAAAATTAGGCCACTCGTTAGTAGCTGATCTAGGATTAGACTCCAAATTGATGGCCATTCATTTACTGAGCAAGCACTGGAGTACATCTTCAGTTCATAAGGAACCGCACACTCAAGTGTGAGAAAATGGCAGGTAAGCCAGCAATTATGATAAAGTGTGATGAGTACTGTGAGCTGTGAAATGCAGAGAGGTCACTTAACCCAGTGTGGTGCTAGTCAGGGAATATTTTCAGAGAAAGTTTGGGTCAGGCCTTTTGGGAAAATGATCTAGATTTCTGAAAGCTTGCTTTCTTTTGTTAAGATAAGCTTGGAGCATTGGGAGAAAGATTACAGAGACTAGGTACAAAGGGCCTTGGCCATAGTAGGGGCTCACTAAAAGCTGGCCGGTATTATATATGGAACAAGGCACTCCAACTACCTTTTAGGAAGGACAGACACTGTTTTAGGGAGAGTGTACTGCAATCCAGAATCAGCCACCAAGATACAGAGTTGTGGAGGGAGTCAGTTTGGGGTAGTTGTTTTAGAGTAGTAGGTGGTAGCCAAGAAAACAGGGAAGAAAGGAACCCTTAAAGATGTTACGGAATGTTCCCCTGATTGTAGAAGAAACCGAGGGAGTTGGAAGGACCCCTGCCCTAGGAAGTGGATGACCCTCGTGTACAAGGAACAGGAGACAACAGATTCTTAAGCTTCTTTGGTACTCTGAACTAATTTGTTCACAATGAATCATTTCTCCAGGTTCTGGATCTCCCCCCAGGCTGGGGAAATGGGATAAATCACCAGAGCAGAGGCTCTTGACCAGGGAGTCCATGGATAGATGGCATGCATTTGTGCTTATGTGCCCTTTTTTCTGTGGAAAGCATTCATTTCTTTCATAAGGTTTTCAAGCTGCAGATCAGCAAGCTGCAAAAATGTTGAGATCCAAAGCACGTAAAGTAACTCAGACCTTTAAGTCAAGGTCACAGGCAACTCTGGCACAAGGAACTCACACATAATTGGGGAGCCCTGCAATCATTTCTCCAACAAAAATATTCATTAGACAGGAGTGCCCCCAGGGTTCTTGGCTTAAACAGGCACCTGGGCAAGAGGTGTATTTGGCCAACTTGCGCTTCTCACATTGGCAAGCCACCAGCAGCATTTTTCACATTGGTGGTGCCCCATGGAAACACCTTGCAGGATTTTACCTTGTGAGATCGTTGCCAAATCCCTCTCCTCTTGGCGGCAGATATGTCAATTTCTTGCCAAATGGGTTAAAGCAGAAATGGCCCTAGTATTGTGGGAAAAGATATCCCCTCTTTTCTTTTTTAATAAGAGACATGCATAAGCATTCTGAGAACGTGTGGAGTGATAAGTATTTAAGGCATAACATCTGATGCCAACTTCTTCCAATAATGACTATCTTATTTAGCAGAGACTTTAGTCTACAGTCAGTGTTTGTTTAACAGAATAGCATCAGGGCAGTAGTAATGTCAGTGTTAGGGCCAAACTTAACAGATTACTCAAAATTATGGTTTAAAAAAAATGATGGATGAAAAAGACTTAATACAAACTAACTTGATTAAAATTGTATCCCAATAGTTAGGAACATATCTGGATAATTAAAGATACTGCACCAAAGAATTCAAAATAACACAGTATGATTTTTTTTTAAGCTGAGCTCTGCTTTCTTAAATATTGGAATAAAACCTCTACGCCCTCAATTGAGCAACTGTCCTCTTCACCCTCTATCTGGCCCAGTAGCAATCTGGCTGATAAAGTGTGACATTGTGAATAATCTTGCTTTTGCCAGCGAGGCTTTTCCCACCTGCTATCACAGATGAGCCACACACCAGTATTTTCGTCAACCTGTTTGCAGTGACGCTCAGCTCATCATTTGAATGTGGTGAAGCAACCAGAAGAAGCATCAAAATTGCTTTCCATTCTGAGTGAAAGTAAAGGAAAGTAAGTTCTTCTTTCTGTGCAACTTAATCCTGACACTGGTGTGTGTCCTGGGCCAGAGTCCCATTGCTGATCGAAGCAAGCAGCCTCGTTTTCTCAAAGTCATTGGAGTAGCATTGTATCATAGTTTCTTAGCTTTTTGTGCTTGTTGGAAGAATTTGATGAGGTCGTAAAATACATTATTTTGTTCTTTGGTAAATCATGGAGAAACATCAGGTCATGTAATGCAAGGGAACGTGCCACCTGATGTGTGCCGCATCACCATGGTGGAAGTGTCTTTGTTAATGACCCTTGCAGTTAAATATGACTCTCACTTTGGTTAACTACAAAATGAGCAAGGAGGCAATGCAAAGGATAAACGCAAGCCCCAACAACAGAGGAGTTCCAGATACATCCCTTCTTTCCTAAGGAAGTACCGTGGAAGGCTTCTGGTCTTGGCCATCTCCGTGGCATAAAGAACTACCAGGTCGGATGAACCATGAACTCACAGCTCATTACCCTTTTTTTTTTTTTATTTAACCAGGCCAGGGGGGAGACAGCATCTCACTAAAAAGACCTCATTCTCCCAGAAGGAAATTCTTGCCATGCCAGAATTACTTCCTTTTAAATTCACTTCTTCCTGCACCAGTGATAGGTCTGGCCTGCCCTTAACTTATTAACCACTACTCACCCCTTGCTGTTCTTCAAATATTTGATAAACTCATGATTCACCCTAATGACCTTTCAGGTTTTATTTACTGAGTTTCATCTGTTTGGTAAAGGCAGAAATATTCATGTATGGTAGCTCCAGTTGGTAGGTGGTATTTCTTTCTTTCTTCTTCTTTTTTTTTTTTTTAAAGGCTTCATACCCAATGTGGGACTTGAACTCATGACGCTGAAATCAAGAGTTGCATGCTCTTTAACTCTTGACCTTGGCTCAGGTCATGATCTCATAGTTCATGGAATCGAGTCCTACATTGGGCTCTGTGCTGACAGTGCAGAGCCTGTTGGGGATTCTCTGTCTCCCTCTCTCTGCCCCTTTCCTCCTTGCGTGTGCATGCCTGCTCTCTCTCGCTCGCTCTCTCTCTCTCTTTCTCTCTCTCTTTCTCTCCCCCCCACTCCCTCTCAAAATAAATAAACTTTAAAGAAAAGAAAAAAAAAAAAGAAAGTTGCATGCTCTACCTACTGAGCCAGCCAGGTGCCCCAGTAGGTGGCATTTCTTATGTAGATATATTTGTTACATTGGAATCATTTTTCTTTCTCCTCCAGAGCTGGGAACCCCCTTAGGGTTGTCAGAAAGAATGCAGGATGCTCAGTTAAATTTGCATTTTAGATAAACAACAAATAATAAGTACAAATATATCTTGAAGGTACTTTCATCTTTTATCTAAAATTCAAATTTTTATTTACTAAATCTGGCAATCCGAAAGTGGTTCTGCAGATCAAATAACTTGCTCCTCAGAATTTGGGGATTAATGATATTTTTAAGGCATATTTTCTGTGGTAATTTCCTTACAGCACATCTAAAGCATTATGAAATAAGGGCAGAATGAAAGAAGAAAATAGGGTTAAACATTAGATGAATAGACTTGGGATAGTAAGAACTCAGTGAGTTACCTATGAAAGCTACAGACTTTTTACATTGTCAGAAAAGAGTGATATGAACAAGATTCCAGCAAATACCCAAAGTTAGCTTTAGTCATTCTTCCAAATGCATTAAAATGTACATTTGCATCCACCTTCTTGATTTGGCATTCTTAGTGAACCTCTCCCACTTACTTCAGTCTACATCCTTCTGGCTTCTGATATTTTTCCAGAAATACATTAAACAAAAGAATTGCACTTATAACCATAGAACATCTAGTGTAGTTCATCAGTGTGTGTGTGTGTAGAGATTGAAAACATTTATACTCTCTACTGCTTTTTCATTAAATGTGCTTAGAGGAGCTTCTGAACAATGGTTATATCTAATAAAAATTTGAGAGCAGTAGTATGTGTTAGTCAAGTATAGCAGATATCCAAGATCACAAGATGCTTTTTAGAGTTTTATAACAAAGTGGTTATTAATTTGGCAATAGAAAAAGGGCATGAGGGTGCAGAGAAAGGGGAAGCTGTCCAAGTGGTGAATTCATGGGCTCAATTAATGAATGAAAAGATTAAGATAAATCAGTATTAGACAAGAAGAAAATATTGGCTTTGAAATACAATTGAACTTATTGAGGGTTCTGAGTAAGATTTGCTGGAGTAGTACCTAATTGGGTGGCTCTTTGCCTTCTGGCCATGTAGTTGAGTGATCAAATGGCTGACCTCTGACCCAAGATGGGCGAAAACTTACTCCCTGGAACATTAAACTTGAACTGTGAGGTAAGAGAGAGAACTTGCTGGGCTTAAACCTGGTAACAGTGGTGCTCTAGAGAAAAATAAGGAATTTCTACAGTCATAACCTCAGAAGCTGTCCTTATTCCTGCAGTCCTTTAATTTTGGATTTCAGCTCTATCTAAGATTGCATGAACTAGTTCAGTATTTTTCCAACAGATGTCTTTGTGCTTAAGTTAGCTAGAATTTGCTTTTGGGTTGCTTGCAAGCAAAAAAAAAAATTGTATGACGTTTTGAGGTCAATTTCATCTTTCATTTTGATTCTCATCCAATCAAAAATGCCAGATATTTTGTTAGTGAGGAGAGAGAGAGTGGTGACGGAGATGAACTTGATTTCTGCTTCATGGAGCTTTCAATCCAACAGAGAAAACAGACACTGATAAAGTAATGAAAGTAAAGAAATGGAAAGGTTTTATACATTCATCAACAAATATTTATTGAGCATCTATAATATATAAAAGGCACTGTTATAAACCATTGGTACCTCAGTAAAGAAAACAAAGATCCCTGCCCTTTTATCATGTAACAAGGGATGAAAGCAGTAGATGATAAACATCGAAATATATAAATAAATAACATGGATTTAGAAGATGGTAATTGCTATGGGAAAAGAAATTAAAACAGGGGTCAGAAGGAACAGTATATCAAAAAGACTGGAAGCCAGAGAGAAATAGCAGGTTGGAGAAACTGAAAGATTATTAGAGCTAAAATACTGGCAACAAGGCAGTGGCTCAAAATGAAGATGAAGAGGTTAGGCCAAGTAGATTGTTAAGGACTTTATAAGCCATTGTGAGGATTTTGAACTCATCCTAAGGCAATCCAAAGCCACTTAAGAGTTTTAAGCTATAGACTGACATGATCAGATTTGCATTTTAGATGTATCATTCTGCCTGCAACCCGGAAAACACATCTAAAGCAAACAGTAGTGGATGGGAGAGAGTAATTAGGAGGTTCTTGTCCTAGTCCAAATGAGAAATGGTGATGCTCTTGACTAGCATATGTTTCATGAATTGGAAAACAGTAGCTGTGTTAAAATGGCTGTTATTGAGGCTTAGATTTTCAGCTTCTCACATTCCGAACAGATTAATGCCTGTCCAGATTTATCTTCTGTTCTTTGGGCTTTGATGCTATATAAAGCCAATTTGAAATGGTGACCACTTTTTCATTGGCTTCACATCCATGGAGTTTAATTATGCCTCATCTTTAGGAACAAAAATATGATAAGTGGATATTTAAGGAGCTGTGGCAGCCCTAAGACAGGCAGTCATTGTACTCCCTAGTGTCTGTACCTAACTAACCACATATTGTCATCCTCAAATTCTGAGAGAATCAATACAGGATACAAGCAAACCAGGTATATACAACTCCTCTATTAACAGGGCCTTCCCCCTAAATTCTCATATTCTTTTCCCTAGTGAGATAGTGTAGATAATGTAGAAGAAAACCACATGCTCTTTTTACCACTCCACTGTTGGGTTTAAATGAAGGGTTACATTCCTTTAAGCAGTGGGTCATTTGGCCTCATAATTTGTTATGACCTCTTATTATGCTCACATAATATATTTTAAAGGCAATGCAACTAGACAAGTATTATGCTTGTTTGCTGCACAAGCAATCAGCACTTAACCAGTGTCACAGGTATATGTTACGGTTATGCCTCTCCGTAATAATTTGAATTTTTTAAAGTTTATTTCTTTATTTTGTGAGACAGAGGTGGGTGAGGGGCAGAGAGAGAGAGAGAGAGAGAGAGAGAGAGAGAGAATCTCAAGCAAGCTCCTCAGTGCCAGCACAGAGCCTGACGTAGGGCTCAAACTCATGACCTTGGGATCGTGACCTGAGCTGAAATCAAGAGTGGGACGCTTAACTGACTAAGCCATCCAGGAGCCCCTGTAATCATTTGAATTTTTAATTTCCAGCTACAGACTAATCCCAACCTAAGCAATCAGTTCCTTCTTTCCTTTGAGTTAGGTCTAGCTCAGGCTTTTGCAATCTCAAAAATGTAGACAGAAATTGTATCTAACCTTCAACTCCATTGCTTTCCAGTCCCAAAATATGATAACAAATAGAAAAAGAGACTTTTCAATTTCCTTGTCATCCCTCCAAAAATTTCCCCTCTTATTCTTGAGGAAGCAAGAAAGGAACAATACCAAGTACCACTTTACCATATCGGAACATGGTTGCCTGTGGTACAATTGAATGTCTTTGGTTCTTGAGAAATCTGCCTTTCCTAAGGAAGCTGGGAGCAGTGGGAACTTACAGATATGGTTTTTAATGGCTTCTGTTGCAATATCTTATTATAAGAATGTGCTTTTTAAACATCGGTTTCCATCTTGTATTATTTTGTGTCTTGGAGGTTCTCCCTCATGAATTACTTTGCATCTTGTTTGAAGTGAACCATTTTAAAATTTATATCCTGTCCTACTTTTATTTCAAGAACTTTACTTAAAATATCTTTTGTTCTCTTGCCCTGCTCAGATATGCAGTATGCATGCACATTTTATGCATTTCACATTCTTTAAGGTAGAGAAAATAATATGCTAATTTGAATAGTGGTAAAATCAGAGTCAGGATAGAGATTTTATTCTCAGAAGAGTGGACAGTGCAATATCTTCTTATGGATATCTGTTCTCTCCATTGTTAATATAAGTCAAGCAAAAGACATGGATTAGTAAAAGAAGGCATTGGACCATGAACTTGGGAGTTTGATGGAGCCACATAGTGAATGTTTGCTCCTTCAGGGCAGGGAACATGTTCTACTCCCTTTTGTATCACCTACTCCACCCGCGGAGTCAAGCATATACATACCAGTATCTCAACATGTACTCAGATGAATGGAGAATATTGAAATTAATTATAAATCCTTATAAGATGTTTAATACTATACTTAACTTTACTAGAAAATACACAAAGGATGGCCAAAGAAGAGATTTTTGACTAGGTTTTAAGCATTGGGTCATGTCACTCTTTAGGGCTGGAATGTGGACACCCCCAAGAGAGGCAGAGCCCAGGAAGGGAGCTAGCCTCTGGAGAGCAGACTAGAAATTAGACAGTGGTCTTCCAATATGAGTATGCAGAGTCCTAGGCAGGACCTCCTGGGAGTTTCGGATACAGTAGATCTGAAGCAGGGCCTGAGAATTTGCCTTTCTCATAATGCCCCTCCCAGGTGATGCTGATGCTGCTAATCCAAATAGCCCACTTTAAAAACTACAGAATTAGACCTTTCGAGAGAGCTGGCTCAGCTCAGGGGACCTGGGCAGGCTGCTTGCTGTGTGATCTGCACAGAGAACGGGTGATTTCCAAGAGGTCTGAGGACAGTCTAGAATAGTTTTAAGGGTCTTGCTTTCTCTTGAGCAACAGGACTGATGGCTACAGTCTGGCAGGAAAAGGAGAGAATGGCTTCACAAACTCAAATGAGAATTAAAATTAGCTGACGTACATGAGATGGAAGTTGGAATGCATGGAATCAACTTAGTAATACTTTTAGCTAAGTTAACCTAATTTAGCAGTGTAAGACCATGTACGTATATATCGAAGCTAATTTATATATAGGTTATTCACTGAAATATCCTTACACTGCAAGGAAAGTTGATGATCTTTAGCTGACTGTGCATATGTCAAGGTAAATGGGGAAGGTGGAGAAAGGGCAGCCCAAGGAGAAGGGAAAGCCCATTCATCCTAGAGAAAGCATTTAGGAGAATCTACTCCCACCCTTCCCCCACCCACTAAGGGCTGTCTCCCAGATAAGTAGCCTTAGGAAGTTTCCGAAACAGTGGCGATGGCTTTGGTAACCAGGTATCATGGGAACACATTTCATCTTATTGCAATATTGAAATGGAAACTACCTAAAATTTAGAACTGATTTCACATGCTTTGTTGTGTTCAGCTAATTAGGTTCTCACATTTATGAAGTTTTTGCATACTTCTCTGTGTTTCTTCTGGATGAATTTTATATAAGACAGTAATTATTTAGGACTTTGGGGGATATTGACACTTTTTTCATTACAGAATTTCACGATCTCGGGTGGATTTTCTCAATTTGCCAACAAAAAGGAATAGAGATATTATATTAAAATGAGCTGTGTCTAAAAAATGATACATGCTGGTAACCAAATGGTCAATTGCTTGTATTTAATTTAATTTAATTCAGTTTAATTTTTGTTAATTTGAAAATATAAAAAAAACTGTTTAGTGATCCTTTCAAGGAAAGGCTCAGCTCATGTATAAAAAAAACACATAAAAATGACTCTGGAGACCTTGGCTACACATCTAGCGGTCAAATATTTCAATGCTTCATTGCTCTCGTTCCTGTTACAGGTACATGTGACAGCGCCGCAGCTATGAGTGGAATTTTAAAGAGGAAGTTTGAAGAAGTTGACGGCTCATCACCCTGCTCCTCTGTGCGGGAATCAGATGATGAAGTTTCCAGCAGCGAGAGTGCTGACAGTGGGGACAGTGTCAATCCATCCACTTCTAATCATTTTCCCCGTGAGTACGGAAACCACCCCTGAAGCTAATTGTCTGATTCTACAGTGAAAATAACTGCATCATCTTGGTCACTGTTTTGAACCTTTATTACTAGTTTTGTTTTATCCTTGTAATTGATCTAAAAACAAAGCATGATTAAGTAAAGAAAAGAAGTGTTTTTGAGGTATCAATAGATTCTTTTATTTGGATTGCTTTGGAGAGTGGTTTATTTGATAGTGTTAACCAACTGACTCAATGCAAAACTGGTATCTCTTTTTTTAATTTTTTAAATGTTTATTTATTTTTGAGAGAGAGCTCAGGGGAGGAACAGAGAGAAAGGGAGGCACAGGATCCAAAGCAGGCTCTGTACTGATAGCACAGAGCCCGATGTGGGACTCAATCTCACAAACCATGAGATCATGACCTGAGCTGAAGTCAGCTGCTTAACTGACTGAGCCACCCAGACACCCCCAAAATGGTTTTTCAGTATTATTAATTTTAATTTTTTTAAATGTTTTATTTATTTCTGGGAGAGAGAAAGAGAGACCGGGTGGCTCAGTCATCATGACCTGAGCCAAAGTTGGATGCTTAACCGACTAAGCCACCCAGGCGCCCCCGTTATTACTAATTTTAAAAGGAAGCACCCTATTGAGAGTAGATGGGGAAAGACAAGTCCAGGCACAGGCATTTATCCTCCCAAAGCTGAAATGATATTCTGGGAGGAAAAATAGATATATTTGGGAATAGAAAGTCTAGGTTATGATGAGAAAGAGCGTGCCACCCATGCATTAAGAGATGAGAAAGGTACAAAACTCACCCAAGTGTGTGAGTGTACACAGTTTTTACTTCTTTCTACTCATTCCTTTATTCTTCATCCCCAAGAATAATATTTAAAACCCACAAAGAAAAAATAGAGATGTATGCCTTCTCATCGATTCTTTTTTCTGTCACACTATATGTTAGCCTTTCCTGTCAAGAAAGATATTGTGAGGTTTGCAGGACTGATGGAAATTTTTTTTAAATTTTTTAATGTTTATTTATTTTTGAGTCAGAGAGACAGAGTACGAAGGAGGAAGGGCAGAGATAGAGGGAGACACAGAATCCGAAGCAGGATCCAGGCTCTGAGCTATCAGCACAGAGCCCAGTGCGGGGCTCTAACTCATGAGCTGTGAGATCATGACCTGAGCCAGTCAGACACTTAAACGACTGAATGACCCAGGAGCCCGAAAAAATTCTTAATATAATCTGCAAGCTAAAAGAAACTGACTAGTAATAGCTAAACGATCTTTGGAAAATTATGTTTCCAACAGGAAGATTTTACTGTATCATGATACCATGAGAGATAACAAGTCCTAGTTTATCCATTTTTCAGTTAAGTGTCTGATTGTATTAGCATATGATTCTATAACATGGAATTTAATTTGGAAATGTGAAAACTCAGAAAATGAAAAGAATAAACAAGAGCTTGAAGAGGAAATAGGATCTCAATAAAACTGTTGAGCATGAAACAAACTAAAGTCAAAACCATTCCTTTAAACAATCAAAACTAATAGAAAATATAGTGAAAGGGCAATTATAATTATCACAACAGAAAAAGATCATCATATATTTAGGGACAAGGTAATTGTGCAAAATAAAAATCTACAAATACATTTATATATGTCATGATGATATGAAATGAGCTTGTGTTTTTTATTTAAAGAAGATACTTGTGTACTTATTTGGTCTTAGTATTAAATAGTGATAATAACAACATCATCATCTGATAGAGTTTTGTGAAGATCAACAGAACAAGTGAGATAAAACACATGAAGGAACTTTGGAAATTTTTAATACTAAGCACATTTTGTATTGAAAATTATGATCATAGCTAATATGTATTGGGTACACAAATGCTACCATAGCTTTATATACATTATCCCTACTCTTTCCATCGATTCTAGAAATACCACTACCTTCAATTTACACAGGAAATATATATGGCTCAGAGAGGCTAAGCATCTTGCCCCAGATCACACAGGATTTGAGTTTAGATATATATGTATATGTATGTAACTCACTACAAAGTCTTCACTTTTTCCATTATACTGCCCTTTAATTATATAATATTGGACATATCTTTAAAATGTTGTTTATTGTGGGGGAACCTGGTTGGCTCAGTTGGTTGAGCATCATACTCTTGATATCAGCTCAGGTCATGATCCCAGGGTTGTTGGATAGAACCCTACATCAAGCTCCACACTAAGCCCTGAGCATGAAAACTGCTTGAGATTCTCTCTCTGTCTCTCTCTTTCTCCCTTTGCCCCTCTCCCCTGCTTGCATGAGCTCTTCTCTCTAAAATAAAATATAAAAAATAGATGTTGTTTATTGTGTATTAGTAAAGAGGTAGTTTATGTTTCCAGATATAAAGATAAATAAAGTTATTAAAGCTTTTCATATTAATTTTAAATATTAGTATAGTCTCAAAATCCTCAAGTGGATTTTCTTAGAAGGTGATAGAATGATAAAAATCTATTTGGGGAAATAAGCTAATGAGAATAAAGGTATATTTTTTTTAAAGACACTAAAATGTTTAAAAGCCATTCCAGATATTAAATCATATTAGAAAAGTATGTAATTTAACTTTTTTGATACTGTGCTATATCTAAGAAAGTATAGAAAATCTTAACATGTTATATATACGAGTTTAATGTATAAGAATAGACCTTTACAGGGGTGCCTGGGAGGCTCAGTCAGTTGAGTGTCCAGTTCTTGATTTTGGCTTAGGTCATGATCTCACTGTGAGATTGAGACCCACATCAGGCTCTGCACAGACAGCACGGAGCCTGCTTGGGATTCCCTCTCTCCCTCTCTCTCTGTCCCTCCCCCACATCTCAAAAGTATATGCTCTCTCTCTCTCAAAATAAATAAAAACATTAAAAAAAAAGAATAGAGTCTTAAAGAGCAATGGGATAGGGAAGAAGTATTTAATAAATGGTGATGGTGTTAGAGTTTGAAAAAGAAGTAATTTAGATACACATATCACAACATATGCCAAAATACATTCCAGAGGGATTAAATAAAAAAATATTTTAAAAATCAAAATATGGGGATATTGTTTATTTGTCAGCCGTAGGATCACTACCTGAGCTTTGAAGTAACAAAAAAAGTCACATCGCAGAATACTGGTATTAAATATATTATTTATTACATTTAATTTAATAAAAAACTCACATGAATCTTTTAGATATCCTCCAGAGGTAATCCACACAATAGGAAATATGATTAGCAAATATTTTAAAGCATTTAACAATAGTAATAATGATACAGATTAAAATAATACTAATGAGATTCCGTTAGTATGAAATCACAGAAAATTCATCTTCATGAGATTAACATTCCTCTCCAGTAAAAACTACTGATACCTAAGTACTAGTGAAAGTCACAGTATAAATCATAGGTACATACATTGCTACTGATGGTAGTGAAATTTAGAAAGCACTTGGGAAATATAAGAGCCATAATAATATTCATATCTGTAAGTCTGTACTTCAGATATTTACCCAAAGGGAGAAACATCAAAACTGAAGGGAAAACTGTATCAATGGAAAGTTGGTGGTTAGTGGTAGTATCAAATACTGCATAAATGAGAATGTTAGTGGTTGGTGGTAGTTTCAAAAAAGAGAGTTGGAGGTGGGGAAGAGAAAAGTTACATGTCTAAGAGCAGGAAAATGATCCCTTAAGTTATGGCGACTTACACAATTTATTTTCATAATAGTTATGAAGACTTGACAGTATATAAAATACTCACGAGATAAAATTAAGAAAAACATGGGTGCCTGGGTAGCTCAGTCAGTTAAGCATCTGACTTTGGCTGAGGTCATGATTTCATAGTTCGTGAGTTCGAGCCCCACATTGGGTGAGCTCGAGCCTTGCTTCGGATGAGCCCCACTTCTCTCTCTCTCCCTCTCTGTCTCTCTCTGCCCTCATGGGATTTTCTCTCTCTCTCCCTCTCTCTCTCTGCCCCTAGCTCACTTGCACCCTCTCTCTCAAATAAATAAATAAATAAATAAATAAATAAATAAATAAATAAATAAATAAATAAAAAGAGAAACAGAAAACAGAACCCAAAATTTTATCTCTACTGTCAGGGAAAGTCTATGTATACATAAAGGCAAGCAATGATATGGTGCCTTAAGCACTGAAAACAATTTGATTTTTTTGAGGTATTAAAAAAATGAGTGAATTTTCGTATTTATTAATTTTTATTTCTGTCAATATTTTATGTCTCCCTCAACAAATAAGTTTTAAACTTAACCTAAAATGATGGCTGTCATTCAAATTGTGTTTATATATGTGAAGATTGAAATGGTGTGAGCCCCTAAATCATGCAATTCCCCCACTAACTAGTAAAGGCTTTAATAAGTTGTGTCTAACCAAAGTGATTTTTTCTATTGAAGAAAATAGACATAGTTTATGATGTCCAAAAACTTATCAAAATGTTTCATCTCATCGTTTATTATCAGGGTGGCTGGCGATGTGTTAGTTTACTGGATTGATGATTTAACTGTATTAAATGAAATCTGACAGAGATTTTTCATGATTTTTAGATATAAGTAAATGCTTGATTTAATTAAAAAGTGCCCTTTTTTTAATGGTCTGATTAGTTCATTGTATTCGTATCAAGAGATAAAAACTCTACCTAGAATATTTACTGTATGGAAGACCTGAGGATGTTAACTAATGTGAAATGGGTAGTTTAAAGGGTTTCTTGTTTCTAGAGATGCATTTCAGATTATTCACTAGTCCAAAAATTGATATGCAAATTTTTAAAACATGTTATATTTCTTTTTTCATCTAAATTAAAATATGTACTTATCGGCAGTGGTCTTATCTGCATGTAAATCTATGGATATAAACTCTTAGGAATGTTATTAGTGGTGAAACCTGTTTCTTTAGTATATGTCTCTACTTTTGAAAAAAAACCCTATCTTAGAGTAAAGAAGGATTTTTGATGACTATCAAATTTGTATAGCATTAGGAAACCAAATTTAGTTTCACATTGAGATTTTTTTTAATGTGGTTATTTAAATCTTACCATCATGAGCTCATCTTTCAAATTAAAAATATCCCATGTACTCAGTACTTTGCAGGGATTAACATATTGTGTAACTTAACATTTTGTTATCATTACAAATACAGGCATTGATAAGATTGGTATGTGTCAGTAGCTATGGTAGTAAAAAATTCCATGCTATTCTAAGCTTTCTTAGATATTCAATTTACAGCACATCACAGTATAACAATAAAAGCTTCAAAATATAAATCAGTAAGGAAATTATGCCTCTTTTTATGGACTTCTGAGTTTTGCTAGGCAACTAGCATGCTTACCAGTGATCAACCAAGGTCATATCGTGTACTTCCCTTGAGATAGAAGCATCTGGATTCTGTATTGCTGTGGAACGCTTTGTTTCATCAAATCCCTGTGGCTCCATAGCCAATCAGCCTGTACTTGAGCACTGTCAAAAGGAAAGCTGCAGAGAAGCTAGAGAGGAATGATTTTTTTCTGCCCTCCAAAGGGTCTTGGCACTTCACGCGAGTAATGAGAAGCTATGTGATGAAATGTCCTCCCAAAAGGAACACATTATTTCTCCTGAAACAGTGTTTCTACAAATAAATGTGCAGTATTTAGGAAATGAAAATATCAAGAGGTAAAAGGATAGATCTCCTAAGGTACATATGAAAGCAGGCAGTAGACATCTTCCATAGGGATGCCATTTTCTCATTTAAAAAACATTTTTACATCCTTGAGTTCGTTTGCTCTCCAAGAATTGTTGTCTGATTAGAAGCTATTATTGTAACCATTTTCTAAAAGTAGAAATCACCATTCAGAGATGTATTCCTAATTTACCCAAAGGCTGAGATTATAATCTGTTTCCCTCCCTCCCTCTTTTCTTCTTACTTCCCTCCCTTTTCTCTCTGAATACACAGGGCATAAATATACTACCATGTGCACCCAAGTCAGCCTGTTTCTCCAGTGTCACTTTCCTTCCACTGACTGCACATTTCCTAAAGGGATTAGAGATAAAGAATCCACTGAAAACAGATTTTGACATGAAACTTTGTACTGGAAGTAACCTATTCTCTTAACCCAGCAGTTAAAATGCATTGAAGATTGAAGATTGAACATATAGAGTGTATCTTAGGTTACAAGCTCTGAGTTAGGCGCTTTCACACATGGCAAAATGATAGACTACAAGTAGTAAATACAACTTAAGATAGAGGCAGATCATGGCTATCCAGCACTGTGGTTGACTTTGAGAACTTTCTATCCCAGAGATAAATGTAGCAATCAATCTACCCCTGAATCTTTGATTTTTCAAACATTGGAGGAGTGTTCAGGCAGAAACCCAACCCAGGAGTATTAAGGGAAGTCTTTGATTAAGCAGGAGGTAGGATCACATGACCCTCAAAATCTCCTCTCTGCTCGGTGATAATATGATTCAGAGAACAAGGATTAAAATAGCATCTCAAGTTAGAGCTGAGACCAAGTAAGAAAAGATAAGCAGCATAAGTCAAGACATCTATGAAAAGCTACTAGTAAAGTAAGAGATCTCCAGAGTCTCTGCATCCCTTTATGTTGAAGAAGAACCTTTTAGTATGGCCTTGCAAGGTCAGCCCTGGAATCAGTCGCAGATGTACTTATACTAGGTCAGTGTCCCCATCTGAGCACCAGACATGGACCAGTTGAATCTTTAGGTACTTAGTTTGAGGATGTGAAAGTTAAGAAGTTGGGAGAATTTGGAGTGTAGGAAGATAGATATGAGTTAGTGGTCCATTTAGAAAATACTCATACGAATGCACTGTGAAGTCCAATTCCAATACAGTGGCATTGTTTTCAGATCATTTAATCTGAGAGATCTGAGAGATCCAGTATGATGAATCAGAGATGGGTAACCATTGCTGCCTCCTCTGGCCTTACTTAGACCATCCTTGAGGCTGGAATGTCTTCTCTGCCTCCCAATCTCTATGAAGTTCTATACCTGCTTTAAGGTTCACATCAAATATTTCTTTCTCCTTGAAAACTTTACCAAGTCTCTCATTTTACTCTGCTCTTTACTGAATCTTTTGGTATCTCACCAACATTCAGAACTTTGGCAGTGGTTTTCTATCTTCTTTCCATCCCAGTATTTCCCCCAGAACCATGATGTCAGTAGCCATATGATGGCTCATGGAAACATTACCCTCATATTTCCTTGACTATCTCTATTCTGAAATCTTTATTTCTATTTGATTTATGTCCTTTACCTCTACTTCATTCAGCTGTTTATGTCCACAGCCTCATCCAGAATATCACAAATTAGAACTGCTCACTACCAAAAAATCAAATTTCAGGGTTCCACACTCAGACCACATCCTCACCTCTTGTTTTTACATATCTTTCTACACTTTACCATTTGTTTCTTTGTCTTTTTTTTTAATGTGTCTTTATTTTTGAGAGAGAGAGAGAGAGAGATACAGAGTGCAGTGAGGGAGGGGCAAGAGAGAGAGGGAGATATAGAATCCAAAGCAGGCTCCAGGCTCTGAGCTGTCAGCACAGAGTCCGCTGCAGGGCTGAAACCCACAAACCGTGAGATCATGACCTGAGCCAAGGTCAGCTGCTTGACCGACTGAGCCACCCAGGTGCCGCAAAATATCTGAAAACTTTAAAGAAGTTTTAAAGAAAATGACAAAAGCCCTGTCTTTTCAGACGTAGCTGCTCATTATTGCCATACTACCATCCTGCTAGGTGCCCCCAGTCAGTTTTCTCTCCCATTTCACGGCACTGAGTATGTCAAACTCAAGTCATTCCACCTTCTCCCTCATACACAGCAGACCTCCTTTCCTTCTTGTCATTGCGGTCCCTGCCTTCATATTTAGCCTTCTCCCTTTAAGCAGGGTACTCAAAATGAATTTTGAAGGAATGAGTGTAAGCTCATCAAAGGCAGGAACAGATCTTTGTATGCCTAACTTCTAGTAAACACTTAATAAATATTTACATAGACTGATGAATGAATAGACACTTCTTAAGCATGTACTCTTGCTATTCATTGCACTAGTACTAGGAGCTAGAAATATAAAAGTAAATGAGACCTGATTCAGCTTCTGTAGAAACTCACAGCCTAATAAAACTAAAGCATGTCTCCAGCACTGATGGTATTCTGTTTCACATTGTAGTTATTTGTACATACACCTTATCTTTTCTGGAGATTTACAGAGCTGAAACAGGTGTTAGGACTTAGACTGGTGCAGTACAATTCCTGTTACATACTTGATACATTACAGTTAGCTTTGTAAAGAGTTGTCTTTTTTTTTATATAGTACAACTAAACCATATAAACAAACAAACAAAAAGAATGCATTTATTGTAGAACTTTAGAAGGGCATGGACATTAGTGGAAATAAATACCAACTTACAAGCTAACTATGTAACTTATGATATTGATGGGTGTCATTGTGATATATCAGGATCCTGATGTAACAGTTATTATATCCAAATACATGTAATGGCAAACTGTGTTTTAAATACGGCCCCACTGTAATTCTGTATTCCTAGCATGTACCTTTATGGTTTCATTTGCCTATATATAGCTTTCCTAGGCAGAAACATTGCTGTTTAATTGGATGCTGTGCAGCTATTTATGCAGTAGCTGTATAACACACTTGAGGGAATCCAAGTTGCTTTCACCTTCACCATCCTTTGGATCAACTAAGAAAAAAAGGCATTACCAAGTCAGACCACTAACATTATATAAAGACAGTTCATATAGTTGTGGCTTGGTTTGGTTTAAATTCAACATCACGTCCTCAGATTTAGCCATAATAAGTGGTACCACTAAGTGTAGCTCTTTGTTCCGTTATCGAAACTTCTGGTTTTGTTTCCTTGTTTGCTTTTCCTAGCACAGTCATGCATTGTATAAATATGTCTCAAATCTGTCCGCTTACCTCCATTTGTGTTGCCATCATGGACATCTGTCTTTCATCTCTCTCCTGGACCCCTGCAGAACCTTCCAGCTGTTTTCTGCCTCCTCTCCGCTCATGTGGGTCTCCTCTCCTCTCCCCGGTCTTATCTCTATGCAGGAGTATATTGGATCTTCACTTTCTTACTTAAATCCTGAAGTTGCTTTCAGATGTACTCATTACTATGGCCTCCAAAATCTGTGCAACCCCATGATTGAGCCTTTCTCCTCCTCCCCAACCTTCCCTCTCCCCCTTCCATTCATCTCCAAAATTCAGCCACACTGATCCTGACTCAGTTTTTTTTTTTAAGTTTTTATTTAAATTCCTGTTAGTCAATATACAGTGTAATATTAGTGCCAGGTGTAGCATTACAAACCTTTCTTGCCCTAAGATCATATCTTGAACAGTCTTTGCATGACTGACTCTTTAGATTTTAGGTTCAGCTTAAATGTCAGCTCTTTCCTGGAACTGTCCCTGGTCACCCATCCAAAGTATGCAGGTCCAAAGTGCTCATCTCTTAAAAAAGTATATGGAAGCTTTACAAGAAAAATTATAGATATCTTGAAGTTACTTTCAAATAATGCAGCAAAAAGAGAGAAAAAATGAGACTGAAAAAAATATATATTACTCTGTATTTTTATGTAATTAAAAATTTATGTTATGGATTTTAAAAATATGTAGATCCAACTTATCCTAAAACTTCTGTGGAAGGGTCAAGGGGTAAAAAAATTTTTGAAAAAGAATAAGGAAAAGGGATGGTGTGCTTACCGTTACAGATATCGATACTTCAAATGCTAAAATAGTCAAAACACATAAAATTAGTTCAGACAGATGATACATGGAATAAATAGCTCATAAACCAACCCATATTTAAATGGCAACTTGGTATGTGACAGAGGAGACTGAGCTCGGAAAGGAGGGACTGTTCTAATAAATGACCTTTTAATAACTGGCCAGCCACATTAAAAAAGATAAAATTAGGCCCCTACCTCATACTATACATGAAAATTAATTCCCAATGAACTAAATACATAAATGTAAAAAACAAAACCAAATAAAAACTATAAAACTTGTAGAAAAAATATAGGAAAATATCTTTAGGTCAGATATGATGCAAAAAAGACAAAGCATAAGAAAATACATTTGAGTACATTAAACTTGTTTATATGATCAAAGATGCCATCAAGAGAGTGAAATGAGCTACATACTAGAAAAAATATTTGCAATTCATTAACTGACAAGAAATTAGTATCTGAATATAAAAACAACTCTTACATGGTGCGCCTGGGTGGCTTAGTCGGTTAAGCGTTCGACTTTCGCTTAGGTCATGATCTCACGGTTTGTGGTTCGAGTCCTGCGTCGGGCTTTGTGCTGACTGCCAGCTCAGAGCCTGGAGTCTGTTTCAGAGTCTGTGACTCCCTCTCTCTCTGACCCTCCCCTGCTCACGCTGTCTCTCTCTGTCTCTCCTAGAAATAAATTAAAAAAACATAAAAAAAAAAAACAACTCTTACAAAAGTAAAGAGCCAGTGCAATAAAAATAGTTATAGAATATGAACAGAGAATACAGAGAAAAAAGGCTGATACAAATATGAACAGATGTTCAATTCTGTTAGTAATTAGGGAAATTAAAATTGCAAAAAGACACCATTTCACATGTATCATATCATCATATTGGCAACATTTTAAAGTTAGACAACATCATGTATTGATACACCTATGCTGAACCAGGGACCCTCATAATGCCAGTGTGAGTGCCAGCTGATTCAATCACCTAGGAAACCTAATATTGAAAGTTAAAAGAAAGATTAACTGTGTGTCAATATAGGATTGGATAACTGCAATTTGCTTATATAATGATCAACCGAATAACAGGGTGAACTGAATAGTCATATTTACCTGTATATACTGTTGAGTGAAATACACAAGTTCTTAAGCTCTATAGGATACATTTACGTAATTAAAACACACACAGAGAACGACACTGCATTTTATTGAAGTAAAAATGTACATAGGAAAGGATGATACATGGCAATGTGAAGATACCTGTAGAGATGAAGAGTAGAAGAATGAGTGGTGGGTGCTTACCTGTACTTTCTTGCTTTTGCTTATATTTTAAAAGTAACAAAGTTGGTAAAATATTAACAGCCATTAAATATGGATAGTAGGTACATATTAGTTTTGGAAGTTTGAAATATTTTATAATTTTAAACAAGTTTTACATACCTTTCTGAGATAAAAGTCCATGGATTACCCCACTATTCTCTTCCCCTTTATCTTCTTTCTCAGCATCCTTTTTTCCCCTCAGAACATATCACAATTTGGATCTATTTTATAGTATATTTGTTTATACTTGTATATTTTTATATTTGGTTATCTGTTTTGTTTAATGTAGTATTCCTAATAGGAAAAAGCAGAAGGTGGGGGGTGCCTGAGTGGCTCAGTTGGTTAAGTGTCCAACTTCAGCTCAGGTTGTGACCTCAGGGTTCGTGAGTTCAAACCCTGTGTCAGGCTCTGTGCTGCCAGCACAGAGCCTGGAACCTACTGAGGATTCTGTGCTCACTCTCTCTCTCTCTGCCCCTCCCCGGCTCATGTTTTCTCCTTCTCCCTTAAAAATAAATAACATTAAAAAAAAAAAAAGTAAAAGGCAGAAGATTCCTGTAGCACGTTAAAAACCTCCAGGCCAAATTTGTTCATTAACTAGAACTAAATTTAATCTGTTCATTGAGATTCTTCATCTTGTCCACAATGATCGTGAAGTGATATTGCCAAATAATTCCTTGAAATTCTTTCTTACACATTCATTGCCTAAGTTCTAAAATGTAGGGAGCAGTATCTTTCCCCAGGTCTTAGGCTCTAGGATGCACAGTGACATTTGTAAAAATCACCAATGGAAATTATTTCTTGTGCTTATAAAATACACTGTAAACTGTTGTAGTATATATACAGTACATCCCACATGACCTTTCTCCCTACTGTGGTGTTAAGGAGAATATTATTTCTTTAGTTGATCATTGGTAAAGTAGTTGCTTGTGTTTGGGAGCCATTGCAAAAGAAAAATATTTAGGTTTGCTATGATTTTTTCTCCTAGTGCAGCAGCTGAATTTGTGAAAATGGGACTCTATTGCAAAATCCTCCAGTGTGTTATAACTGGAAAAGCCACAACCAAGGGACCAGAAGATCATCAGTCTAGTTTTAGTTTTATTATAAGTAGTTCTGACTGTAGTTAAATCATTTAACCTGGTTCTTCATTTGGAAAATGTGAGACTAGACTGATATTCAAGGTATGGTAATTTGCATAAATTCCCTCCAAATATAATATGCTACTGATAGTCCTCTTTGCTTGAGTTATTTATATCATATTTGAATATATCTTTGTGTTTTCAATGTTTATGCTTGTGTACCATTAGAATACATACATATATATATATATATGCACAATAGAATATTCCATTTGGTGATTTTAGCTTATAGTTTCCACATAAGGAAATGAAAATCATGTGAATTATTTTTAATTGATTTTGTTCTCAGATGTCTTGATTTAGTAGATACTATACTCAAAGTATAGTATATTAGAACTACTTTTTTAAAAGGCAGATTTTTGATTAATAATAATAGGATTGTTGGTTAAGCATCCAACTCTTGATTTTAGCTTAGGTCATGATCTCATGGTTTGTAAATTTGAACCCTGTGTTGGGCTCCATGCTGATAGTGTGGAGCCTGCTTGGGATACTCTCTCCTCTCTCTCTCTCTCTCTCTCTCTCCCCCTCCCCCACTTGCACAAGCATGTGCTCGTGTGCTTGCTCTCTCTCAAAATAAATAAATTAAACTTAAAAAAATAACAATATAGGACTGAGTAAAAATAAATGATGATATTTAGAGTAAGATGTTGGGCTATCGACAGAGAAATATTGGAGAAATAAATAGAATATTCATGTACTTAATTATTTTTAAAAATTATTTTTGGGGCACTTGGGTGGCTCAGTCAGTTAAACGTCCGACTTCAACTCAGGTCATGATCTCACAGTTCGTGGGTTCGAGCCCCGCGTCAGGCTCTGTGCTGACAGCTTAGAGCCTGGAGCCTGCTTCAGATTCTGTGTCTCCCTCTCTCTCTGACCCTCCCCTGCTCTCTCTCTATCTCTGTCTCTCTCTCTCTCTCAGATATAAATAAAACATTAAAAAAATGTTTTAAATTATTTTCAAAGTTATCCATAGCTGAAATGTATAGGTGCACACTCTGGAACATCTCATTATTAACAAAGGAATAATATAATTGAAAATTTCTAAAGAAACGCACAAAAGGATGAAGCATTAGCAGCAATGATTTATCTGGAACATTTTTAAAAGGCATAGTCATTTGATATCATGAAATGTTATTTATAACTGAGTATCCACATTTGTCTCATTTATGTGCTAATTGTGTTTTAAAATTGGTGAAGTCAACCTTACTTGTCAAGCATAAGGCAGTATATTTTAAGGGGAATTTCTGTCCTAAAATATCTTCTACCATATGACTGCAAATTTTGTCATTAATGTAATCCCGTTGGGATGACTATTAAATCTACATATACGTGACCTATCTAGTAGTTTAAAATGTAATGTCTGGACTAAAATTGCCTAGATATCATCAAAAATTTTCTATTCAGAGGCAAGTAATGTATTATCTCTGATATTTGCCTTCCTCATCTATAAATAGCAGTAGAAAAAAATACTGCCCCATTGTAAACTTGATGGTGGCTGAAATGAGTGAATATAGGCAAATTGCTTTGTACTGTACTTGATATTTAGTAAATGCCCAGAAATATTAGCTATGGTGATGATGTTTCCAATGAGGAACAACACAAATTTTATTAATAATTATTCTGGTAGGGCTGCCTGGCTGGTTCAGTTGGTAGAACATGTGACTCTTGATCTCGGGTTGTGAGTTCAAGACCCCTGTTGGGTATATGGATTACTTAAAAATTAAATCTTAAAAAAATAATTACTCTGGAAAACTACCTATAGAGAGAGTGGGTCTCCAGAGGAAAGAGACCAACTACAGTTCTGTTTTTGATAGAGTGGGAGAGAAGACTGGAAAGATCCTGATTACAGATGCAAATCCAAATATTTTCAGATCCAGTCAAGCCCTATAACTGTGAGAAAGCCAAGTGTATGACAAGAAGGCACAGTGGACCTAGAGCATTCCTTCCTAAAAGATTTTATATTTAATAATAGTAATAATTAATAATAATAATAATAAACCTACCTAATCCAATGAAATTCTTCTTAAAGTTATATTCAGTTTTCCATCTACCTGTTTGCTACCCCTGGTGTAGGTAGTGGAACCTTATTCGGGTGACATGAGATTCTATCAGAGCTTCTGCAGAAGGAAGAATTTTCAGAGTATACTCACCATTCTTGCCAGCATTAGTCTTAAAAAAGTGTAAGGATTCAGAATAATAATCATAGCAGTAATATCTAGCATTTACTGAACTTTCCTCACACACCCAGTGCCAGGAATTGCACTTGCATTTTATGTGTGTTCCCTTACTTAATTAGCACAACCTATGAAGCATCTGTCTCTGATTTTAAGTAGGTACTCAGAATCACAAAGCTAATAAACTTTCGATCTTTGCATCATTTTGACTCTGAATTCTGTAATTTATACTATTGTTTCCTATAATTAATGTTGAAAACAGCAATATCAGTCTTTCTCATTCTTGCATCACTTTTCAGACTTCTGAAAACATCTCCTACCATTTGCATCTAATTCATAAAATACAGTAAAGTCTTCTACTAATTAATCACATAGCACACAGATTCCATTTTAAATGAGAGAAGCTCAATAAATAGTGCATGCGTTGAGCTCAAAGATAATACGCTCTATTTGCTTACTAGCTCTTTCCTGCATATGGCTTTTTGCACTTACTAGCTCTTTCCTGGATATGGCTTTTTGCTCTGGTATCATAAATCTTTATGCAAATGCCTTGGTTGATAGAGCTTTGTCCTCTTAGAATTTTCTGAAGCTGAACCACTTAGTCTCTCTCTGAGTGGTATTTTCTTTTCCGAGTATAGGAGCAGGAAGAAGAGGTGCTGACATTGTTGTGACTGGGGGGGTAAGACCGGCATGGTGGCACCTCCCAGCTGGGCCACTCTCCTGCGAGAAGTGCTTTAGAGCTGCAGAAGAGGGGCTGTCTTGGCAGCCTCCTCCCCTTTGATTGACCACATCAGGTTTTAAAAACATCTTGGGGTTCATTAGCATCAGCCATTTGCAGAGCTCCTCTGTAGGCCATCTTAATGGAAACATGTGAGAGCTTTTATGAGTGTACTCCAGGGTAGGATTTATGGGAAATAGTCACAGCAAGTGTTCGATGTCTTTTGGACTTATCCTCCTAAACTCTAGGCACCATCAGAACATCAATAAAACATGAGTTTTGTGTAAATATCAGGACAGAGAAATAAGTGTTGGCACAGGTATTTCTGGAAATTTTTCTATAACAGTTATCAGGGGGAATTTACTAGAAGAAATGGATAGTAACTCGAGACTTAAAAGTCAAGTATATAGGAAAGAGAGGAGGGAGGGAGGGAGGGGAAGAGAAGATGGTGCTGTCAATTGGACTGAAGATGTATACTTATATACTCAGAATACGGGATTAGGGAGGGGACAAGGTGGTGAACAGGAAAAGCATTGCGGGGGCCAAGAGCTGTGCTTGCTGAAGCACACAGCATTGATATCAAGTCCATGGCTGGTAAATAAACATATGTATTTCAACACCAATTGTTACTGTTCCAGTTAGCATCTCTCAAAGTTTGCAGTTAAGAGACCAAATCTGTTGTAACCTCCTAAGAAGGGTGGATTTCTTTTCAAATAGTAAAAGAAATGTGAGGTTTAAAAAATATTTACTACACTTTACCTGCATTAGCATGTGTAATTGTCACAGCAATCCTAGGAAATGGGTATTATATAATTTTTTAAATATTTTCATGTTTATTTTTATTTATTTTTTTTTTCTGGGAGAGAGAGAGAGACAGCATGAGCAGGGGAGGGTCAGAGAGAGAGGGAGACACAGAATATGAAACAGGCTCTAGGCTCTGAGCTGTCAGCACAGAGCCCAGATGCGGAGCTCAAACCCACAAACTGTGAAGTCATGACCTGAGCCGAAGTCGGACCCTTAACCAACTGAGCCACCCAGGCGCCCCTAATGTTTATTTTTAAGAGAGAGACACACACACAGTGTGAGTGGAGGAGGGGCAGAGAGAGAGGGAGACACAGAATCTCAAACAGGTTCCAGACTCTGAGCTGTCAGCACAGAGCCCCATGCGGGGCTCAAACCCACAACCGCAAGATTATGACCTGAGGCAAAGCTGGACGCTTAACCGACTGAGCCCTTGAAAGGGGTATTACTTTCAATCCTAATTTTACAGATGATAAAATGGCAGTTCATAGAATGTTAGTGACTTTTCTAGGGAACCAGATTCAGACTCTGGCCTGCTTCACTCCAGTGTTGGAACTCGTAAACAAACACCTCCTTATGGAAACCTCAAGGGACCTACTCAATGAAAACTTATTTTAATCTCTGGTATGAAGTTCTTAATCGAGGCTTTTTAACACTTGTAAAAACCTATGTGGGTGTGGTTTAATTTTCTAAGTGTGAAATAAAATCATTGTCAAATGGTTTAATTAAAAAATCTTTGTAGTACAGCTTTTATTTGTATTGCCTAAAAAGTAAAACTGTAATTGAACATTTTGCTCTTGCCTTTAACTCTTTTCTATAACAATCACCTCTATATTGTCTAGGAAATATTTATAAAACCACAAGATGCTTTCCGAATTATTAAATGCTATTTGCATTTCTTAAAAACATTTTGCTGTTATTCTTGGTAATCAGTTCTCCAATTTTTCAAAGTTGTATTTTGTATAGAGTAGCAAACTTAATTACCATAGAATTTCTGAATAATAGAGCTATGCATATGTAAGGAAGAATAAGAGTACTATATGACCTACATTCACTTTTCTCAAAGTTTTAAGGATATATATGTGAAAATATCAATTATAACCACCAAGACAATTATTTGTTTTCAATTCCGAAAAGGTTATTTTACATAATCATATAGCTTTTTTGCTTTTGTCGGTATGTTTTTTTTAATTCTTTTTTTAATGTTTTATTTATTTCTGAGAGAGAGAGACAGCATGAATAAGGGAGAGTCAGAGAGAGAGGGAGACACAGAATCCGAAGCAGGCTCCAGGCTATGAGCTGTCAGCACAGAGCCCGATGCAGGGCTCAAACCCACTAACCGCGAGATCATGACCTGAGCCGAAGTTGGATGCTTAACCGACTGAGCCACCCAGGCACCCCTCGGTTTGTTTGTTTTATATTTTGAATCATTCCCATAAAAATATATTAACATAAAATTATATTAACTTAATTTTTCAGCCATGGCATGGGTATTTGCACCATGGAAATGGGTGAACATGACACAGAATGATCAATTTATTGTTTTGTAGATTGTGTAGATTTAAGAAAGCAATGAGAAAAAAGTGTCATACAAATTAAAACTATGTCATTTATATTGCTTTTGCACATAGCATAAAAAGATGAAAAACATATTTTTCTAATAGTCAAAAATGACCCTACCTGGCAAAGAAGTCATTCATGTCATTGATGAATGAGCCATTTCAATACGCATTCAATGCTTTGTTTTCCTTTTCCTCATTTACTTAAATGAAAATGTCAACCAATATTTATATCTAAATTATACCTGTCAGTTGCCACCAGAGGTTAGTGATGGATACATAAATTAAGCAAAAATCAATTAACAACTGACTCCGTGAGAGCCAATTGATTAAATAGAATTACAATAAATTTGCACATTTTCTCTTTTTGATCAGTTTGATCCAGCCAGAGTTTATGCCTTGATGAACCTTCTAAATATTATCTGAGGTAGCTGATCATCTACTGCTGAAAAAAAGAAAAAAATTGAAGCATTATCTGTAAAGTAAATAAATATTTTTAACTTTCTATTTTTTTTTGAAATCTATGCAGATGCTATTATATATAGTTAAATAAAACATTCATTTAAAGTAATTACAAGTCAAATGTGGCTTTTCTTTTCATATATTTCTCAATTAAAAGAATGTAGGCAATAGTAATTTTGATAGTATAAAAGGGAGCCTCAGTCTTGAAAACACTGAAAAATCTTTGCTCTAGATACTAAAATATTATTTATTCAGAAGTAAGGATATGTCCAATGGAGCTCATAAAGTAGAGCATTCAACACTTACTAGTATCTCATAGGTGTCTCTGTCACTTCCTATGAGATTACTTTGTTTAAATTAACATTACATAGATGTTTATTTTAAGAATCATTTAGGTTAATAAAACAGAAAAGCTTTTAAATATTACCATAGAATTTGTGACATATTGTAAGCATGCCCATGATAAATTGTGACCAATTTTCCACTGTATTCTATAATATAAGCCCTTCGTGGGTACTGTGAGTATTGATATCCAATAATTGCAGTGGCTGAAATCTCACATTTGGTTTTTATAAGGTGCCTCCTCACTCAGTGGATGCTCACATATTTCCATAGAAGGAATTTACCTGAAGGATATTACAGGGGCTCCTGGTGACTCAGTCAGTTAAGTATCCGATCCGACTCTTGCTTTTGGCTCAGGTCATGATCTCACAGTTCATTAGATTGATCCTCACGTCAGGCTTTGTACTGACAGCACAGAGCCTGCTTGAGATTCTCTCTCCCTCTCTCTGTCTGACCTCCCCCTCACACACTCTCCCTCTATAAAAATAAATAAATAAACATTTAAAAAATGAAGGATATTACATTTTAATTCCTTTCTACAACTGAAATGTCAATACTGCCTATGGCTTAAAGGGTCTTAAATTTTATTTACCATACCCCGATTTTATCCTTCCATGTTTGTGTATGTGAGCATATATAATAATAAATACATTTTATTTATTATGATTAATATACTTAATATAATATTATGTGTGTGTGTGTATATGCATATATATATAATGATTCTTTCTTTAGCTGACCTCTTTCTAGTCTGCTCTCCTTTGAATTTACACTTTATAAGAGAAATGACCACTGCATGGTCACCTCACTTTTTTTTTTTACCTTAATTTCTTTCCTCATTGTAAAAGAACATAAAGGTAGGATCACGTCATGATGCATCTTAGGCTGGAAATCGGAAGCCAAAGTAAAGAAACTCTAGTTCTTGGTAAGCGCTCTTGGATCACTGTAGTCCTGGGCATTATGCAGCCTTGTCCGACCGCGGGTGTGCTTGGCAGCTTCTACTGCCGGCGTCCTACCAAAATATTATCGTTTGTGTCCTGCTTGCCTCCCTCAGTCCTTTCTCTGAAATACCCTTGATGCCAACTGTGGCTTTCTTTTCTGGCTTTTCATCTCCCTGTCCTCCCAGCAGGCACAATCTTCTGCCAGTATCCTTCCATTGTATAAGAATGGAAGACACAAAGGAACAAAGCATAGCCTAGGCCTTAAGGAAATCCTAGTTTCACTGATGGGAAAAGAAGATGCAAACAGTTTTCAGTAGAGCATAAAATGAGTCTGGAGAAATAAGGGCCAACCTGTGAAGCGGCACAGAGGCAGGGTGTTGCTGTTTAAAAGGGGTGTGGACTGGGGCGCCTGGGTGGCTCAGTCGGTTAAGCGTCCGACTTCAGCTCAGGTCATGATCTCACAGTTCGTGGGTTCGAGCCCCGCATCAGGCTCTGTGCTGACAGCTAGCTCAGAGCCTGGAGCCTGTTTTGGATTCTGTGTCTCCCTCTCTCTCTGACCCTCCCCTGCTCACACTGTCTCTCTTTCTCAGGAATAAATAAAACATTTAAAAAAAATTAAAAAAAAAAGGGGGTGTGGACCAAGAAGGACCAAGATGAGGGGGTATTTGACCTTATTGTCTTATTTAATTACAAATCGTATTTCTGTATTAATGTGAAATGTTTGTATCATTGAAAAAAATCATGGCAGGGGGGCTGAGGGAGAGGGGAAAATGGCTGATGGGCACTGAGGAATGCACTTGGTGGGATGAGCACTGGGCGTTGTGTGTAAGTGATGAACCACGGGAATCTGTCGCCAAAACCAAGAGAGCACTGTACACACTATATGTTAGCCAATTTGACAATAAATTATATTTTAAAAAAAGAAAAAATCAGTCAATTGTAAAAAGTCTGTCTACAGTTTGCTCTTCTTATCTGTTTGTGTACATACACACACACCTCGCACACATTATCTTCCTTCGTCTATTTTGGCCCCATTTATTTCTTGCCTTCGTGCTTGATATTTTGACTTCCCACTTGCTATTTCTATTTATGTGTGATATCGAATGTTTCTACAGATGAGAATGTTTATTTTGTCCTTCAGAGCCTTTGGCTTTACTACTTAGAGAATTTTCTTCAGATCATTTAACATGTTCCCCTCCTCTTACAAATCTTAAAAGGTGGGGGGGGGGGCTTCTCTCTTTGTGCTGGTGTTTTATTCTATTTTGAAATGTGTCCTTTTTTTTTTAAATTTAAATTCAAGGTGTTTAACATATCGTATAGTATTAGTCTTGGGAGTAGAATTTAGTGATTCATCACTTACATATAACACCCAGTGCTCATCACAAGTGCCCTCCTTAATGCCCATCACCCATTTAGCCCAGCCCCCCCCCACTTCCCCTCTAGCAACCCTCAGTTTGTTCTCTGTGTTTAAGAGGCTCTATGGTTTACCTCATTTTCTGTTTTTATCTTATTTTATTTTTCCTTCCTTTCCCTTTTGTTCGTCTGCTTTTATTTCTTTGTCTCCTTTCTAATAGACATCCTACTATATTTCTGCTGTATTTTCCACATTAAAAATGATTTATGAAGTTACTGTGGCACTTAGAAGAGAGAATGTCTCTAATTGAATTTTTTAAAAGTTCTTCCTTGCAAATAAATATTTTAAATTCTAGCAGCCCATTTCCCTCCTTTTATACACATGTTTTTTTCCACCATGTTATTATCCAGTAATTCCTCCTTCATTCTCATTTGGCTTCAGACATCTCTTTTTTTTTTTTTAATGTTTTATTTATTTTTGAGAGAGAGAGAGAGAGACAGCGTGAGCAGGGGAGGGTCAGAGAGAGAGGAAGTTGCAGAATCCAAAGACAGGCTCCAAGCTCTGAGCTAGCTGTCAGCACAGAGCCTGACACAGAGCTCGAACCCACAAACTGTGAGATCATGACCTGAGCCGAAAAAGTCGGACGCTTAACCGCCTGAGCCACCCAGGCGCCCCATGGCTTCAAAGATCTCTTGATGAATTAGTTCTGGGTCTGTACTTTCTTGTAAGAGTCAAAATATGTACTTAAAAAATAATATATTTAAATAGCTTTTTCTTCCATCTCTGTATTATTCGTTTGGCTACTGTAACAAAATTATAGTCATTTTAGCTACATTGTAGAATATAGCTTGTGCTCAAGCTTATTATGCCCATTAAACAAAATGGAAGTTTATTTCTCTCAAAACATAAGGGTCTAATCATAAACAGTCTACTGCCATATGGCAGCTCCCTGTTTTTGGGAGCTCAGGTTACATCTCTCCTATTGATCTAACATATTTAATGCACAGTTTCCATCTTGTGTTTAAGGTTCTTATTTGGTCTCCTGCTACCATGTTCATATTCCTGCCAGTGAGTAGAGGGTAAGAAAAAAACTTGGGTGGAGGGGGAACACTTCCTTTAAAACAAGACCTGGAAGTTACTCATATATATTGGTCAGAATCTAGTCACTCTGTGACCCCACTTATGTGCCAGGGAAGCTGGGTGACTAGCTTAAAATGGTATGACAAGAGAAGAAGTCAAGATACTAGAGAAAGAACTAACTGCCAGCATACACTCACACACTCTACTTTCTTCTGCAACTCAGACCTCCTGTCTAACTCCATTGGTGTTCTACCTCCCTGAAGATCCCGTGCCTTTTGATATAATCAGGCTCTTGTGCTCCATTTACATTTATTGGTTCTTTGATGTCCCTCTACCCCAGAGACCTCAGCCCTCAGATATTTTGAGGGTGTGCAGTCACTCATGGGCTCTTTCTCTCCTTCCTGAATTTCCATTTCGGAGACTTGGATTCCACTTCTAGGTGACTGCTGCCTTAAATTTTTTGTCCCCTGCCATTACTTTTTCTGACATTCTCCTCTTCCCTTTTAGAGCAGTCTTAAGTGGAGTGACTCTAACGTGTCTCCTCTCCACAAAAGCAACTGTCTCCTTGTCTGGCTTCTTCTGGCTCATCTTGCCCCAGTGGCTCGGGAAGTCTGTCAGCTTCATTTGTCCATTCTTCTCTGGACTTCCCTCTTGCCTCCCCCAACTCTACATACAGTAACAACAACAGAGTCCCAGCCAGCCTGTCCTGTTAGTGCCTGCTCACTTACTTTGTGTCTTCTTTCATCCCGGTTCCTAACGAAGATTCAGGAAAACTGTCCTGGAATTTTGGGGGGGGATGGGAGAGGAGAAGGACAACAGTCCTTAATTTACATAATGTTTAATAAAAGGCTCTTTAATAAAGGCATTTTATTTTTATTTAAGCTTTTCCATGTATATTCGGAAGCTAAAGGGTAAAATAATCTTTAGCAAAACACAGGCCCGGGTTTGGACTCTGAATGCGTCCGCCCTACCCTGGTGCCCTGGGGCCTCCTGGGGGAAGGGACAAAGACCTCAGTGCCTGCTCTATAGAATCACTGCAGAGGGCTTCCATTAGGCTGGTCCTCTTTTCTTCCTAAAACCTTCTCCAAAGTCAGTCTTTTTTTTTTTTTTCCTTTGATGTGAGCTTACAATTTCCTCACTTTCAGGGATTTAAATTACTACAAATGTTCTGTGGGTTCACCCATTTTTTTCTCCTTGAATTTTTTTTCTTTGAGGTGAAACTCACACAAAATCAACATTTTGACAGTTGTACAATCCACTATATATATTTCAAAGAATATATATATTTTTAATTAGCCTCAATTTTCTTCATTTATGATGAAGGATCAAGATATGTGTTTCATTACTATTTTTTAATAAAAAATGTATACATTTAAGGTATATAATGATGACTACAGTCAGGCCAAGTAATGTCTATCTCCACATTGTTATCATTTGTGGGGGTGGGTGAAAGCGGCTGAAATCTACTCTCTTAGTAAATTTCCAGTTGATGATACAGTATTATTAACTGGAATAATCATGCTGTCCGTTAGCTCTCTGCACTTATTCATCCTACATGGGTATAGTGTTCATCCATACCACGTCCCTTGCTGGCCAGCTGCTCTCATCCATTCCTAAACGGGCACCTCATAAATTTCTGCTTAGATGGCCTTTCCCTTCACAAAAGCTGCCTAGGATTTCTTCTCTTAACTAAGAAGCCTTCTGTTCATCTTAGAGCCCTCTAGGAAAGCCAAATATACTTTAGAAAGCCAAAGTTCTCACCTTTCCTTCCCCTGCCTCTCCATATTTCCTACTTTCCTCTAACACCTCATTCCTTTATTTATTCTGTCCACTCCAGTGGTCTCGCCTACCATTCACTAGGATTCTTGTGGGTGCCAGATGTTTTACTTGTTAATCTCCACGACCCGGGG
>NW_027551572.1:335528-501909 GCF_008692635.1 Crocuta crocuta
GGGGGCGCGGGGGGGGGGGGGGGCGGGGGGAGGGGAGATATTCTCATTTTACAAAGAGGAAACAGGCAGGGAGAGGTTATGAAGTCTCAGGAAGGTGGGAAACTAAATAGTGGCTGAGCCAGGATTGAAATCCCATTGTGATTGTGAAGCCAACACTGTGTCACACTGCCCTTCAGACACATTTGTCTGTTTTTAGAGAGATCATGCAGAGTAATTGGAACAGTGTGACAGTCCAAAAGATCCAATTTCAAATCCTTACCCCATAATTTTGGTTGTATCTCAGGCAAATCACTGAACTTCTGAGTTCATTTCCTCACCTGTAAATGGAAGTGTGATCCATTCTTTCATTCAGTAACTATTTACAGAGCACCTCTTTTGCGCCAACTACTGTTGTAGGCATTTAGAGCATGGCAGTGAATAAGACCGATGCTACTCTGTTCTCAAAGAACCAAGGTGTTAGTGGAGAGACATGTAATAGTGTACATACCATGTATTTGTAAGTTCTCTAAAGAAAAATAAGACAAGGAAAGAAAGGGTGAGTAAAGGCTTCTCCAAGAAGGTGAAACTTAAGCAGAGATGCAAAGTAAGGGGGTAGCCACATGGACATCTGGGATAAGAATATTCTAGGCAAAAGGAAAAGTGCAAAATCCTGAAGGCTGAATTTAATAGTAACCGACTCAAAAGCTTGTAACGATGAAGTTAATCTTTACAGTATATAGATTGGCATATTTCAGACACATAATGTCTTCTTTCCTCCTTCAAAGTGTCCATGTATTGCTAACCCTTAATATTTCCTTGTCGAAAGCCTATCTGAGAGCTGAGCACATTTAAAAACCTACTGTTTGGGGGCGCCTGGGTGGCTCAGTTGGTTGAGCATCCAGCTTTTGATTTTGGCTCAGGTCATGATCTCACAGTTTGTGAGACCAAGCCCCACATTGGGCTCTGCCTTGATATCTTAGACCATGCTTGAGGTTCCCTCTCCCTCTTTCTCTGTCCCTCCCCACTTATTCTCTCTCTCTCTCTCTCTGTCTCTCTCAAAACAAGTAAACAAAAGGTTTTTAAAAAAAAAACCTACCATTTTGCCTCATTGCTATGACATGCAGGGTCTTTTACCACCCTTCAAACAAGTTAGCCCAGGGTGCCTGCTCCTGTGCCACTTATGTTCTGGCAACTTCCATCCTGCTGCTGTCTCTTCTTTATACCCAGTGACCAAGTGGCTTCACCAGTGTGCACCGTTCTCTCCCATAGGGAAATTTACTTATAATATCTCAAACCAAAGAAAATCTCCACTCCATGCCCTCAATTACATCCCATTTCCCACCAACGCAATGCACAGGTTCTTTTTGCCTTCTCTAGTTGCACTTCCTTCATCGTCCTGTAGCCTTCTCACTGGCCTCCTTCATCCTCGAGAGATACATATGTTCTTTTGTGGCTTTATGCTTTCATGCACTTTAGAGAAGGTTATTTCGTCAGGGCTTCCTTTGAACTCCTTTGCCTCCTATCTCACTGTTCTCTTTTCACCCATGCTGGTTATCCCAGCTCTTCTATTAATGAATCTTCTCCGGGCCCAATATTCGACTACACTGGGATCTTGTGGGAACCATTTAACTGGGTTTGATGTTCCGCCTCGATATCCTCCTTCTACTCCGAGCCTGAGAAGACCTTTACCTCTGATGCAAGCCCACCAATCTCTCTTCAGCAGGCGCAATAATTTTCCTTTCATTTTCTTCATTTCCCCATTGTGTATATTGAGCTAGTTTGTTTTTCTTCCCATCACCTGAAATCCTTTGCCATTTCTCTTGCAAGCCCTTTTGCACTAGCTGCCTTTTCCAGTATAGCCACAAGTAGCGTTCCTGATTTGTGTTCTCTTTCATTCTGGACCCTTGAAATAGGCATAGCCTAGCTTTATTGAGAAGTGATTTGTGGCAATCTCTTTAAAATAGCTCTCTCTGCCTCCTTTAAAAATGAATGCACTGATATTTGAAAGCCCTCTTCTCCCTTCACATCACAATGACTACTTGAACCACAGGGAAACTTTGGTTTGGGTGCCCTCCTTTATTAGTTATAGCCACTTTCTACTTTTTCCAGTAATACTTTCTTCCTCTTGTCATATGACCTTACTTAGTTTTAACAAATATTGCCCCTCCCGTGATTAAATGCAATTGAATACAATACCTTTATTTGATCCTCATGACCCAAGGACATGGTCAGGGTATGATACTTGTTCGTCTTTGCTTTTTTTTTTTACTTGTTCCTCTTTGGATGCAAAACTATGATCTGAGAGGCTGTGCAATTCCACCACCACCCCCACCTCAAGTACACAGCCAAAAAACAGTTGTTACATGGACCCTGTCTTCTGTAGACCTCTCTCCAGTGCCCTGTTATATGTGCCCCAGCAAATTGCACTAGAGCCTGATGGCTTCCAATGCTTGCTGTAACCAACCAACTGACTTCCAGATCCTCTTGGAGCCATTGTTGAACTCCTAAAGAATTCTCCTAAAGAGAATGGGTAGTGTTTAGCCTCAGCCTATTCAATGGAATTGCTTCAAAATTTCCTGCACCTCTTTTCTGGTATCATTGTCCTGGTAAGCCGTACCCCAGATTTGCCGGTGATTACTCCCATTCTTCTGTAGTAGACTCACACTGCCAATCAGTCCAGGGGGGGTTTGCTCCAGATACGTCCCTACTCCCAACCACAAACGTACTCTTCTTTCATACATTCTTCTTGGGACACCATTCTATGCCCTTTACCCCCTATTCTACTTCTTTTGTCGTCTCAGCTTACCTACATGCCACCACTTTTCAATATCTTTTTGTACTTACTATCTCCTGGTTCACGCATCTCATTCACACAGATTAAGAAAGCTCCTGCAATTTTTCTTCAAAAACCTATGAATTCCAGCATGCACATATGATCTCCCTATCTCTGTGAAACGGCCGAAGCACCGCAGATGTGTGAGTTGTCCAAGGTCGTTGGGTAACTTGTCAAGTCAGGAAAGAAGCCAGAATCAGATGCAGAGTGTCATCTTCCCCCTTTGGCATTGCTCATGAAATACTCAGCCAAGTGACAAATGAAAATATCTCTGGATGTGTTTGTTTCAGATTAGTGAACAGTAGAACTCCAGAGCCATCAAAGTACAGTTTCTGAAAACCTTAAGCAGTACTCCAGCATTAATACTATCCTATCACCCTATTTTTTTCCCTTTTCGTTTTCATCTTCATTTATCTTCATTTTGCATTCTACCTTTCATTGATTTCTTCTTTTATCCCTGGATGCCTGCAGCATTCGACAAACCATTCCTTCTCTCAGATCTGGAGGACCCCAAGCTGGTTTCCTGTGGTTCAGTTCTCAACCATTTAAAAGAAAGGTTGCAGCGTTTGCTTTTGCAGTCAGGTGAATTTGATTGTTTAAACCGAGCTCACTTTCAAAGAAACTCAGCAGACTCTACAAAAGCTTAATCATTGCTTCTGTATGTCGACTAAAATAAGACCTAGGGCACACCACCCAAGGGTGCCTATTCTTTGATATTTGAAGAAATAAAAAAAGCTCCTTTTTGTCTCCTTTTCTGCCTGAAAAATTAATTCTAGTATTCTTAGTGAACAATTCGTTAATCCTAAAAGCATGCATATGTATTTTGAATTGGTCTTTTCATTTTCTAAGACAGCCTTTATAATTGTGACTCTTATTTCTTCTACCTAAATCTGACTTTCTTCCTCCAAGTATTTATTCACCCTGCTTTATTGCCTTTCCTGCCTTCTCCTAAATCATTTTGAAATCCATCATATTTTTTCCTGTCTGTTACCCCATCCCAACCCCCGGCCTCCACTGGGCATTAACTCTAGTGACTGGTGGATGGATACATTTTAGAGACCCTATCCTGAAACTTTGCCCCTTCAGCTGGATGCAAACAGCTCTCCAGCCTGGGTCTCCGGGGTCTCTCATTGCATCTCCTTCTTTCCCAGGTAAGAGATGAAAGACAAAATAGACTGTATTTACTCTGTCCATGAATATGTCGCCCACTCATCGTGAACCTTAACACCATTTGAGGAAATACTGACCCTGTATAGCTATCCTCATGGGAATTTCATCAGAAAATCCTTTTTATTTCTTTTTATTTCCCATATCATAAAATTGCTTATATTCAACATGTTCAAAGTCAGCCCTTCAGTTCTTCAGAGCTGGTGGAGCAAAGGCCTTATTGCACGCATTCACTCAACAAACATTTATTAAAAGCCTACCCAGGGATATACAGAGACATGTGAATGCCCCAGGGAGGCTAATTATTTGTTCAGCATTTTCTTATTAGGGCCAAGGCTTTCAATTATTTGTGTACCTTTTTCATTATGTTCAAAATGGGAGATTTATTACCTGCACTAAACATTATGTAACATTATAACTTAATTGTAATTGCCTTGCTATTGCAATTTTCTGAACCAGATAACTTCTGAGGAGGCATATAAGAGGGCTTTCAATTTAAATGATAAAATAAATCACACGTCTTTGGTAAACAGCAGCTACGCCATGCATCTTGCACTTTCGGAACTTCAGCTCTTGTGGCTGCGACATGAGGCACCTGACTCGGGCGGGGGCAGCATCTGTGCCGGGACATGGCTCTGCCTGTCGCTGCAGGAGCAGCTGCAGCAGGTGCCCTGTGTGTCCTCAGCAGAGATCCGTGATGTATATTCTCACTCACAAGAGCTGTTAACTTCGGGGGCAACAAGGCCAATACAAGTTGCCGGTGTTGTGTGGAAATCCACTTTTACTGGCACATATCTTTTTTTATTCCAGTGATCTTTCTGTAACCCACGATGGATGGCCCCTCTGGAAGCCCTTTGCAACTGACCAGCTATCCTGTCCTTAATGTATTAGGGATGTGAGAGAAAAGCAGGATGCCCTCCATGCCCCCAAAAGACCTCAGTCTAGCAGACGAGGAAACAGAGAAGTTACACAAATCAGTAATTAGACAACCAGAGTATGTCATTGTGTTTAAGTTCTATTTTTAGAGCAATAATCTATTTCATAAATTAGAGTTCAGCAAAACTATGATCTGTGCAAGCCAAACCCATCCTGTCATCATGCTTTATAAGTAAAGTTTTATTAGAATACAACTACGCTCATTCATGTACATATTACACATTGTCTCTGGCTGCTCTTGCACTATAGTGGCAGAGTTAAATAGTTACAAGAGACCAAAAGACCCACAAAACCAAAATGTTTACTGTCTGGGTACTTACAGAATAAGTTTGTTGCCACCTGCAATAAAATATGTATGAACCTGTTTCAAAAGGATGAATTCAACTACTGTTGGCATTTAAAGTATTGACTCATGGGGTACCTGGTGGCTCAGTCGGTTAAGCATTTGACTTCAGCTCAGGTCATGATCTCTTGGTTCATGAGTTTAAGCCCCACATCTGGCTTTCTGCCGACAGCTCAGAGCCCGGAGCCTGCTTTGGATTCTATGTCTCTCTCTCTCTCTGTCTCTCTCTCTCTCTGTCTCTCTGCCTTTCCCTGGCTTGTGCTCTCTCTCTCTCTCTCTCTCAAAAATAAACATAATTTTTTTTTTAATTTAAAGCATTGACTCAAGGTTTGCTTGTAGTATTTTCATAACTTATGTGCTGAGTGGCCAGACCCAGAATAAAAATGAAATATGATCATCATCACACTAATGATAATAGAAAACCATTAAACGTTTAGTGAGTGCTTAGAATACAGCCTAGGTATTAATTCTGAATTTACTGAAGAAATGTTCTTTTTTATTTTCTTATCAATGTCACAAATCTGTCACCCTTTTAAGAAAAAAAAGGTGAAATAAATCAAATGTTCTCTCTCCTTTCATGAACAATCTATCCCTGCATTAGAACTTTAGAGCCTTACATCTACATTTTAAATATATATATCTAAAAGCCAACAAATCTAAATCAGGGGCACCTGGGTGTCTCAGTTGGTTGAGCATCTGACTTCGGCTCCTCAGGTCATGATCTCATGGTTTGTGAGTTTGAGCCCTGCATTGGGCTCTTTCTGGTCAGTGCAGAGCCTGCTTGGCTCTGCCTGCCCGCCCACCCCCTGCCCCGCCTCAAAAATAAATAAAACATTTAAAAACTAAAAAATAAAATAAAGGTTAAGAAATCTAAATCATTTTTTTAAGTTTATTTATTTATTTTGTATGTGAGAGAGAAAGAGACCAAGGGAGGGGCAGAAAGAAGGAGAGACAGAATCCTACTCAGGTTCCACGATGTCAGTGCAGAGCCTGATGCAGGACTTGAACTCACAAACCATGAGATCATGACCTGAGCTACAAGTCATTAGACACTTAACCGGCTGAGCCACCCAGGCACCCTAAATCATTTGTATTTTAATAAATTCTTCATCAGAATATCTCATTTTGATTCATAAAAAAAACTTTGGATTAAATGAATATTTTTTCATGGAATATTTCCAACACATATAATTATGGCAAGATTCACCCACATCTTTATTTTGCTACTGTTTTTATCAGAACTTTGCACTCTCAAGATTAATTGAACAACAACTAAACTAAGCGACTTACCAGCTGTCAATTTCCACTTCCTATCTGCAAATTCCTGTATCTCATTTGTAGGGTGTGCCAAGAATAAATGAGATAAAACTTGAAAAATGCTTTGGACTGTGGTAGACATTTGAAAATGTTAGTTTCCTTCCCTTTTTTGATATATCCTATAATATTTGAACATTTTTCTGTCATATTTAATGCTAATGTTCCTATTACCTTAAACTTCGAGAAAGGACCACCTGTGTGAGCCAGGTGCTGATTACTGTGGCTCAGCTTGTTTAATGTCTCTTAAAGCATTAATCCCAGTCATTACCGGTTAACCATCAAGTGACTTAAACCTAGGGATGCCCTACTTCAGGGGACTGATAATGCAATAATATTGTTCAAAGGAAGGCAGACAAGACTGTCCTTTATTGTTTCCTTCTAGCATTTAAATCACCCGTAACTGTGTTGCAATAGGAGTGCTAACCTCCCAGAGCCAGCATATTTTGAGACACTATCTTTGAGAGAGAATGCAATGGCCTATCATGAAGCCTCAATTTCTGCCATTAATAATATTTTGATCTTATTATTTTTCTAGGATTTCTTATGACCCTGCACGGGAAATATTCAGTATTTTTAATTAAAAAAAAAAAAAAGAAAGCAATCCCTTCTGAGATTTGCAGCTTTCTCAGTCTTGCTTTATTCAACAGTCTAATGCCTTTGTTTTCCACACAATCACTTCAGTCCCCGAGCTCACAAGCTTTCCAAGACTCCCCACTGAGTACAGAATAAAATACCAGTCTCCTGGTACCAAGAGTTACACTTGAAACCAAACTAGCTGTTCACCTATTTTTCTGTTGAATACCAGGTCTTGTGTCTTACTCCTGTGTTCATTTCCTCAGTGCTGAGAATAATGCCTGACACATAGTAGGTACTCAGTAAATACCTGTTAATTTAAATAGTAACTGACGTATAAACAGACCCTCTTCTGCAAACCACCCACCAGAGATACAGTGATTAGCAAGACTGACAAAGACACCATCCTAGCAAAGCATATATATTGAAGGTCAAGACAGATAATAAACAGATACATAACATCAAGCAGGGATATGGACTCTGACAAAAAATAACAAGAGGGAAAGGAAATGGATGGGTGGAAGGCATGGAGGAAAGGATGGGTAGATGGCTCTCCTCCACAGAGAAGTCAGAGAAGGCCTCTGTGAGTAAAGACATAGATTTCATGAGGAAGGACTCTAGGTCTCATGCTAGGTGCCGAGAACATAAAGACAGGAGCTCACAACAGGAGCACGCCACCTGTTAGGTGACAGTGATCGCACTTCTAGGGTGTGGAAAGCTAACCCAACCTGTGGACGAAAGCCGTTATAACACCTGTTATGGTTGCTTTGCTGTTTGATGTGCTTATGTGTTCTTTATGGCCATCTCATCCAGAGCTGTGTGCTGTTCATCTTGACATCCCCGGAGTGCTTACCTTCCCATGTCGGCCCAGCAGGATGTTGGATTCAGCCCCTGCATCCTGAGGAGAGCCGTCCAGGCACTTAAGCTGGAGCTGGGGGAGCAGCCGCCTGGAGCTGGTGTTCTCAGTGGAGGGAGCGGAGCCCTCTCCCCCTGTGAATACTGTACACATCCAGAAGCCCTGTGCAGCACATGGGATGAGTGGGAGAGCTGCCAGAGCAGTGCGGCCAGGCAGGGCCCCTGGGCCGCCGGGGAGGTCATCCTCTTCTTCTCGGTTTGAAAGGCTTACTGTGATCATAGAGGAGAGGAGTGGGCAGAACCTGGAGAAACTCATTCTTTTCTCTCCGTGAATATCAAAAATGTACCCCAATGCCACACGGGACATTTAATTCATCTTGGTTGACAAAAGCTTGCCTCTGCTTTCCTCCCAGAAAGAGAAGGGATATTTAAGTAGAAACTTTAAATTCCAGAGTCTTCAGAAACTCGCTCTCAGAGGCACATTCGAGACTTTACTCTCTGGGATACTCAGCTGCTTTAATAAAAGAGTTGGTGTCTGGTGAGGCAAAAGAAAGAGCAAGTGAGAAAGGGCAAGTGAGTAATTTGTGCTCAGGTAAGAACATGGCATCACAGAATGTTCGTACACAAAGGACAAATACTTGTTTTAAATCTCTAATCTTACTTGGATATAATTTACATATGGAGACAATATTGTCTTGTTTGCACACAGTATCTTACCTAACGGTAAGACTAGCCTGGGCTAGGGGCCCCTGGGTGGCTTAGTCAGTTAAGCGTCCGACTTTCGCTTAGGTCATGATCTCGCGGTTCGTGNTGTGTTGGATGATGTAATCATCTAGATGCCGTCACGGCCCAGCGCAGCTCACCAGGATCGTAGACCAGAATTATGTGATTCTGTAGAACTGAACATCGATTTCAGAGTCACAGGGAATCATTGCTTGATAAAACATGGCAACCTTCCTCTACCTCCCTGACTCTGCTCTTCCTCACTCCATGTCCATTCTCTTTTCCCTCTCAAATGCCTGCCCTGAGAGCTGGAAGTCACCTCCTTCCATTATGTAAAGCAACTTCTCTCCCTGCAGCTTCTGCTCCCAAACTCACATAGCCAAGCACAGCATGGCAAGTAGCAGACTTAGAGGTTAAAAAAAAAAATACCTGGTTTTTGTTATAACTTTGTTTTCTGAGTCTATGTAAACATATGACATTGTTTTAATAGAATTGCTGTTACCATTGAGAGAAACAATGTCTTCTCTTGGGTCGTATGAACTTACTGTTCTTATCAGCTATGGCCGGTGACAAACTCATATGTAAGCTGATCAACAATTTATGCAGAAGCCTCTTAAGAATTGCTTGAGTTATAGGCGCTTAATAGATACTTATTCAGTGAAGGACTAAATATGAATGCATATATGCATAATTGGATGCATAAATTGGAAGTGTAAAGGTGAGGAACTCTTTGAAAAAGTAAATGACATAGGAAGATAATCTGTGTGTTTTTAGAGATCTGTGTATGAGGAAAATTATTCTAATTCCATTGATAAGACACATGTCTTAAGGTGCTTTCCAAATAATGTTGATGTGTTTGTGTTATTCAAATACATCTCTCCCATTAAGTTTCCATAACTAATAGCACTGATGTGCACAACAGGCAGGTGACCGCTATCATCATGTATAACCTTGGCTTCACTAGAACTAAATTAACAAATCAACCAGATATACTTATCATACTTATCATAAATTCATATATGACTGTAAGACATAAATATGTGATATCTGTATATGTAAGTCATATGCATATTTAAATTCTAGAAAACTTAGACATTCTATGGCTATTTTCCCACCCATTCCCAAATTCCATCATGCTAATACTGTTATACTTTTACTAGTTTGTTTTTTTTTTTAAATTAGGGTATTAAGCATTGACTGACTCATTAGTCTAAAATGCTTTTGGCTTTCATCAGTGCTGGAGCAGAGCATGTAGAGATTTGGGTGGATCAGGACTAACGGCAGTCGCTGGACAGTAGAGTTGGCCCCCATGTAAGCCAACCGACAAATCCTGTTCACAGCACTACAGGTATCATGGCGTACTCATTTCTGATCTCGGCAAATTTTGTTTGTTTTTTTTTAGTCTTTAGAGGAAATGTCTAATATGGTGGAGAGAAGTGTGACAGAGAGTATTGCTGGATCAAAGAAATAGGCAGGTCACAAAGCTATGATTTTAGGATGATTCAATAAAGCTATATAGCAGGAACTCATAAGATAGCTTGGAATTAAAGGAACAAGACCAAGTGTTGAGTAGGAGGAAAGATGTAAAAGAGACTAGGACTTTTGCCGCCTTCAAATTGTCTGGGCCTTTATATACAGATTTGGCAGAAATGCCACTATCCGATGGATGTGAAAAAAGAATAGACTGACTAGTGTACCTGGAGTGGTAATGGTAATGGAGATGGAGCAATTAATATATTTCCAGGCTCATTCTCATTGGCTCAGAATTACTACTTAGAGTTGGTCATGATGCAACAGGCAAGGAATGACACATTCATAACCATTATGGGGTAGTTTAGGCTCTTGAACATACTTTATGGAATTCTGTATATCAGTACATGTACCTATGCTTAACGGAATTTTGAAAATGGGAAACATATGGTCATAAGTGCTAGGTTATAAGATGGCTCCTTTATACTAATGCCACTTCGTGAATGAATTAAACAATTTCATTGTCTTATGTTCAGAAAGCTATAGAAGTGTTTCTCAAAGTACAAAATGGAGAGTTTAAAGTCTATAGATTCTCTGCTTTTTGTGATGTTAATTTTATAAAAGTTGGAAAATTAAAAAGAGTGTAAAGAAGCATATTTAAAAATACATGTATAGGGGCACCTGGGTGGCTTAGTCGGTTAAGCGTCCGACTTTCGCTTAGGTCATGATCTCGAGGTTCATGGGTTCGAGCCCCGCGTCGGGCTCTGTGCTGACTGCCAGCCCAGAGCCTGGAGCCTGTTTCAGTCTGTGACTCCCTCTTTCTCTGACCCTCTCCTGCTCACGCTGTCTCTCTCTCTCTCCTAGAAATAAATTTAAAAAATACATTTTAAAAAATACGTGTATAATCCTATCACTCTGAAACAACCAGTGTTAGCAATTTGGTATACTACCCTAGTATTTCCTTTGTGTATCTATAGTTGCTACATATTGTTCAGCATTTTTTTTTTCTAATCTGCAATTTTTGCACTAGACCTGACAGCAGGCATCATCTACTATTGTTAAAAACATCTGCAAAATCTTATTACTTTTATTGGCTGTAAAAATATGTCTTCATAGAGATAGAGCCTCATCTTACTCAACCATTTCTACAGTCTCAAGCATTTAGATGGTTTTCAGTTTGTCATTATTATGCATAACTTAATGATGGACATGCTTGGATATAAATAATTTTATAAGGCACTGATTATATCCTTAAGGCTTGCTCCTAGATTCAGAATTATTCGTACTCAAAAAAGATGAAAATTTTCTAAGGTTCTTGGTATACACGGAGAAATTGATTTCTGAAAATGTTGTATGGTATTATAGAAGAGTACTCATCTCTTTGTACTATTGCCACAATTTAACATGATTGTAATTTTGTATTATTTACTAATTAGATGGGAGAAACTAACTTTGTTATTGTTTTGATTTTTTTTCTTACTAGTGCAGTTGAACACTTTATATATTTTAAACATTTGAATATCATTTTATGTCATCTTTCTGTTTATTGACTTCACTCATCAATCAACTGTTAGAAAAATGGCTTAAGAAGAGAGAAAAAGTACATACAGCTAATTCTCATTATTCGTGGTACTTATGTCCTATAAGGTTGCAGTGAACACAAAATTAGCAAACACCAAACCACTGCTCCTAGGAGAAATATAGGGTTAGGTTTCTGGGAGCTTCTGGTCATAATGTTTTCACCCACTGATCAATGCGTACCTTGTTTAGTGTATTTCTTTCTTGAAGGCACCTTATTTAATATATATTATTGATTGATTAACATTATCATACTCATGCCAAAAGCACTGTGACTCACGCTTGAACAAAGCTTGTGTGATGTAACACACTTGTCTTCTCAGTAAGACCCATTGCAGCCTTCTCACACTGGGGAGCACTAGGCAGCACTTCCACATCACACTTTGGGTCCATTTTTAAAAAGCAAAATGACCAAGAAAAGCCCAAAAGTGCAAATACTGTGGCATTAAACATACTGCATAAAGGATGCTTTTTACACTAGGAGAGCTAAAACAAGAAGCAAGCAGTCCCCTTGTTCGACCTCAGCTGGGAAGATGAGGCTAGTTAAATTTTTCACTGCTCTGGGCATGTCCATGAACGGCCAGGAAAGTGCCACAAATACTGATTTGGGCGTTATTTAACAAATCAGTTTTAGCAAGTAGGCAAATTTACAACAATGGAATCCATGAATATTGAGGATTGCTTGTCACTTTAGATCTTAGTAGTCTGGCCACAGGGAAAGGGTGACAAATATGAGTGAGTAAAGAAATGAATGAACGGACTGATAAATATAATCAATTCATTTTAAAGGGGACACGTAAAAAGAAGTGTCCTTTAAATCTTACAATTTTGAAATGTAAGCAGGAATTGTTATACCCATAGCAAAGAAAGTGCAGAACTGAGCCTGGGAAAGTCAATATGCTGACAGCTGAGGACAAACAGACCCTAGGGAAATGCAAAGGGCAGAAACAGGAAGGCAGACAGAGACTAATGTGAGTCTTATTTACAAGCTTGTGACATTGGTGAGACCCACTCCAAGCCTCCATTTTCTTCTCCACAAAATCAATATTAACATATCCTCCTTAGGATAAGTGTCTCTTAGGGTTACATGTTATCTCTTATTCACAGTTATAACCATAGGATTTTGAAAAAATCCCTATACGTATATGTCAGTTATCTATCAGATATATATGTCGGATACTCAGTGAGCAAAATGTACCAAAACTGAATGCAAGGACACCGCCCAAAGAGGTGTTAAAGTCCAAAATGTTGTACCTTTAAAGTATAGAATAAAACATTTTTATTGTAAAGCCTTTGTCATGTGGGACTAATCTCTGCCAATAAATAGTTTATACATATTGATCGTTCTCTTTCAGACACTCTGCTGCTTTATATAAATGATTTATGTGAATTCAAATTATTGAATGATTTATTGATTTCTTTATTTTTATTTAACAAACACTTATAGAGTACTATTAACCAAGCATTGTTTAACACTTCATAAATAGTAATGTATAATTCTTGTAACAACACTATGCAGTAGGTATCATTACTAAAACCATGTTACTACATGAGGCAGAGAAACTTGTCCAAGGTCACACAGCAAGTAAATGGCAGACCCAGGGTTTGAACTAAATGCTTTGGTGGCAGAGTTCATGTTTATAAACTCAACTTCTTCACAATAGCCCGAGGAGATTCCAGGCAAGGAGACAGGGGTTAAGCAACTGACCTAAGGTGGCAGTGAACCAGCTGGTGTGTCTGATTCCAAAGCCTGTGTCGGTAGGATTTATGGCTCCAGGCCACTCGCACTCTGGTAATGAAACGAGAGAGGCTCGCAATGGTTTACTACTTAGGCTGCTTCTAACTGCTTCTAAGGCATGGGCAGCTTGCTTTCTCTTTTCCTGGTTTTTTAATAACGCAGCTAGATTTTCATTGCTATAATTCTAGATTTTTGTCTGGGTCTTGGGAGCAGGTGTCCATTGAATGTAAGAAGTAAGAGTATTAGCCCATTCTGGAGCTAAGAAAGGGAGGCAGCATATCGTCAAGATTAACAACTTGAGCTATGGACTGACACCATCTGCATTCAAATCCATCTGCTCTGCTATCAGCTGAGAGTTTTGGTAAATGACTTCACCTCTCTGGCCCCCCAAGTTGGTACAGTTCTACCCATTCAAACTATTATTGCATTGATTTGAGGATTCAATGAATTATTATCTATAAAGCAATGAGAAAGATGTTTGCCACATGGTAAACATAGAAATAAAATTTCACTGATAGATACAATACTTTAAATTTGTCTTTTAGACAGTTTCACCCCTTGTGCACTAGTAGTTTTCCAAACTTTTGTGGTCACACAGTTCTGTCAGTTCAGTTGACAGATATACAATGTCCTTATTTTATGTATAAATTATGAAAATTAATTGCTGTAGTAGTGGGTTTCATGCAGCTTTAAACCAGACCACAGATTCCCCAAGTCATCTTTTATCTTTCCCCAAAGCCCCTGAGCATCCCTGGGGCATCCCTGGATTGCTGCACCTCCCCTCCCCAAAGAATTCTTTGTTCAAAACCATGTACTGCCTCTGCTTCCTTAGGTCTTTCTCAATTCCAATGACTTACTACAGAAAAAAGGGTAGCTGTTGAAGGAAAGTAATTATATCCGATACCATCTGGGAATAATAGTTCCTTAACCCTCCCAAGATTATTCACACACTCAAAAAACATCCTGTGTTATTCTTACTGAATCCATCATCAAAGGCCGAAATCTGGGGGCCAAGTCAGGATCTGCCTTAAATTGATTCTGCTTCTCACTTTTCCCTTTTCCAGCTCTAAACTCCAAGTGCCCCTTCGGTGAGTGAACTGGTCTCTGACAGGATCAGTGATAAATATTTTGTTGGTGTTAGTCACTTAAATATCGGACTCAGAGACAATGTACGTGAGAACAAGGGCTGAGGACCTGGTTAGTGGAGAATGCTGAGGACCAAGTTTTGGAATTTGAGTGTGTTCCAAATGATAAAACAAACACATCATTGAGAAGTGATGCTCTGTAAAGGTAGAAGAGGTTGAATCCTGCTTTTATAAAATGCAATATGCTCATTACTCTGTTCATTTTTTTCCTTCCATGCCAAGAAATACAAACTCTTAAAATGTAGAAGGAAAAGAAACCTCTTTATTTTTTCCCTTCTTCCTTATACAGCCCAAACGTGAGATTACATTTGACTTTGGAAGAAAAATATTTCTTGTAACAAGTAAGCCATGTGTCATAAATGTAGCATAAAAAGGACAAACATAGATCCTTTGGGACTGCTGTGCATCCAGGACATCCCTAAGAATGTATATATTTCCCTACAAGCCATATAGATGTGTTAGCAACATTGTAGCTGATACCACTCCCGGGAGCAGCCAGAATCCTTCTAAATATCTTTGGACTGATTCTCTCCTTTGGCAAGATGTCTACAAAGGGAAGTATCTGTGAGCTATGAAGAGATCTAGAGGGAAAGTGCTGTATCTCAAAGGAATAAAAATACCTCATTAAACATTCTTTAGGAAACTCTTTAGTTCATAGACACTTTACAGGGAAGAGTGTTCCTTTATGTGTTATACATATTGCTTTCCCATACTAAGTGATAGTTATAACATACATACCTGGGAAATTATCATTTCACAAGAATTACAGTGTTTAATAAGAGTAGAAGCCTATCAATAAATCCCACTCATTCATTTAACAGCTAAGTGTTGAATATATACTGTATGCCAGACCCTATTCCAGGTGCTTGGGATATATGAATGAACAAAATAAATGCAAATTCTGTTCAGAAACCCTCCTGCATAGGTTTTTCCATTCCATCTTTCTGAGGATGCTAAGAATGCACTGCCTTGACCCCTCTTTATCTGGGCTATTCCTCAGTGTTGTTTGTAGGAAGCAACCTTGAGGGATGAGGTTATGTCCCCTCCTGGAACAAAGAACAGGATTGGTTACTGAATGCTAAAAACCAGTGGGTTCCCAAGCTTGTTAGGCCTTTGGTATGATGCAGACCTACTATGTGCAGCATATCTATGACCCCCATATTGCTCCTGTGGCCAACTTGGGATGCAAGGAATGCCAACAGAAACATGATGCTCATGCTGTTTGCTGTGCTGTGAATAGTAAAGTTTATCTCAGACCCAAGAGTCTCATGTCTTTTGATCTGTGATGATCTGTGAAACATCAATAGGATAACTTTTTAGCTTTAGGGTAAAATTAGTCCCACACATGATCTCTTCTCTCTTTCCACTTCTGTTCTAGCCAGTCTTGTTTCAGTTCTGTCTTGCTTTTGTATTTTAATAAAATTTTAGAATTCTCCTTGCTTATTTCTGCTCCTTGTCTCAGGAAGTCATCAACTAGGCCTTTTTTTACTTTTGTCTCATTGCCACTACACCAAAAAGAGAAAAATTATCTGTCTTAACAACATGCCAACATATTATAAAATTTCATAGGAAATTAATAAATCTTGAGCAACATGACTTTATTTTTCAGGACAGTCACTGCTCTAAGGCAAAGATGGCAATTTAAATACTAAGAGATAGAATCATTTTGTAGATCTATCACTAATGGAGTACTAAAGGCAGGAGTTTCAGTCACGTTTTTGCTGGAGGTCAATACTAATTAGTGATATTTTATCAGCAGGATTTCTCTTTCAAAATCATTTTATAATATTCAGGTAACTCTTCCCCTACCAGCAACTTGCTTTTTAGAGTTGGATTTACAAGCTAATTCCTGATGGATTGGTTAGAGGTTTATTATGATGCCAGGGTTGGTTTATTATGTTAGATCTTCTGATATGTAAAATATAGCATATTTCAAATGGCTTCTAATACAAAAGTTATGTGTACCCTCAAGTTATGAGGGCGATATGTCCTCTCTCCGATACATAAATTGTTTCACTGAAAAGTACCCCGGGAAAATAAAGTAACAGGAAGGGAGGGAGGGAGGGAGGGAGAGAGGAAGGAAGGAAGGAAGGAAGGAAGGAAAGAAGGAAGGAAGGAAGGAAGGAAGGAAGGAAGGAAGGAAGGAAGGAAGGAAGGAATATCGACCCTGAAGCTTTGAAGCTTCAGGGAAAGCTGTGAATTGTCATCTTACCATTTAAAATTAAGGAAAATATATTTAGGAAATGTAGATATTTACTTAGCTTAGAGTTTAGTATTCATTCATCTAATTTGTTAAACAAGCACTCATCAAGTCCTAGGCACCCAGATGTGTGCTATATGCTGAGAGTTCCCCAGGGAGTAAGATTTGGTCCTTGTAACCTAGATCCTAAACTGGTAATGGAGTGGAAACACACACTCATATTATCAGTACCAAGGCAGGGATGATCTGGAGATGTGTAGAAAGAGCACTCACCTCTTCATCTTATTCTAGAGGGCCTATGAGAGGCTATCTGGAGTTGACATTTGAAGTGAGTGTTCATTTTATTTTTCTATTAGATATCGGGTGGTAATTCTATGCCAGACATTGTGCAGAAGCCATTCATAGTTTTAAAAAGTATCAAAACAGACAATAAGGGCAATATTAAAAAAGCATATGCTCAAAGAAAATATGTACATTTATAGGGGTGCCTGGGTGGCTCAGTTGATTAAGCATCCAACTCTTAGTTTTGGCTCAGGTCATGATCTCATGGTTTCGTGGGTTCGAGCCCCTCATCAAGCTCTGCTCTGACCCTATAGAGCCTGGTTGGGATTCACTGTCTCCCCGTCTCTCTCCCCCTCTCTCACTCATGCTATCTCTGTCTCATAAATAAACTTTAAATTATTATTTTTAAAAGTACATTTATAGAATAAATCATAGTTAAAAGGTTTTTTGTTTGTCTTTCGTTTTTTATGTTTACTGTCCATCTCAAATCACTCATTGACACCCAGTAAACAGAAGGCACCTCAGTAACCCCAGCTGCCCCCTCCTGCTGCCTTCCCAACCTCATCTTTCATCCCAACTCTAAAGTCCTGCATCTCTTTTTTAAACTTAGATCTCTGACATATGGAGCCAGTAATACAACATCGATGAATTTCTTCCTTTTATGTTTCTCAATGATTTGGATTTTTATTTAGGATAAATATAGTAAAGGCTTTTTAGGGTAACATTTTTTTAAATGCTTCCAGATTTCATCCTTCCTGGCAAAGGTCAAAGTTCAGTGTATGATCTTTGACCTAGTGTTGCTTTCCAGAATGACTGGACCTTAGAAAGTTCTGTTGCTCTTATTTTTGAAGGTTTTGTTTTGTTTTACCGTATTGTTAAGTGATGTTCTGACCTGGATTATCATGATACATTTGGCTTGGTAGGGCTGTATTATCGGACCAGATGAAATAATGTGTGGGAATGTCACTGAGCAAGTGGAAAGTGCTATTTAATTCTTCAAACAGGAGAGTCTCATGGTGGTATTGAGAAAATGTAAAAAGCAGCGAAACAGGTTACCAGAGCTAAAGAACAGCAAATGTCTCCTCCGTCATTGTGTGAGAATTTTAATCAAATGGTCTGCCTCATGTAGCTTTATTTTGCATTGAAATATTCCATGTCCCCAAAATATTTCTCCGTGGTGGTAATGAATTGCATTGCCCTCTCCGTTGTAAGAGTACGGGTATTCTGCTGTGGAGCCATATGGTTCCCATTTATTTTAATGTGTCTTTGACATCAGGAGAATTGCTGAGACAGCAGAGGAAAGTGCTTACATCTTGGACTACAGCCAGAACTACGATTATTTATGTGGAGCAACGAGTACCTTTTTTCCCAATAAGAAACAGTTCGGTCTTAAGATGGTATCCATGTTGAGATTTTAATAAAATAATAAGTATTGCTTATATTTTTTGGAATTGGCTGTTACTTCAGTAGTAGTGAAATGTGTTTCTTAACCATGAAGTTTTAGGGTTGAATTGCACATATGAGAAATTAAGGAAAAAGCTGGGAAGTAGGCGGTCCTTATTTTCTCACTGATAATAAAGGAACACACTTCTTATTTGGTTTAACAGCATCACCAAGATAGTACCCTGCATATGCAATGCTTTCCATCTGTGATTCTTAAGACTTTTTACAAAGGTAATTATTGCTGGTAATATTCTCATGAGGTAGATAAACATAATTCTGAAAATATTAATGGAACTGAGAAACGCAGATGCTCGTGAATGTCATCTGTCCAATGGATCTTAGCAATGATTGGAATTGGGATTTTTAATTGATTACTTAATTTAACAATTTATTATTTTCCAGGGCCCAGGACACAATAATGTTTTTACTATTCATTAGTGATATAATTTGCTCACAATAAAGAAATACGCTTTCAGAAGGAGAAGACAAGTAAACACCTCAGTAACAATATATGTTCCACATGTTCCACGTGTGCGTGTTAACACTGACTCTGTAGAAATCTTCAAGATTCCTTGGAAAATCTTAATATTAGCTAAAGAAAAGTACATAGGATGAAAAGAGAAAAGAATTGATTTGATTTGATCAAAATTCTATAAAAAGAGTGCTTACCAGTAACGTCAGACAAATGAGTTTCTGGACCAGGGGGAAAAAATTCCCAATTTCAAATCTGCTTTGGGCAAAACTGAGCAGAATACAGGGCCTAGATTTAGCAAAAACACTTTCATATCCGATTGTGTTTCACATATTTTGTGCACGGACTTGAATGTATAAATTTTATTTAAGTGATGTAGTTCATAACGACAAAGTTGAACCAGAAGAAAGACTGCATGTCCAATAGAGAATTGAAACAACAAAATTCATGAGACTAGTTACTGTAAATTTGATGGATGAATTGATGAAAAAGGAAAATTAGACTGAAAATCAGTCGATCCCTCAGTGGTATTATTTAATCTATAGTTTAATCTAAATGGGTTCTAGTTTGGCAACTCACCATCCCCCATATCAATCGCGTTTTCTGTTGATGGCTGGGGCACTCTGTGGTCATAGCACATGTACAGTAGAATGTCAATTTAATGCGGGGGGGTGGGGGGGCGGCGAGGATCAGTGGTAAGTCAACTATATATTAAGGTTATATATATAAGAGAACATGATTTCTTTTTAAGATGTTTGACCTTTCAATTTTTCAATTTCAATTTTAGAACTTTAAAATATTGTATTTATTCCTTATATCCAACACATATGAGAACAAATGATTCCCACCCCCTTTTTTTATTGAGAAGATTTAGGGGGAAGGCACAGGGGATCTCTTTAATAAAATGGAAATGTGTGGGTAAAAAACAGCTAGTTCTGAAAAATGATCACTCTTTGTGAGTTAATCATTTTAATTATCGATGACATCAAAGCTGGGAAGTCAAAGTTTATACTTAGATGCAATTTTTATATGCGGCTTCCTAAATTCACATCAGAATCTTGGGTGGTAAATCTTACATTTTTTTCTAGGCTGAGAATTGCAGATAGATGATTATGCCGTTAAAGCACCCCTGTAATGTCAAAGCCAGCTCGCAGCGTCGGAGCAGCCTGGGTTGTAGCTGTCTGGAGAGGCTCAGGAGAAAGCTCGTCCCCTCTGTGCAGCTCTCTCGCTTGCTTGTGTGCGTGTAGCTGACAGACTGAAAGGACGACGACGTGACATGCATGTTCATGATCCAAAACAAAGCTTTAGTCATCCAGCCTCAAGGGTCATCTTTCTATATGATTTCTATTTTTGCTCATTTTTTAACATTTGTTTAAATGCATAAGCAGCTTGTGGATATATCTTGACAGAATACTTAACTTCTTACAGTCTTCTATGAGAGGGTTTTTATTTTGTTCTGTTTTTGTGGACTGGTGACTTAAACAAAAGGGTGTCATCTTGAATTTTTTCACTTAGAAGCTGCAATTCACCAAAGACATTATTCATCTCGAGGGCAATCCACTGTGAATATTTCCAACTTAACATTAGAATGGAAAATTCGTGCAACTAAATGATTAAGCTGCCTAATCTTGCCTAGGAATTATAAAACTATTCCTTCTCTATAGAAGGACTGAAATCAGAATGATGACTGGTTCTTACGTATGTCTATCATATTTTATATAGTGTGGTCTACTTGCCCCCTTATTAGCACGGGGGTTGGTTGGTTGGTTTATGATGGGGAAGAGTGGCATTTACAGCCTAAAGAGAGAGATGTGCTACAATTTGAAAAGCATTTAGAGCTATCATTCACTCTGTAGGGAGCCAAATACAAACTTGGATTTGACATCACAAGCATCACTGTAAGTGGGAGCTATTTTTCCTTGATTTTTTTTGAATGCTATTTCATAGTAAAAGGGCAATAATAAAACGGGGGAGGGGAGCTGATTTGCTATGTCTTTGGAGAATTCTGACATTTTCTTACATTTACTGCTTCTGTCTCAATTCTGATTACTTCTTTGGAAATGCAAAGCACTTCAATTCCAAAATATTGGGTGTACCCCAGTACTGCCTGTCCAGTGTTGGGGAGAGTTTCTCTCTCTTGTTTGTGACTGTGTGTGTGTGTGTGCCCGCATTATACTCTTCAAAACTGAGTATATAATAATATACTGAGTGTATAATAATGTAACATTGATTTGGCCATAGATAATAGATCACTTTACATTCCATACTTGAAGTAATTTGGATTTTCTTCATGGTTGGAAAGAAAATATTGCCAATTAGTCTTTACTTTCATATTGCCTCTCATTCACTCGTGCCCCAGGATATTTCCTTATTATCAATCTTTTGGAGTTTCTCCCACTTGAATGATTTATTACTGGCCTAAATACCTTACTTGAGCAAAAAATTGAAAGCTAGTAGGGCGCCTGGGTGCTCAGTCAGTTAAGTGTCATGATCTCATGGTTCATGGGTTCGAGCTCCATGTCAGGCTCTGTGCTGACAGCTCGGAGCCTGGAGCCTGCTTCAGATTCTATGTCTCCCTGTCTCTCTGCCCCTCCTCTGCTCACGCTCTGTCTCTCTCTAAAATAAATAAACATTAAAAAAATGTTTAATGATAAAAATTATGACTGAGGCAAGTATATGCAGAAAACTTGAGGATGTAACTTAACAAAAGGGGAGAATTAGAACAAGGGAGGATTGCTTTTAATAGCAAACCAGGCTTCACTTTCAAAGAAATTACTATATTTCTTGGTTGTTGGATCCATTTTTACTCTTGTGGTTAGGATCTGAGACCATGTGGTTGACACCTAATCAAGAGAGGCCAACCTGGACAATCATGTCAAGCTGGAAAGTACAGGAGAATGTGATCACAGGACATTTACAGAAGTCACTTGTAAGGTTAAGGACATATTTTTTGTAATCTGAATAATCTTAACCATTGGAAATTGATTTAATATCTAAGCTCTTAGGATCACTTTTTATATAAAATAAAATTTCCTGATGAAACTGGATTTTTCTGTTTGTAAGCTAGGCTTCATGACTTTTTAACTGATTTGATCTTGATTTGTTCCTCAGAAGGTAAGAAGAATATGTACACTTGCAGAATCCCTGATTAATTTGATGTGTATATTTTTAAAAACAAGAGTTTTTCTTGCCCAGGATTTACCAGATAAACAAGTTAATTTCAGTAACCTCATTTTGCTTTGACTAAATTTCCCCTAAATAAATGAAAAATAAACACAGTATATAGACTTACAAATCATCTGGTACTTTCCTTCTGAGAATACCGCATAGGAGAGAGAAGTATATTACTGATTTAGACCCAAATGGTAGAATTAATATTTTCCACAGACTGGACCACAAATTCTCAACTTCTGTGTACTAAACTTAAGTCCAGAAAACATAGTTCTGTTTACTGCTTTCTGCATTTCTAGCTGTACCAGGGCTTTGCTGATAGTTGTTGACACTACAAAGAACCAAGTGCCTTGAGAGGGTAACTAGTTTGCTGTTCAAACATCATCTCCAGGGGTGCCTGGGTGGCTCAGTTGCTTAAGCTTCTGACTTCAGCTCAGGTCATGATCTCATGATGGGTGAGTTCAAGCCCTGCATCAGACTCTGTGCTGACAGCTCAGAGTCTGGAGCCTGCATCGGGTTCTGTGTCTCCCTCTCTCTCTGCCCCTCCCCTGCTCACACTCTGTCTGTCTGTCTGTTTCTCTCTCTCTCTTTCTCTCAAAAATAAATAAACATTTTAAAAAAATTAAAAACAAACAAACAAACATTAGCTCCAGAGTGACTGCCCTATAATGGAATCAAGGGCCTAAGATCTTATCTTCAATTTTTCAGGCCCACACACATGATGGTTTCTTGCATGCATAGAAGGCAACCTCAGGTGGAATGACACATACTAACCACATTCAGAAACGACTGACTTATAAATCTGAAACAAATTTGATTATTTTCAGCAAGAGATAAAATTAATAAATCAACTAGATAGTCTTGTTGATCTGAAGGAGTAATCCAATTTGTATGAACAGATTGGTTTATAAATGTGGAAGTGAAGCAAATTCAGTTGAATTTTCTTAGAGCTTAATTTGATTCAGTTGTGATCCCTTGACATATGGATCAAAATTTCTTAGTTTTGGCTTCCAGTTTTAATCTACTCTGTTCATGAACTTTTTATATAATTTATGGTATGGATTATTTTATTTTGTCTACTTACATTCTCATCCTGGAATTGTGAATTAGGCAATTTCCCAATTCTCTTTTCCATTCATTTCCAAAGCATTATTTTAGGAAGGATAACTTCTGCAGATAGCTAACGTCAATCACACTGTGCTATTTATTTCTTTAGTTTACCAAGATCAATATCATCTCCATAATATGTGATCCTTGTACAGTAACCAGTATATCCTGATGAGAACCATAATGGTGTTCTTAAGAGCTGTGTCCTGGGCAGTATACATAGTACTGTTGCATTTAGCCACTTTGCTTCAGAGTGGTAACTGTGAATAGGATAAAAGGAAACAAGTTGAAAGACACCAAAAAATTAGTGTGTATGAAAACAGACTAATTATTTTTCAGAGCAGTAATGAAAGACACCTTCTCCCTTTTTTTACTCGCTCTTGACCTCACAGTGGTAAAGTGAATTCTGAACTCTGTAGAGACACAAAGTAGAGTTCAGTCACTCTGCAAAGGGCACAAATTACTAGGTAGGCATATAAGGGAGGTTTCAGATTACCTAAGGCAGATGTGCTGAGTGAATTTGGCCTGTTTTTCCCAAGCTTGAAGAGCACACACTCTTTTTATGACTTCATTTTGTGATGTTTGTCAAATTGGGGCCTGGAGGCAGGAGATAGCCCATAAAGGCCCATTCTAGTGCTCCAGTTCAATCATCAGAAGAGAGACGTGGGTGGCTCCTGTATTCAGGAAAGCTACATTTAAAATATCTCCCATAAGGCTGATCTTATAGTATTTCAAAGCCTTTCTTTTAAATATATCCATAGGCATTTCGATCATTATTTTTACGGTGCTATTTATAATATGCAAATTCTAGAAAAAGGATGAGCACAGGTTTGAACTATAAACCCTCGTGGATAAGAACTGACACCAGTCTAATCCTAACACACTCTGACAACGATAGCAAAGCCAAGAGCCCAGGGGAAGGGACTGATTCTACAACCTGCCACTGTTGTTATCCCGAAAGCCTTAGAAAATTGTCCCTTACTCTGTCTTTTTGGGAAAAAGTAATCTGGCTCTTTAGGAAATGGTAGATTCATATCACAATAGATTCATCCAGAAGAGTAAAGAATCCTTATAATCAAAAAGTACAGGTACAGGTCTAAATAAATGTTAAAGCTGAAATTTGCCTAGACAACCATGAATTATATTTTTAAAATTAGTAATAAAATTATCAGAGATGATTATAATAATTATTTTAAAGAGTTCATTAAAATCTTTTTTTTTAATCTGTAAATTCATGGCCTTGAAAGATAATGCCTTAGGGCATCATTTTATGATCTCAAAAGTGAAAAAGATTAAAGGCTATTACCCAAAACCAGAGACTCTCACCTGCTGTAAGGTGGTTAACAGATGAGCCTGTCAGGGTGTCAGATTACTCAGGAGGTTGTTGAATTTTTCTTTCTAAGGTAATCTTTTACATTTTGACAAATTCTTCCCTGTTTTGAGATGATTTAAACATACCATTATGAAGCACATCAGAGTTTTAAATCAAAGTTGAAAATTGTCTCTGCTGCCAGGAGTACAAGTACGTGCAATGAACATGTACATAAATAAACGGGAAAACTGTGTACACGTTTAAAAGCATTTGCTTTCCGGCAATCTCCTGTGGAGAAGTAGAACAGTGGAGAAGAGGGGAAGTTGGGAAAATGAAATTCTTGCCCAAATGTCATTATTTCTCTTACTCTGTAAACTTCTGAGTCTGTTCATTCTGTCTCAGTTTCTCATCACTGGAAATGGAAGTCCCATGTGGGCAGAAGACACCATCTGGTTTTTTTCACCAATATATCTAATCATCTGGAAAGTGCCAGGCACTTGGTAGACTCTTGGTCTATATTTATTGAATAGATCAGTTCATAAAATGTGATTAATCATACAGCCCGTCTGTATTTGGCTTGAATGTTTTAGTGGGGGGAGGTGAATGTGAGGCAAAGGAACTTGAACCCCTTTGGAAAAAGAGTCTTATACATATTCACAGTGATACTGTAGTCCCTTTTCTTTCATTGCTTATGCAGCCTTCCAAATCAAAATCATCTTTGAAGGCAGCAGCAGTTGACATCCACCAGAAGTAGTATGACACCAAGATTCAGCCTTGTTCAACTCCCTTAGAATGGCTTCAGCTCTCTCTGTGACATGGAGGTTAGGGGCCTGGATCCTGAATTAATGAAGTCCAGCTTCACTTCTGGTTATATGACTTTGGAAATGTTATTTAACCTTTGGTGACTTGGTTTCCTCAAGTGGAGACGTGGGTAATATCAACCCAGGGAGTTGTAAGGATAAAATGAGATAATTCATGTAAAATTCTTTGAATATTATAGCACTTGGGAAGCGCTCCATAGATGTTAGTTTATATTACTTGTTGCTACCCAAGGATTTTTGCTCAGTGCATTGTTCCTATTTGTCTACTTGAGCATGCATGTGAGTTTCCTAAGACAACTGGAACAAAGTTCCACCAACTCAGTGGCTTAGAACAACAGAAATTTCTTGTCTCACCATTCTGGAGACTAGATTGAAATCAATGTGTTAGCAGACCCATGCTCTCTCTGAAAACTGTAGCTTTCCTTACATTTCCAGCTTCTGGTAGCCCAAGGCATCTCTCAGCTTTCTGCCACATACTCCCAGTCTCGGTATTCATCTTCACATGAACTTCTCCTTTTGTCTCTTTATATCATCGCTCCATGTATGTGTTTAAGTTCTCCCTTTTTATATGGATACCAGTTGTACTCCATTGAAACCCACCCTAATGACCTTACCTCAACTCAATCACCTGTGTAAAGATCTTATTCCCTAATAAGGTTACATCTCGGGGTGTTGAGAGTTAGAACTTCAGTGTATCGGGGGAGGAGGAGGGGAAATGATCCATAAGAGCATGATTCTATATCTTTCCCCTCAATTCAGTGTACTTTTCCTTCCCCAATTGAAAAGTTCATATAATGTGGCACCAGATTAGGGACTTTTCAGTTTAAGTTTAGCTTTGTCACTAACTACCTGCATTGAAAAACTCATTCAAATTCTGTAAGTCTGTGTTAACTTTATAAAATAGAAGGACTGGGTGAGATGATGTCTAGTGTGTCTTTCAACTCTAAAGAGGTCATGTTTATGATGTGTACCTCTCTTTTTCTCAAATACAGTAATATCTCAAACTTCCGTGATGCTCAATGCATCTTGAGGTCGCCAATAATAATAAAGATTCTGATGTATTTTGTGGCCATTTTCAATTGTCTCGATGTATACCTATATTAAAATCCCACTGTCTGTAATGTTAGTGGGGTTCTTATCAAATGAAAGCTTTGTTAGATTTAGGTTGTGAAAATGTCTTAATAGTGCCAATGAACCTTTTTTGTAAGGTTTTTATTGCCTTTTGAAATTTTCTGAAATTCATAGACATTTTTTTTTGCCAGGTGCCCTCAATATCAAAATAAGATTCATGGGGCGCCTGAGTGGCTCAGTGGGTTAAGCATCCGATTTCAGGTCAGGTCATGATCACACCGTTTGTGGGTTCGATCCCCACATTGGACTCTATGCTGACAGCTAGCTCAGAGCCTGGAGCCTGGTTCAGATTCTGTATCTCCCTCTCTCTCTGACCGTCCCCTGCTCACACTGTCTCTTTGTCTCTCAGAAATAAATAAAACATTAAAATATATATATATAAGAGTTTGTAGTGTGTCTTTTCTGATTAGAATATGATGCATTCACATGAAAACCATAAAACCAAAAGTTAAGACATTAGGGGAAATAAGTTAAATTCTGCCACTGACTCACAGACTATTGGCAAGTTTCCTGAAAGTTTGCTTAGACTACCATTATAGAGGACTTAAAAGTCTACTCTACTACAGCTAGAAGAAAATTTAAGAAAGGAAATCGAAATCTGTGCCAGCTCTCAGATACAACATGTTTAGTGTCTCCTAGCCAAAAAGGGTGGACAATAGATTCAATAGCATCAAGTGACACTTTTTAATCTTCACCTCATCTGAAGACTGCTGCCCTAGGTGTTCACTGAACTGTTTCTTTCTCTTTCAGCTTCCTCCATCCTCAAAAGGGAGAAGCGGCTAAGGACAAAGAATGTGCATTTTAGCTGTGTCACCGTGTACTACTTCACCAGGAGGCAAGGCTTCACGAGCGTGCCCAGTCAAGGGGGTAGCACCCTGGGCATGTCCAGCCGCCATAACAGTGTGCGTCAGTACACTCTTGGTGAATTTGCAAGAGAACAGGAGAGGCTTCACCGGGAGATGTTGAGAGAACACCTCAGGGAGGAAAAACTGAACTCTTTAAAACTAAAGGTAAAAAAAAAAATTTAGGAACTCAATTTTTGCAAAACCTTATAGCCTTACCTTGATTTGGTTGAATTAACCATTTTCATAATTATATTCATAGACCAAACTGGACATTACACAACAGACTATCTGCTAAGTCTTCTTTTTTCCTTTTATACAAAAACAGTAAAGTGTCTTCACCGAAAACAATGTGGAAAACTTACCTGACATTGATTATTTATTCATTCACTAAATATTTGTTATTGAGTACTACCAGGTCACATACCCTGTACTTGGGATGGGGCTAAATGGTCTCAAAAATAGATGTGGTCCCTTGTCTCCTGGAATTTTCATATTAATAGGAAAGAAAAGCACCAATCTGGTAAACAAAATAAACTCCCAGCTTCATTAAGGACTATGAAGGAAAGTTGCAAGGGGCTATGAAAGTAGTAACAGGGGATTGATATGGTCCAGAAGTCAAGGAAGGTTTCTTCAAGAAAGTGACGACTGAACTGAAATCTGAACAGGTAACTAGGCCAAAGGGTTGGCAAGAGTGGTTCAGGCAGCAGGAAGAGCCAGAACCGCCTTGTGCCAGAGGAAGCACGGTGACCATACAAAGGCTAGTGTGGCTGGAACAGAGACAAAAAGAATAGATTATTCATGAAGTAGATTATAGGTGAAGAAGGCAGGACAGGGCTTTGTAGATCATGTTAAGGCATTTCTCCTCTCTTCATACTAAGAACCTCAAAAGTTATCCAAAAGTTTTAAGCGTGAGGTTGGCACGATAGAATAATACGATCTGGTTCATGCTATGATGTGAGGATAGTTTGGGTATAAGGGCTGCCGTGCTGGTGGGGGAGCATACAGAGTTAGGCCAGTTAAGAGGCTATCACAGTAGTTCAGGAGAGAAAGGATGGTAGATGAGCTAGACTGATGGTGGGGGAGTCAAGGGAAATGGACAGAGGGAGAAATTCAGGAAGTAAAATCAACAGTTCCTTTTTTTTTTCTTAAGATTTTTTTTAATGTTTTATTTCTTAGAGAGAGAGAGAGACAGTGTGAGCAGGGGAGGGTCAGAGATAGAGAGAGACAGAATCTGAAGCGGACTCCAGGCTCTGAGCTAGCTGTCAGCACAAGCCTGATGCGGGGCTCGAACCCACAAACCATGAGATCATGACCTGAGCCGAAGTCGGACGCTTAACCAACTGAGCCACCCAGGCGCCCCTAAAATCAATAGTTCCTGATGACAGACTGGATTTGAAAGGAAAGGAGGGGTACAATCAAGAATGATTCCTAAATTTCTGGCTTATAAAACTAAACAGGTTGTGGGTAATAGTACCTTTCTCTATGACAAGGATATGGCAAGGAACTCAGGAAGAGGAGCAGGTTGGGGCTGGAATCAGAAGGGAAGGGGTGGATGATGAGTTTTTTTTTTGGATATACTGATTTGGGGGAGGCTTTTGAGTCATTAAAGAGATGTCAGAGAGGTGTCCAGGCCACATTAGAGATTAAGTAGAGAAAAACGTAGCTCAGAAAATGTCTCTCATCGGCCGAAGACAATCTTTACATATGCTCTGATCCACCAGCCTATCAGTATATAGGAAATGCTCTCTCCCGTCATTATCTAATGACAAAGGAAATCTTTTTTCAGTAACCCAGGGTACTTAATATAAAGAGCCTCTTGTTAAATAGCTGAAGACCATAAGCACATCTGCGTTACCTGTAACTTTAGTTTCCGGTATAAAGTCAGGCGGCAGAGGTATGCTGTGTGTTTTAAAATACCTTGTTTTATGTATTTTGCAATTTATGTATCTGCCTTGTTCCCAATTGTATAAGAATGCAGTTGCTTAAATTAAGTTAGGCACAACCTAGCCTAGAGCATATCTCTATTTCCTTTGGTGGTATTTTTGACAAGTTTCATTGAAAGTCCCTTAAGATCTTTTTTGGTAGCAATCTGTATTATTGCTGTTTTTCATGATCGCTTTGCATATAGCTTAATTTAATAATAATTCTAAATTTTCTTCTGAAATCTACTCTCTGCCTTTCTAACCCACCGCAAACCAACTCTACAACCTCCTCAAAGAACAAAATCATTCTCTAAACTCAAATATTGGCAGAACAATAGTAATGGCTGCCATTCATTAAGTGATTTTTATTTGCCAGGCATTCTATAAACATTATTTTATTTAATCTTAACAAAGACCCAGTGGGATAGGTAAATTATGAGGCCATGTGTACTGAAGAAAAAGAAGCACAATGGTGTTAAACGCTGGCTCACTCAATAAAAAACTGGTTATATTATCCTGTTACTTCCCAATCTAAAATTAATTGATTATCCCCTCTAGGCATTGGGAAAGACAATCTGTGTACTACAGGGAGTCATACCTTTCTGGGGTTTGGGGCTGTGTGCAGTGGTTTTTAACAGCTGGGAGACTATAATTCTGAGAACCAAAAGATTTATTGTGGTGAACTTTGAAGCACATTATACATGTGATGAATGTTAGGAAGAGACACACACCCACAGGAACCTTCTATATCAGCCAGTAACATATTCTTTTTTTTTTTTTTTAATAGTTTATTGTCAAATTAAGCCAGTAACATATTCTGATGTTATAATTTGTATTCAGCTACTCTTATGCTTCTCTTTTAGTAAGCTGAAGGAGAAAAGGAGCAAAAAATGCATCCCACTATTGATTCATATATTTTTAAAAATTTTCAGTTTATTTATTTATTTTGAGAGAGAGAGAGAGAGAGGAAGGGAGGGGCCGAGAGAGAGTGAGAAAAAAAGAATCCCAAATAGACTTCACACTGCCAGCATGGAGGCCGATGCAGGGCTTGAACACCTGAGCCACCCAGGCACCCCCATATTTCTTTTTTATTGTTCTTAGTGTTGGAAGTGGGAGAGGCAATCATTCAAATGGGTGTCATGGCTTGGTTTGTCATTGATAAGTGGAAACATGCAAATTTCCCTTTTGGTGACAATGTAAACAGAAGATATTTGGATGTCGTTGTTCCTTTCAGATGCATACCAAGCAAAAAGATAATAGGACTCTAAGGCGATCTTATCATAGCTTTATTGTACTGAAAATATTTAGAAACTCAGAACCATATCACATGAACCTAATAAGAGACCATTAGCAATGCGGACTAGTGTGCTAAAAAAAATCTGAGAAGACTGAATGGAGAAACAGTTGTATATTTTAATTATAATTCCTCTAGTGTATTAAGTTTTACGATTTTTAATTTTTTTTTTAGTATTTATTTATTTTTGAGAGAGAGACAGAGAGCACAGGGGACAGGCAGAAAAAGAGAGAGAGACACAGAATCCAAAGCAGATTTGAGGCCCTGAGTTGTCAGCATAAGAGCCCCACACAGGGCTCGAACTCATGAACAATGAGATCATGACCTTAGCCCAAGTTGGGTGTTTAACCAACTGAGCCACCCAGGCACCCCAAGTTTGATGATTTTTAAACTATTGTCAGCTCTATTTATCTAAGATTTAGCTATCCAAAATGTAAAATTAGCTATCCAAAAACATTATCTAAAAATTTCACTTTGATACTTGGAATTTCACTTTTAAGGTAACATTTGTCTTGAAATACTACTTCCTCCAAGGCAAGTAACAAAATAAGTGTAGCTAAATTAATTCCATTATTGTGACTGGGGCAGCAGGAGGGTCACTGGCACAAAGAAAGGTCAAAAGAGGAAAGCAAGGATTGTTGAAGACAAACTTCACCTCCAGCTTTGACTGGAGGTGGTCCTCTGTGAATAGCAGTGAACTGGCTGTTGAGTAAGAACAGAGAAGGCCCATCTGACAAGACAAGTACTTCCCAAAGCCCTCTCCATGGAGACCAGATAAAACACCACAGGAAATTCACTGGGTCTGGAACTGGGTAGTTTCCCTTTTCCTTATTTGAGAACCAACAGTCTAGAAAAGGATAAGTTTCTCCTTCCTCTGTGCCTCCATGTCTTTCCAGGGTGTTTCTCTAGGTTCCAAGCAGAGAACCCACTAATGCAATGATATCTCTTCTGATGGGGCCTCAATAGTGAAAGATTAGTAAACAGAAACACTCACTACACACTTCTTGATGTTCTCTTATAATAAGTATTTTGGAAGCAAAATAAGAATAGGAATTTAGTTTTTCATTGTAAAACTGCTTCTTATTTAGTAATCCATCTCTTAATCGAATTACAAGTTAGACACATTGGGAAATAATATATACAATTAGATTTGTAGAACAAATCCAATTCTATTTGGGGGTTCAAGTGTCTTTTCTATTGGTGATGTTGGTGTCCCAAACATTGTCAAAAAACAATCAAAGGAAAACTGGCTGAATAAAATGCTTGTTCCTAGAAGAAATAACTAGCTTGAGATTTCTGAATTATGGAGAATAGTCCATTTTCCCTGTCAAGTCCATTCAAACATGTCATACTCTTCACAGTAATCAAGGCAGTCATCTGAATACTATACTCTTTTCCAAATTAAGTGCTTAGATTTCATCATCTGTACCACATTGTTGAACAATTACATTAGCCTTTATTCCCATTTCACATGTATCTGTAAAATGCATTAGGCAGCCATTTATGTTTCAAAGAGTGTTGGCATTCCATTTGCCTCTGGGTTATATCTTACTGGATTCTTCTACCTTGTTCTAGGAAATTTAATTTAGCTTTCACAGCTTTGACTGGCTTTTCTTTCTCAGTGTTTTTTCAACTTTGATTGTTCTTTTTCTCCTTTGTAAGGTGAAAGGCCGATCTCCACTTGGGTACCATTTCCAGTTACTTCCCAGGGTTATTTAGTTTTGTCAGTTTTTCAGTCATGTGTTCCTTGAGTAATGCTTGGTTGTATACTCTCTTTCTTCATAAAAAAAAAAAAAAAGAGTTGTCAGGTGATAACTCTTCCTTTAATGATCAACCTTTTAAAACTCTCTATGTAAATTTTCTTCACCCCAAATCTTATATTTAAGGCTGTGCTCTATTCATTTAGTGACATACGCATGCAATATAATTCTCCCCTTTCACCTCCAGCCTTGTTCCTTGTATCCCTTCAACAGACTTGTGATTTCCTAACCTATAGGTAATTATCTTACATGCTCTGGAAGATATAAAGGATATAAAGGACTGGGGAGTTGTGAGAAATGATTGACATAGGCTATTATCTCAGATCTATAGTTTCTAAGTTTTTGGATATGTCTCTAACCATTTCCTGGTTCTACAATTCTCTATTTGATGAGTCAGAGTCTGCTGGCCAAGGTATATTTTAACTCCACTTATCCTTATGGAACTTCACTGTTAGACTCTGTAGAGATTTTTGAAGAGCATACTTAGTGGCAGTGCTTCCAGAATGTATCCTTAAATGAAGACCTGCTCCAACACCAAACACCTGTTTGATACCTGCCAAACACCTGTCATGCCATATGCACAACCTATCTTAACAAGTACAGAAAAAAAACACCTAACCAAAGTGATGGAGACTGACCAACTGGGCTTCAGCCCTGGGCAAATGCAATACATTTAAGAATATGTTCTTTCAAAATACTGCTGGAATTTTAATTTTAATGGAACAATTAATCTTATGTAATCAAATCTTTATATTCTTCTTGTGCAGTACACATTGATCCTCTGGTTCAGGAGAAGTCGATTTAACAGATTCTCCTGATCAAACTATGGAATGCATCCAGGGGTGTGCTAGAGTCACAAAAGTTGCTCACTGAAGTGTATTGTGCAGATATGTTCCCAATAGTAGTTTAAAATCAGCAATGAGGAGACTACACCATGGGACTTGACAAACACAACATATTAGAACTTTTTTTTTCCAGAGACACCATTGTTAAATATCTACCAGCACACTACTGAATTCATTTGGTGTAATAGTCACCACTAAAAGAACCAATGTTGATCTAAACCAGAAAGGAGGATAACGGAATGTTTGAAAGTTTATATGTCTTGTATGTTATTATCATCCTTTCTGGTGACTTTTGTGGTGGTACGTAAGCCACAGACACATTGCGCATCTTGTTGTTGAAATTCTTATAGGCTGACAAAACAATCAAATCTTCCTGGTTCTTTGAGGGCATAATTAAATTGGTTCCAATTTGCTACCTGCAGTTAGCAACTAATGAGCAGAAGAATTATCCTATAAGATTTGACTGAATATCAAAATAACATGAATATTTTTCTTCAGTCTGCCAAAGACTTCATGGCTAGGTTGTCTATCCAACTCATACCACAAAACCAGAAATTCTTTCTATCAAATACATGGCCAATACAAAGCCACTTACTGCACATCTTTGATGCCCAGAGCACTCTGCTTTCTGAGATTACCAAATCTATTTATCCAACTATAATTGTTAGTTCTTTACATTGACCAGTATGCTCCCATTTAATTCTACCTTTTGACCCTAATTCTGCCCTCTAGGCACATAGAAAAAATCCTGCCCCTGATCTCCAAACTCCACGTATTTGAAAGCAGTAGTGATGAATATGCAAATATTTGACAGTAGGTTATGTGGGCTCCATGTGTTTCAATTCTATAGGATTAAACATCCTTAGTTCTTTCCACTAATCCTCCTAGGGCATGGATTTCAGACACTTTATCAGCCCGGTTACATTCTCTTGGATATAATGCTATTTGTTAATGTCTACCTCAAAATATGGTACTTGATCTGGACTTTGTACTCCAGATGGGATCTCTCTGCTATACAGGAATGTGTTATAATATCCCCTCCCAAGTGGTGGATGCCCTGTCCCTTGAGTATTCACTAAAAGATACAGTAGCTTTTTAGACCTTGATCAATTTGTTTGCTCATATTAAACTGATAATAAATAAAAGAACAAGAACAACAAAAAGCAATCAAACAAACAGAGCCCTGGTAAATTAGGTCAGCTTCATCATATACATCAACACTTCATACAACTCCAGGGCAAGAATCCTCTTTAGTGCTGGACGTGACACAGAGAGCGATCAATGAAGTTTGTTCTTTAATTTGAATAAACCTCCTCTTGTCATACTCAAGCCTGCCCCTTCATCTTCATCCAAGATATTATTTAAAAATTATATTTAAGAAGACAAGGTCAAGTTCAGGATCTCCTTTCAGAGTAGTGATCCTCAGGAGGAAAAGGGGGAGTTTCCTCTTCATCCCACAATGACCTCCACCTGAAACTTGTTGATATATGTGCCCCATCCCTCACTCCCAGCCTCTCTGGTGTCCAAAAGAGCTAAGCAACACTTTTATTAGAACTATTTTCAACTTCTCAGATAACTAAAAATTGATGTATCAAACCATATTCTTAATAATAAGTTCACATTTTGTCCTTCCATGTAAAGAACATAAAGAATTTTGTCCAAGAACTAGATCAGTGGTTTTCCAGTTGTGTTTCATGGGGTCAGGACTCTGTATCTCACTTCAGCTTTTATCTATTTTATAGCTTGAGATTTCGCATGGAGTTTAATTTGACAAATGGACATTCTCTCTTTAGTGAACCCAAGCAATGACTCTAGTGGTCGCTACTCTTTCTTCAAATGTACAGAGACCATCTGTTTAAATAATCCTTTCTAGAATATAACCTAGAATTAGTTTTTTTAACAATTCACTCTCATGTTAATCATCTTTTGATTCCTTTCCCCATAGCTCTTCACACATATTAGACTAAGCAACCATAGCTTCAAGCTTTTTCAGTGCTTGAGAGCATGAATGGCCCAGACCTAGGGATGCTTACATAAAACAGCTGAGTATTATCTCACTGTCTCCCCATCTCTTTTTATTTTATTATTTTATTTTATATTTTATTTTATTGTATTGTATTTTATTTATTTTAGAGATAGAAAAAGCATGAGCAGAGGAGAGGGGCAGAAGAAGAGAGAGAATCTTAAGCAGGTTCCATTCTCAGCACGGAGCCCTATGTGGGGCTTGATCCCACAACCCTGGGATCATAACCCTGGGATCATGATCTGACCTGAAATCAAGACTCAAACACTTAACCAACTGAGCCCCCTAGGAGCCCCCCATCTCTTTTGATATGTTATATCCTTGCTAATATATCTGGCCTCCCTTCTGGTGTGAAGGTTTTCTCCTTGATAGAGACTGTGGAATCAGAATAAGAGCTAAATAATTCTTTGTGTCTTTGTATCTATCTTTCCATTTCAATTCTCTATCATTTTCTCCTCCCTGCTACTTCTATAATTTGCACGTGTATTTTGTTGCCCTTCCCACACTATAGCTTATTTATTGCATGGGCATCTCTCCCCTAGGCTGGAAGCTCTTTAGATGGCAGAACTCTCATACATCTATAAATCCTGACACCTAGTACAATGGCTGGCAGGATAGCATAGTGATTAAGTATTCATTCATTCATTCATTCATTCAAAAATATTTCTTTATCAATTACTATGGAACTGCTGTTAACAAAGTGCTAGGGATACAGTGGTGAACAAGACAGACTTGGTCTCTCTTCTCATTGTGTGCACATTGAATTGAATACAAAATTAGGCAGCATACTATGCTGATTAAATGCAGGCCAGAGTGAATGAATTAAAAGTCAGCTGAGAAGATCAAGATTAATATATTAGTTAGCTTCTTCTGCTGGCATTTCCATTAGAAAGTCCACCACCAGGGCGCCCAGGTAGCTCAGTTGGTTAAGCATCTGACTCCTGGTTTCAGCTCAGGTCATGATCTCGCATTTCATGACTTCAAGCCCCGTTATCAGTCTCCATGCTGGCAATGTGGAGCCTGTTTGGGAATCTCCCTCTCCTTCTCCCTCTGCCCCTCTCTCACTTGCTCTCTCTGTCTCCCTCGAAATGAATAAATAAACTTAAAAAAAAAAAAAGTCCACCACCACATGCTCACAAAATAGGTACCCAAAGGAAATGCCATAGTTTCAGCTTTTTCCTGTGTTCTTCTTTGCTGAGCTCTTGTTCTCTGTGTCTGCATCATATTTTTCATTTCAGAATGAGCTAAATCTAAGGAAGCTTGTCCGGCTCTTTCGTCTGCTATGCCACAGCACTGAGATCGGCTCTTGGAATGTGGCTGCAACCGTATGGTTTTTTTTTTTTCCTTCTGTATGGAGTTTCACTATTCCTCTAAGAATGTTTACTCTAAACTGTCTTGAGAGCCTGGCTTTTCCTTTGAGGTCAAATAGACCTGAGTTTGATTCTCAGTACAATCACCAATAAACTAGACTCCGGCAAATTATCTTCTCAAGGCTCCAATTTTCTCAACTATTAAAAAAAATCCTTCATAAAATTGTTGTATAAATTAGATGACATAATCTATATAAAGTATGGAGCCCAATGACTGGTTTTCATTATATGGTTGCTTGGGTCATACTCAATGTCATTATCATCACTATAATAGGCAGTAATCAGTGTTTATGGAATTGGATTTTTTTTCACATTCTTATTTCTTTCCACTATCATTTTTACATTTGTTAAAAACTTTGTAACAGTCTTTATTACTAAAAATACCTTTGAACTGCTGAAAGGAAGTGTTTCTATTTTTGCGGGTTTTTGTTTTGTTTTTAGCATTATGGTCAATCCACAGTTTCGGTACTATTTCCCTCTCCGTATTCATTGTGCATTGAATTAGTTTTTTCAGGAACTTAATGCACCCAAAATTTCATCCCATTGGAATTTATGGTGGAATTCATCCACTACATGACATGACAAAAAAAAAACAAAAAACAGATGGGGAATTGAATGCTGACTTTCACTTGAGCCCCCATCTCCCCCCATACTTGACTTAAAGCAGTCTGAGCATCATTCCACTGATTCTGACAGTAATGTATCCCATCCCTTAAGTATAGTTAGATGGGCAAGGATTTTACTCTACTGGGCTTTGGGAACTATTTGTTCATATTTATTGGTACAAATCAGACAGATTTGCAAAATTAATATGTTTAAAATTCTATCTCTTTAAAAAAAGGTTATAGTCCTTTCAATTATAGAATGAGTCTGGACAAGTTACACAGTGACTCAAGAACTAAGTCTCATCTTAATTATCATTCCTGGAATAAAGCAAGCAAACACATGCTCACACACTCAAGTCCGTGACCTTGAGATTCTTCCAATATAATATAAAGAAATGCACACAAGTGTAGGATAAATCTAAACTAAGATAAAGATCATTTAATCAGATCATGAGTTAAGTCATTACTTATCACCTCTAAAGTGACTAAGGCAGGAGAATACAGGAGCTATTCTCTAGATGCCTACAGTTTATTTACTTTTTGTTCTTTGCTTATGGACCAAGACAGGAAGTGATCCTGTACAAGTCCACTCATCTGGATAATTTGCAGGCCAATAAAAGCACCATGTTCTGTCCCATCTCACACCTTTAAAGCTATTGCTGTTCAATAGTTTCAATGAACAATGCTGTTCAATCAACATTAACTAATATTTCCATCATATCACATAACTACTATTCTTCAAAAAAAAATTTTATTAATGTTTATTTATTTTTGAGAGAGAGACAGAGCACAAGCGGGGAGGGGGAGAGAGAGAGAGAGAGGGTGGGAGATGCCAAATCCGAAGCAGGCTCCAGGCTCTGAGCATAACTACAATTTCTATTTCGTGATGGGAACATTTCAGATGTACTCTCAGCAACTTCCAAGTGTGTAACACAGTTTTGTGGTCCACAATCACCATGCTGTACATTAGATCACCAGAACTTATTGATCTTTTTTAAAAAAAGTTTCTTCATTTTGAGAGAGAGAGAGAGAGAGCAAGCAAGCAAGCACGAGTGGGGGAGGGACAGAGAGGGAGAGAGAGAAGGAATCCCAAGCAGGCTCTGTGCTGTTCACATGGGCCCGACACCCATGACATGGTGTCGTTGACCTCACGAACCATGACATCATGCCCTGAGCTGAAATCAAGAGTCGGTCACTCATCTGACTGAGCCACCCTGGTGCCACTGTAATATATGGATTTTAAAGAGCATTTAAAGTCAGTAGGTTTGGCCTGGGTTTTAAAGGAGCAAATGGGCAAGACTGCAGGAGGGGCTGGGGAAGCAGAGTATCTCTCAATGGCTACATACCACACCAGAAACTGTGAGGAAGGGGAGAGAAGGCAGCTGACTAGGATGAACTTGAATATTTCCAATCTTCATGAGAAATGGCAGACATGAGGGGCATCTAGATGGCTCAGTCAGTTAAGCATCTGACTTCAGCTCAGGTCATAATCTTACAGTTTGTGAGTTCGAACCCCACAGCAGGCTCTGCTGTGCTGACAGCTCAGAGCCTGGAGCCTGCTTCAGATTCTGTGTCTCCCTCTCTCTCTGCCCCTCCCCCACTCATGCTCTCTTTCTCTCTCTCTCTCTCTCTCTCAAAAATAAATAAGCATTAGAAAAAAAAAAAGTTTTAAGGAAATGGCAGAGACGATAGTGGGGAGGTGAGGAAAAAACCTTGCCAGGTCATTTCAACTTTAAAATGATATTTTGAAATCTAGATTAGGGTGCCTATGGGTTCCTAAACAAGAGTGGAAACAGTATGTAGCTCTGTGTGAAGAAGTTTTAGATTCTTAATTGAATTTTTATCTTGAAATGAAATTGTTTATTGTAATTTAAATATATAGGAATAAGAGATGCAGATTACATTTCTAAGAGCACCTGTATTTGGAATAAGTATCATCTGCAGTTTGAGATAGCTTTTTAAAAATTTTTAGATTCCAATTGGTAACTCATGTTCCTCTAACAATTTTCACTGATATGTTAGCAGTCATTTATTATTTTTAAAAAATCAAACCCTGTTGATATAAAATGGAGGGATTTTTGTTGTTTTTTTATGTTAACTGGTTATACCGGGGAGCATAAATAAAGAACACAGAGATTAAATAGGAAGGAAATGTTAAGTGAATCGTATTAACCAAGTCCTGGTTGTTCTCCATGGACTGTGGAGTCAGACCTTGATAAGGTTCACGTAGGCCAAGAATTAGTAAAAACAAATCTAAATGCCACAAAGGTGACAAGATGGGAAAAGTAATGCCTCCTATTTGTTAATACAGTTTTACCTCTCAAGATGATTGAGTATGTGCTAGGCAATTACACACTTGAATTTCTTAGAAAATCAGATCTTCACAGAAGAAAGATGCTGCTGTTAGCAAATAAGAATTAACAAAAATGACAGCAGCAATCAATCAGAGTAACATCCTAGTACTGGACATCACAGAAACATGGAAACAGCTTAACTAACACATACATAAGGAAATGTAGAGGCGCCTGGGTGGCTCAGTCGGTGAAGTGTCTGACTTCGGCTCAGATCGTGATCTCACGATGCATGGGTTTGAATCCCGCATTGGCCTCTGTACTGACACCTCAGAGTCTGGAGCCTGCTTCAGATTCTGTCTCCCTCTCTGCCCTTTCCCGCTCGTGCTGTCTCTCTCTCTCTCTCAAAAATAAATAAACATTAAAAAAAATGTTAAAAGAAAAAAAAAAGAAATGCCAACAAAGGAAACGCATTGCAGATCACATTGAAAAACAAAACCCAATAAACAGGAAGGTCTATCTTTTCAAGAACACACATTTGAGCTCCGAATGTTTCAAAAAATATAAGTAGTGGCTTTTGAAAATGCAGTTCAGAAGCCCATTGTAATATACTTTAATACACACTTGCTACTGTGTTGTTTCCTCTTCTTGAGGGCAAAGACCAGTCTTCTATTTGTTTTAGGGTAACTTGTTCTACGAATGTAGCACAAGACAAGCAGACATTTTTAATGAATGTTAACTTGATGAGCAAGCGATGTCTTGCAATATGAGTAGTACATGGTGCTGAACGTCACATGATCACACTTGAGCCAATGGTTCTTGAAGTTCGCTTTATTATACAAGGGCTTTGGATTACAAGCATGTTTCTGGAATGACCTATGCTCTCAAACCCATGTTTTACTATATTCAGAGTTTTCTGGTTTATGATTTTTGATCAATAATAAATATTTTTATATAAATGTTAGACTTTTTCCTATGAAGACAAGAGAATGGTGTCTCATGTCACCAGAGTATGATGTGAGACTATGTAATAAATGAACTGTTGTTAAGATGAAGAATAGCATGGTAATAATTACAATTAATGAAATTTGTGAAGTAACAAATTTAACAATTAAAGAATCAAAATAGCCTATATACTTAGAATAAGCCCTTACAGAACTTCTACATCTATTCCGGTGCTGCTTCTCAGGACACATTTCTTGCTCCTATTCAGAGAAACTGTCTCTTTCTAAATGTTTTTTTATGAAGGAAACAATGTGCTGATATAACGTAAGAAGTGAAATACTGACTCAGGGTTTACTGATGGATGAAGTTCATTTAGGAAGGACATATAAATAGAAACAGAGTAGTTACGGGTATAGGAGCCACAGCTGTCCGCATGAGCTATGATGCAGAAGGCATTGCTTTGGGCACAGGTTCACATGAACCCCTTTGAGGGCCCAAGTTTATTGTTCCAGTTGCCCGTTGGCAAGAGGCTGCCGGCACTGCCCTCTGCTCCTTGTCTTTTTGATAGCATGCTGACCTGACTGATGACTTCATATCAAGCCCTCATTCTTGGAATGTTCTACAGAGCGATCACGTTTGGAATCCCAATAGCACAGTGCAGCATAATGTTATTTCCTAGGTCACGGTTTTGCTGGCACCCAAAAGACAGAGTCATTATTTCAAGGACATGTTTGTTGATTTAGGTGGCAGCGGCTTCCACTAAGATGCTATCACCTCTGAACGCATTTATTCCACCATCAGAGCTGCCCATCACGCACTGAGTCTAAAGATAGCTTTCACCGATGGGCCTCTGTAACCTTTGGTCTTTTTCACATGGCACCGGCTAAAAACTCTAACAACTACAGCTCCTTACATTAGGAGGTTAAGAGTTCCAATTAAGTCTTCTGTTACCAGTACATTTTAAAAGTCTATCATTTGGCTGTCTTCCTTTTTCTTTCCTGTGACTTCTCTAAAGAGAAAAATTAAAGGGAAATAATACGACTCACAAAGACTTATGGATTATGGGGACATGATGTTTTATAATAGTTTTATTCTGGGGGCACCTGGGTGGCTCATTAGGTTAAGCATCTGACTTTGGCTCAGGTCATGATCTCACGGTTTGTGGGTTTGAACCCCGCATCGGGCTCTGTGCTGACAGCTCAGAGCTTGGAGCCTGTTTCTGATTCTGTGTCTCTCTCTCAAAAATAAATAAACATGAAAAAAAAAATAGAATAGTTTTATTCTTATCAAGTGTAAAAGTAGGGAGTCGAGCCCCTGCCAATGCTGAATCTCTTTGCTACTTTGTATTTCTAGATGACCAAGAATGGCACAGTGGAATCTGAAGAAGCCAGCACTCTTACAGTGGATGACATTTCTGACGATGATATTGATTTAGACAACACGGAGGTAGACGAGTACTTCTTTCTACAACCCTTGCCAACAAAAAAACGGAGAGCACTGCTGCGGGCCTCTGGGGTGAAAAAGATTGATGTGGAAGAGAAGCATGAGCTGCGCGCCATCCGCCTATCGAGAGAGGACTGTGGCTGTGACTGCCGAGTGTTCTGTGATCCAGAAACGTGTACCTGCAGCCTGGCAGGCATTAAGTGCCAGGTAAGGGCTTGGATTTCAAGGACTCCAAAGAGGAGACATTATACACCACCCGCCATGTGACATCATGAAGTTTCTCACATACAGAAAAAACTTTGGAGCAAGGCAGTCATATGGTTCAAGAGAGCAATACTAATTCAAGGACATTTATGGGTATACATAAGATGCTGACACATACAAACTACAGTGTGAGATCGACTGTAGCTAAGTCTATCTGAATTATTTCCTCCTGGATTCATTTACTGCACTAAGCTTATTGTGGGTTTTCGCAAGTACTCAGAGAGATCATGACATCTCTGACATTTGAGTTTGTATTTTCTGATCCATCTATGGGGTATAAAAAGATGATAGGTGAGCAGTGGCATACATTGGTGGAAAAATACAAGACTAAGACTTAAGAAAACCGAGTTCTACTCCTGGCTCCGCTTTTCACCAGCTTTATGAAACTGGCGAAGTCAGGTAAACTTTCTGGGCTCGGTTTCCTCGTCTCAAAAGTGAAAGGGCTGGACTAGACCAGAGGTTAGCAAACTATAGTTCACAGGCCTAATCTGGCCTGCCACACCTGCTTGTGTAAGTAACATTTCAGTGAAGCCTGGCCATTTTGTGTTTCTTTGTTTATTTGTTTTGGTGTTGTCCATGACTGCTTTCATGCTTTTAGAGCAGCAGCGAATAGCTGACAGAGACATTGTACAGTCCACAAAGCCTAAGATATTTAATCTCTGGCCCTTTGTTTAAAAAAGGAGAGGAGAGGGGAGAGAGAGAGAGAGAGAGAGAGGAAGGAAGGAAGGAGGGAGGGAGGGAGAGAGGAAGGAGGGAGGGAGGGAGGGAGGAGGGAAGAAGGAAGAGAAGAAAGAGAAGAGGAGGGGAGGGGAGAGGAGAGAAGAGAAGAGAAGTTTACCAGTCCCTGGACTAGGTTTTCAAGTCCCCATACATCTATATCATCGATGCCCCATAATTAGGTGTCTTTATTTTATGCGGAAACTTGGCGTTTTGGATCAGGACAGCCACTCTCGCAGGCAAAAAGAGAGGAGTCGTCATCAGCTAAACAGTTGTTTGGGGTGGATTCATAGAAAAGAAATCCATGGATTTCATAGAAATCCATGATTTCATAGAAATCCATGATTTCATAGAAAAGAAAACCCACAAGAAAGGCCCGTGGGGCGCCTTCTCTTCCACATATAAACAGCTATAGAGTCTGGCTCTGACCTCTGCCGCTCGTTTTTCCTGAGTCCAGGACGGCCGTGCAGGAGTCTGCCTTCTCCTCTGCAGTAAAGGAGATGCCCGGCCTCTGGAGAAGGGGCAAGCAGGGCCAGTTCTTTCTGGGTGCCTGTGCTCCGATCTGCATACCAGTTCATTGGCAAAACCTGTTAGCGAATTAGCGAATATCTTGGGAGTGCCCTTGGATTGCTGAGAATTCCGCCTATCACTTAAGTGACGAGTTTGGTCCAGTGACACTCGCTGAACTCAAAACACTCCAGCGACAGGGTCCAATCTCTCTAATTCTGGGATATTGATTACCTGGACATCCCTTTCCCTCAAGAAGCTTATAGTCTACCGGAGTGGGGAAGGGCAGAGGAGAGCCAGGACCTAAGTGCATGGGGCCACTAGTCAGAGTGATAAATGTGTGTACCTGTCACAGCCCCGCAGTCTACATGCGTGCACTGTGTACCAGGGATCCAAACAAACGAGAAGAAAAAACAAGGAAAACGAATTCTCAGGCTGCATGATACTAAGTGGTGTCAGTCTGGACGGCTCTGGCACACACAAAAAAGTGCATTTTATAATAAGCAAAAAAGAGGAGGGTGGCAAGTATGGAAAATGTCATATCATTAGATTAAAGACAGCAAGTAGGGATGAGTGCGGGAAGTTCGAGTAGCTTAAACTGCGCGTGTGAGCCGGCGGGTGGTAGACGTGAGGGGAGCTTGGGGAAAGGATAGACTTTGAAGAACTAGGAGCAAAAATAGAATCAAGAGAAGGGAGGGGAGGGCAGAATGCAGAAGAGAAGAGAGCGTGGCTCGAGTCGATGAACCGAAACTCCACACTTAAGCAGCCATAACACATTCGTATTTTGAATCTAGGTTTTAAAGCTGTAGGTTGGGGCGCCTGGGTGGCTTAGTCGGTTAAGCGTCCGACTTTCGCTTAGGTCATGATCTCGCGGTTCGTGGGTTCGAGCCCCGCGTCGGGCTCTGTGCTGACTGCCAGCTCAGAGCCTGGAGCCTGTTTCAGTCTGTGACTCCCTCTCTCTCTGACCCTCCCCTGCTCACGCTGCCTCTCTCTGCCTAGAAATAAATAAAACATTAAAAAATTTAAAATAAATAAATAAATAAAAATAAAGCTGTAGGTTAAGCGTCACGTTTGAAGTCTCCGCTTCCCCTTTGCAGGGCCTCTTTGCAGCTCGACTGTCATGACAAATGACACGTGGGACTGGGCAACCCCAGATGCGAAGGGGTTGTCGCCCAGAGGTGCCGGGCTGTTACTTACTGGGTTTGCCGGAGTCCCGCGGGCTAACCTGTGCTCTTCCTTCCAAGGTGGATCGAATGTCTTTCCCGTGTGGCTGCACTAAAGAAGGATGTAGTAACACAGCAGGGAGAATCGAATTTAATCCTATCCGCGTCCGGACTCACTTTTTGCACACCATAATGAAACTCGAACTGGAGAAAAGCCAGGAGAAGCAGACGCNAACTTCGAGATCGACGCGGAGCCGCAGGCCGCCGTGCTGCACCTGCAGTCGGCCGAGGAGCTGGACTGCCCGGGGGACGACGACGACGACGACGACGACGACGGCAGCAGCTTCTGCAGCGGCGCCACCGACTCCAGCACGCAGAGCCTGGCGCCCAGCGAGTCCGACGACGACGACGACGACGACGACGAGGAAGAGGAGGAGGAGGAGGACGACGACGACGACAAAGGGGACGGCTTCGTGGAAGGCTTGGGGACCCACGCGGAGGTCGTGCCGCTGCCCTCCGTCCTCTGCTACTCCGACGGCAGCGCCGTCCACGAGGGCCACGCGAAGAGCGCCTCCTTCTACGCCAACTCTCCGACGCTGTACTACCAAATAGACAGCCACCTGCCGGGAGCGCCGACCCCGGTGTCTGACGGCTACGCCGAGAGAGACGCCGTGAAGGGCGCCGCCCTGTCGCTGGTGCCTTACACCATGACCCCGGAGCAGTTCGCCGACTACGCCAGGCAGGCGGAGGAGGCCTACGGCGCGGCCCCCTACCCCGCCGCCAGCCCGTCGGTCATCGTGTGCTGCTCGTCCGCCGACGGCGACGGCGGCGCGCCCTGCCCTGGCCTCTGCCCGGAGCCCAGGTCCGGCCATGCGCAGGTGGACTTCCACTCCTACTTGAAAGGCCCCTCCCAGGAAGGCTTTGTGTCTACACTGAATGGGGACGGTCACATTGCCGAGCACCCCGCGGAAAGTGCTTTGAGCCTGGCGGAGAAGAGCAGATTGCATGACGAGTGCATCAAATCCCCCGTGGTCGAGACCGTCCCCGTCTAGTAGCGCCCAGGACTCTAGGACCCGCCCCTCGTCCCCTCTTGAGAAGCACTGTCGTTAATCGGCTTTCCTGGGGCCCCTGGTTGTTTCAACGCAGGACCAAGAAAACCTGGACTGTGGTGAATCTTCCAGACTGTATTTTGCTTTCTCCTTTTACAGCTACACGACTGTGGCGTTGCACAAATACAGTCTCTATGAGGATTTTAAAAGATTTCGGACTGTTTTGATAGAAAATGCTAATTTAAAAAAAAAAAAAAAGCGTAGCTCACAGTTGCCTACCTGTCAAACTGTGTGAAACCTGCCAAGCTGTGTCGATCAGAGCTCCAAGTTTTGGACTCTCGGGCCTGTGCAAGATTGTTAGCTAAGACTGGGAAATAATAAGATTTAGAGTCCTAATTTTCGATAAATCTGAAGATGACGGTGACTTTTTAATGTAAAAGTAATTATTGTAAGACAGAGATTTACTCGTTCCATGTGTATTTTATTTACGGTAGCTAGAAGTCATGTTTTGATGAAAATGAGCAGCAGCATGTTCTTTTAAGCTGAAGATACATAGTTAGTTCCACCGAGCATGCCCACATGGATTGCATCTGGAATCCATTCACGTTTTTATGATCATGACTGATCAGATTTGCAAATACTTTCTTAAGGGTGAAATAGGCCTATTTTTGCTATTTTGGACAAATAAATGAGTCTATATGTGCAGGTCCTTACACAGTTTTCTCTAAAGTTAAGAGTTAGGACAATCCTCTGGTGAGGGTCTAGTTCACTGCCCTCCCTCAGTTGACTCCAGAGATGGAGGTAGAAGGAATTGCCTTTCTTTTTTAAACAGCATCATCTTGGTTCTTAGCTTGGACACAGCACCTTTAAACTCTACTCCCCTACATCAAAATGCACTTTAGTGCCCCTTCATGGTACCTTGTGAGAGGTGGGGACTGAGAACTCTTTGAGATGAAAAATTTTAAAAAAATTTTTTAATCTGTAACTATTATAAGGTTCATAGAAATAATATAGAGGAATCATCCAATGGTAACTTTATGAAGGGAAAATGACCTATTTTCCTTCGCCACTCTGAAGACCAAACTCGGTAAAAGCAGAGGAGGCAGAGGAAACATGGAAGAGACACATCCTCAGCAACCAGCCTTTTCTACAGCATGATCAATCCGTCTCTACAAAATGAGTATGTAAGGAGATTTCCTTTTAGTGACTAGCCGATCGAAAGGGGTGGGGGGGGGCCTCTACCCAAATACTCAACTAGGCCTTACTTTTCCGAAGCATTTTGATTTCTCTTGCCTGGGACAATTAGCAGAACAGTCCAGAATGCATTGAATACTTTCTAATTACCTCACGTTCTCTTATTAAAGGGGACAGATCGACATAAAACATGCACTCCCCACCTTTAGATTATCTGCACTTGGTTCGTCGGAGGACTTCTAAGATCCCGTTTTCCTGTACATTGATTTAGGTAACTAAATAGTGTGTTCTACCATTTGTTTTTCCCACTGCAGTATGACTATTTTTTGACCTTCTGTTGTTACACCATTTCACAGATGCCTCTTGGCAATGTGGACATGCCTTGCTATTCAGTGACTGCATCGCTAATTTTTATGTCTTATAGACTTAGATGTTTAGAAATATGGATATAAATATATTGTAGATCTTGATTCCTTAAAAAATACTATTTTATTTAATTGAACTTAAAAGTGTTTGATCCAGAGAAAGTCCTCCAATGGAAAGGTTCCTACTAAAACTTGATTTGGGGAAAACATGTTGACTTGGCAGCTCTTCCGCTGTGCAGTTGGCTCCTGCCCTCTCTCGCCCCCACCACAGGGCCAAATTTATAACCATGAAGAGTCACATTAAAGGAACTTTGGGTTTGTTCTTCAGAAGTAACGGTAATGAGAGCTGGAATTTTCCTTTTGAATGATAAGCCCTTTGGGCTAATCAGATTGAGGGTTAGCCCAAATCTCGGTCATCTATCTCATGTTGTCTACAAAGTTACACTTTTTAGTGCTTGATTTCCAAACCTGTTTCCTTTACCAACTCAATCTAAAGAGCACCAGCCCAAAGAAAAATGACAAAAGGCTATTGTTCTTCATTTAGGCATGTGAAAAAAAAATCACACGTGCCATATTTGCTGGGCCCTACAAGCCCTTGAAGTATTTACCCATGAAACAGTCAGCTTATTCTTGGAACGCAGACTGTGGCAGAATGGGGGGGAAACGTGACTCTGGGTGGGGCAAAGGCGAAGGGTAGAATGCAATCCAGTTTCTGAAAGGATATATATTTAATTTAGTTCAGCTATATATTCACAGGAAGGTCGACGCCTACTTGTTTATGTTTGGCTAGGTCTGTTTTGTAGCTCCATTTCCAAAAGGATGTTTAACCTTGAAACGGGCAAATAAAGAAATCAGAGCTTTCTCCCTTTTTTTCCAATTGGGGTTGAAAGTCACTGTGCTCAGAGGGGTTAACCTTCCAAGCATGAGTTCCATTCCAAATTTACATATGTGTATAACTTAACCCCTAAACATCTCCCACAAACTACATACACAAATTATCTACTAAAACACTCCCGTGTAACACAAACACACGCACACGCATGCACACACACACGATGTATATCACACATTGGAATGAGATTTTAGGCACGGTCGATAATGAATACAGTATGTTTTCCCCACCCTAGAATCTGATTGGGTTTTATGCTCTAAAAATAAGGTCTAGGAAAGAGGATGATTTGTAAAGCTGTAGTTTGAAACTGTTGGGTCAAAGTTGCATATAATACTAATGATGGAATCGGTTCATTGTTACTTCCTTTCCCAGAAAAGCTGAGAGAGCACAGTGTTCCATCTGACTTTTATTTTTCCATTAATAGCCCTTCTATTCAACAAAAACTGCCCACATGCCAGGAGAGCGCTACCGTTTTTTCTAAGCTTTTTAAAATGGGGATCAAGCTAGATGCAGCCGGTTGGGATACTTAAGATCTTTATACTAAAACACAATGACACCTGACCTTCAGCTGTTGTATTCGCCCCGTAGTTTGTCTAACCAAATTATTGTCTTTTTTTGACACACAGCTTTTTAGTTGTTCCCTGCCAATGGCTTTGGTCCCTGTTGTTTTAGCACCAGCCCTATACTTTTTATTAGGGCTTATTCCCAGTTATAATTCTGGCCAGACTGATTTGCAAATCAAGTGGCTGGAGCAGCTTGCATTTCCTTTGTCATTCTAGGTTTCCTTGGGGAAAAAGAAGTCAATGAAAGAGATTTACCTCAATTCCCCACCCCCATCTCTTAATCCTTGATTATTAAGATATAAGTAAAATTTGTTCGATTCATGCCTTTTGTTAATTGAAGACTAATTTAGACACTAGTCTTTTCTTTGTGATAAAACTATATTTTCCCAGTGTTCCAGCAACATATAAAATGTGAAATTAATATTTATTAGAGTCATAAAATCTTCACAATCATATATGGCCCAGCAACAACCCCCACCCCCCAAAAAACATGAATTATAGAACCAGTGGCCACAAAATAATCAAGAAGCAAAGAGATTATACGCGGTTCTTTATATTTTTGCACTCTGACAGATGACTTGCAGGCAACATTCTGGTTTGGTTATCACTAAACAGGAAAATGCATCATGATTTATTTCCTATAAGTTTGATACATCATTGGCTCTTTGATTAAACTTCTGATATTCTACAAATTTATAATCCTTTGGTCTTAATATTTAGAATTTACTAAGTATCAACTCTGTCTTTCAACAAATATTTATAGAACACTGACAGAGGAAGTGCTCTAAGTGGTAAAAACAGGAGGTAAAACAGTACACATTCTAAGAGATTATGATGATGAAGAGGAGTGGCATGAAATAACCAAACCTCACTGTAATTCTTTTAACGTGTGATTTTCTAATGCGATCTTAGAAAAAGGGACATGAATCCTCGTCTAATGGTATGCAAACTGTAACTAAAAGGATACTTCTTTCTCCTAAATTAATGGAACTCACTGGATGATCTTTTTTCCTCTCCCCCTATCCAAAATTTCTGAATTAAATCGATTCAGCTAGAAGAACTGAATCGAATGGAAAAGAGATTTCCAGCTAACTGCTTCTTCAGTGTTAGATCTATATTAGTGATGCTAAATTTATACCAGCAAACTCTTACCAGACAGTTTCAAGAGTTGGTTGACTCATACATAAACCAGGAAACATTTCAGGAAAACTTTGAGACAATGATGTAGAACACAATCACTTTTACTTCTATTTATATACAGCCTAAAAATTTAGCAAAACCATAGTTCCAAATTCCAAAGGCATCGCCTTGTAGCCTGTAGACAAAAGAGGTCATTCAACCTACCTCATTTGTCGCTGAGGTTAGAAAACCATCGATAGGAGGTGGAAAATGGAATTCAGACAGAGACTGCTTTTTTGAAAGGTACCATGAAACCGTCCATTTCTCCAAATATGACTTAATCATTCTCTTTAAAAATGACATCTGCTCCTTATTCTCTCAAAGAAGAGTCATTACTGTAGTCAGTGTATAAAATACCAACCTTAATAGGGAAGTACCTTCTTGCTCTCAAAGGCAAGACTTGGCTGTAATTTGAAACCAGAGCTATCTATGTATTCTTACCGCAACCAACACGGAAAGTTTAAAGCCTTAATCACTCTTAGTTCTAACACAAATTCGCAACCTCTGATTACATTATTCTTTCTGAGACCTGCTAACTTGTGCTCAAGTAACTTAAATGCCTAAGCCGAATACCACAGCTTTGCACAGATACCACCGCTCAACAGATGTTTTCTGTAGCATTCAACCATTTAATTGACTTAATTTAATGGAATATCAGCAATTTAAAAACCCACTAAAATGATGAAAGTGTCAGGGTGGGGTGCGGATGGAATATAAGTGTCGTAAGTGGTAGTGTCTCCCAGGAACCATAAAGTTTCAGCAAAGCTGAACAGCTAGAATTTTAACCAGAGAAACTAGATTCACAAATGGCAGCCTGAAAACTAGAAGGGACAGTGACAGTGTGGAAACTCAGAGCCCAGTTGGTGTTCATGTGGGCTGCCCATCATCCACATGGATTATGTCTTACTATCTAAAAATCATTTGATGCTTCCTTTAAAAAAATAGAAACACCGAGCTATAATATGCTAAAGAAACTATTTTTAAGATTTAGACACATTTTATATTAAAATGACTGACAGACTCTTGTCAAAAGTGATGAATATGGAAATAAAAGAGCTCTTTAATATTTTACCTGTCAAATCTGCATATTTAATGTGACTTTTTAAAATAGTCACTCCTAGGTTTCACTTCAGCTTCTCTCAGCTTTCATACTAGACTGTGAGACCCCCCCTCCAACCAACCAGTGCAGGGGGGACAGGGGGCTCATTTGTTTTCTTTCTTATCAGAAATTCAAATTCAAAAGCTGGCATGACCTGGGTTTTACCTGGTGAGTGGTCTTGGGGTTAGTCTAACTTTATGCTGCCTGACAGTGGTAATTTAGACAGAATAATTGGAAGCAGGAAGGTGAATACGATCAGACTAAAACAGTTCACTCTTTATATGCAATGTCTATAATCTAATTAACATATAGCCTGGAATTATAGTAAATACAGGTACATGTTACCTTCATGGAAAATGAAGGAATAAACTTAAGTCATATTGTTGACTACTTTCTTTCACTTGTGATAAATATATACAGGGTAATTGTTTCTTCTTTGATACTTTATACTTGCTTATAATGCAAGAAAAGCCAACTCTTATGTGTCATTTTATTTTACCTCGTAAGTTTCTGGCAGAACTACAGCTTCAAAAGACTATGATACAATTTATTTTGGACAATATTTGCATTGAATGTGCTAATGATGTCATTCCTTGCTTTGCATTACTCATTACCATGGTGATAATCAAATCAGTTCAATAACTCTCATTTTAGTGACATGTCTGAAGCCATTTAAATACTTTAAGACAATGTAGATTGATTTGAAGGATTTAGGAAAAGACAAATTTATGATAGAAATTTGCCTTGCCTTTGTCTAAATGAATTTATGTGACCCAACTGAATGGTTCTAGTTGCAATTTTAGAATAACTTTTTTGTTAGGTATCCCTTTCCTTCTGCTTTTGGCTTTCTCCTAATATTTTTATCTGGTTCAGGAGAATCTTAAAAGTTATTAATCAATGAGTATTTGGAGGGAAAGTGGTTTAAGAAATATCTCTTTAAAAATTACCCGGGAGCTTCTGTCACCAGAGATGCTTGTCAAGTCTTACTGCCATGCTAGGTAAGACCACAAACACCCTTGTCAGGGATGTGGCCTCCGATATGTCTTTGCTGTCATGTCTACATGGGAAATCTATTAAAAACTAGATAAAATGTTTTAACTTTCACATAATGTATCCAATTTTGTTTTGCATCTCCTTTTTATGTGGGTCACCAAGCTTTTCTTCTTAGCTGTAAAGAAAGCCACCCATCTTTTTAAAAAATGTGAAGATCTATATACAATTTTGAAATTTTATTTATAATATAAAAGAAAAAGAAAGGATGAAATAAAATCAAAATCTGAATTCCCCTAAAGCGGGAATTGCCTGAGGTTATTATTTTTTTACTTAAGTGTTGATCCTTGGGTGCTTTAATGATACCCAAATAATATCTGAACTTGATAGACTTTACATTTCAGTTATTGGCACAGTGAATTCTTTTGTACCGTAATCAAATAGCATCCACTGCCAAAGGTTATGGTCTGAATCTTGATTTGTTAGGCACTAGTCATGCCAAATGGGTATCTTAGACTAGTTTAATCTTTTAAAGGATACTCACAATGGCCAACTGTGTCTGAATAATGAAAAGTTTGATATTCTTGTGTATTCTTCAAATTTTATAGTCCTGAGATGAGAAGAGATCTCCTGAGGTCATCTAGGCTCATCCATCTCCCCCCAGGGAGGACTGTCATTCAGGCATGCCCAACAGGAGAGATACCCATCTATTCTTAACGTCTCTAGGGAAAGTGGTTTCCTTGGCAACACAATCCAGTTCTCTTAGGTTTTTCTCACAATAAGAAAATATCTTGCCCAGTCTTTGTGGGCTAGGCACCTGGCAACAGTTGTGGTGATTTGGGCCATTGTACTGGCAGACTCAAAGGACGTTGGGTTTCCCCTTACTTTATTGATGATTGTATTTGATGGCTCCATAAGTCTCCTAAGAAATCAGAGTGTTAAAAAACACAGATGTGAGTATTGAGACAATGCTCAATGACACAACCTGCTTCCAACAAACATGACACAAATTGCTTTTATTTTTATTTTTTTGTCTGTGTTCACCATTGCTGTAATGTCAGGAGGTAACGTCCAGAAAAGTGACTGTTTCATATCCCCAGTGACAGACCTCAGAGTTAGGACCAAATGACTTGACTTACTTAATTTTCTGAGAAGTTACAATTGCGTAAGTGAGCATTTTCTGCCTTCTTGCTTCTAAATAGATACCTTCTTGTTAATCTTTCTTTACCCTAAAATGACAAATGAGAATCTCAAGCTTTTCCACTCCTGGGGAAGATGTGACTAGTTTTGGAGAGTCTGCTGTGGAATAAAATGACTCCAGAGAATTACTCAGCCACCATTTGATCCCAGCCTTTGCCCCTCTGTGATTTAAACAATGGCTGCCTGCCTTCTCAGGGATCAGCAGAATTCTGATGTAAAAATGTGTCACCTTGACAAGGCCTGAAATCGAAGGGAGGAGTCTGGGACAAGGGTGATTTTTTTTGTTCCCCCTGATTACATCACTTGACCCAAGCACCCAAGCACTGCAGCTTTCAGAGCATCTTCCGTTTGCTAAGAGTTGTTTCCAACTCAGAGTCAGAACTAACTGGATAATGAGGAGCACTCCCGAAACCAATGTTTCCTTTCTCCATGGGGCTTTTTTCAATCCAGGTAACAGCCGCGTATCTCCCCAACTCGGATGCTCTTGTGAAATGACAGCCACATCAGTGTGGTCGTCCCCCACAAATAATACTAGGGGAAATAACCCTTTTTGCTTTAAAAAAAAAAAAAAAGCTATAGAATGTTTATGTAAAGAATGTTGAATAATTTGGCCCATGTTTTAATTGATTCTAGACACCTCTATGGAACTAAGTCTGAGGCGTAGTTTGTGAAACATGTTTCAAAAGTGTTTGATGTAAAATAAATGCTAGACATTTACAGTACAGACATAGTTTAAAAAATTAAAAACCTGTAGATTACAACTCTGTTCCTAAGAACCTCAGCCTTGTGTCTTAGTAAAGTTGATCTGCTTTCATTTTAGTTTATTGCATTTCTGGTGTAATAGCCTCTTAAGATAGAACTATTAATACATATGTACTGGTTAATGCCTGTTAATGCAGAAATGGCACTTTGTTCTTTCAGTGTGTTTCCCTCAATGTCACAGGGTATATCAATTTGATAGGAAAAGGTCATTTGACATTGGTCAAAAATGCATCTTCCCCATTTAAAATATATATGTATAATTGGTTGCATAGACAAATGGCACCTTTTGCAGTGTCTTTATCTTGATCATAGTCATAGATGTCAACTGTGTCTCCACTTTCCAGCTGCCATAGAAATTCGGAACATTTGCAAATTCTGGTGAAATCGAGTGAGCTGAATGTAATGGTAGATCAAATAATCCAAAGGACTTGAGTGTTATCCTTCAGTCTGTGTTGAACCATTCGGACATTGGGAATGGTCTTTACACAAGGGAAGTCTTTTGAGAGTATTTTTGGTTTGGTTTGGTTTTCTGTTTGTTTTTTTGCTGACAAAAAACAATAATTTAAAAACTCAGTGAGATAAACTCACTGTAACATATTTTTTGACTTTGTGATTGGTTTTATCTTTTCAGCTGATTTCTGTTAGGACTTTTACCCAATTTCAGCAGTATTTCAATAGACATTGTATTACTGTTATGTTCAATTTAATCACTTAGAAAGGTTGAAAGGGAAGAGAATCAAACAACAGTTCATACATACAATCACTTTACACTAAAACGTCATATTGTGTGTCACACAGTTTCTAGATTGATTTCTCTTGTGTATAACATCAAAGATGCCAAAGGGTATATTAAATAAGCTACAATAATATTCAACAGAACTTAATCTGGACCTTATGTTGTAATAATTTATTCATATTAGATGTAGTCTTCTGTATTTATATTTTCAGTATTTATTATGAATGACATGGAAATTCGTGTATTTATTGTGGCTTTTTATTGCAGTGTGTATATATATATATATATATCACAAATAAGCATTTTTAAGTCTTATCCTTAAGTTTCTTTTATTAGTGGCACTTGTATTATGCTGTACTTTTTATTATATATTGTACAATATCTTGTCCATTTGTTTGCAGCAGAGTAAAACCGGTTTCTAAGTTGTATATACTGTTGCATTCTTTCATATTTCGTGTGAGTCCTTTGTTCTTACACACTGAGCTATCACAAAACACACAATACCTCCCTCTGTGTAACAGATACAGTCTTAAAGGTTGTGTGAAACCAGTTCCTGTGAAGGGCCTATTACCTTATCATCTCAAAGGCGTGTTGATTTTACTTAATTGATTCCTAAGTGGAGACACATAACATTTTTGTCCTCAACTATTCAACTTTTTCATCAAGTAATGATGTGTAAACAAATGAAATTTGGGAGGATATTTTGACAAAGACAAATCCAATCTCCTGTAGGCAGTATCCTGTAATATACCTGTTTAGTAGTATTTTTGTTCTGCTTTGCTTAAAGCAGAATCTGTCGGATTTGGTGTTTAGACTATTTGTGTACATGTAGGTGCATATAAATGCTACCTATTTGGTAATGCTGAATTAAGGTAACCTTTTCTTGGCAATAGAACAAAGAGAAAATGGATACTTCCATATCTATTGTATGCAAGTCACGGTCCTCAAACAACTTGTTTTCTTACTTCTGGACACTAGATTTATATTTTTGAAAGTGAAATAGGGGCGCCTGGGTGGCTTAGTCGGTTAAGCGTCCGACTTTCGCTTAGGTCATGATCTCGCGGTTCGTGGGTTCGAGCCCCGCGTCGGGCTCTGTGCTGACTGCCAGCTCAGAGCCTGGAGCCTGTTTCAGAGTCTGTCACTCCCTCTCTCTCTGACCCTCCCCTGCTCACGCTGTCTCTCTCTCCTAGAAAAAAAAAAAACACATTAAAAAAATTTTTTTTTTAAAAAGAAAGTGAAATAATAATATGTGACTGTATGAACATCGTACAAGCTCAAATTTGATCGTGTTGCTCCCTTACTTAAAGATCATCCTTAAAAAAAAAAAAAGATCATCCTTCCTCACTGCCAGCATGCGATGCTCCACAAGATCGCCTGAGATCTGGGCACAACAAATGTTTCCCACTCTTTTTGCTGATCTCTCTCTCTCTCTCTCTCTCTCTCTCTGTGTGTGTGTGTGTGTGTGTGTGTGTGTGTGTGTGTCTGTCGCTCTCTCTCTCTCTCTCTCTCATTTATTTTGAGAGAGAGAACAAAAAAAGAATACACAAGCAAGGGAGGGGCAGAGAGAGAGAAGAGAGAGAATCCTAAACAGGCTCTGCACTAACAGTGCGGGGCTTGAACTCATGAACCATGAGATCATGACCTGCGCCGAAACTGGGTTGGATGTTTAACGGACTGAGCCACCCAGGTCCCCTTATCAAACTCTCTATGCTTCTCAGCTCCTCCTCTGCCCACCAGACAGTCTGCGTAGACCTTGTCTGCTACTCTATTTTTCACTGCCTCTGTTCAGCACGCCCTTTTTGTCCAGAACATACACCCCTTTTTGTATGATTCTGAAACTGGATACCTGCTATTTTATACCCAATGCCTACATTTCAAGTCCCACCTCACTCACTCATTTATGTACTTACTCCCTCTACAGGACTCCCTGAGAACAGAAAATGTGTCTCTACTCTCCATATCTTTGGCTTTCAGTTTAGTGCCTGGAACATAATAGATACTTAAAATGTTTGCTGATATATTTGCAGTATAATAATGAAAGGTCCATTTATAAGAGTTCAGATGAGGGCAAGATGGCTGGCCAAAAAGGAAGGAGAAGGAGTTAGATTCAAGGGGAGGGAGGATTTCAGCTGGTAGGAGGCATTCCAGGTTCTACTTTATGGTTCAGTCTGAGTCAGGACCAAGTCACCCCTTTCTGTGCAGAGCAGAGGGACATTGCTAGGAACGGATGATCTACCTTTGGAACAAATGACCAGATAAGAATCAGTTCAGGTACTGCAAAGCTCTAAGGACCAGTCCAAAGAATGTGATTTGTGTTCTTAGTGAAATAAGAAAATCCAGGGGCACCTGGGTGGCTCAGTCGGTCAAGCTTCCGACTTCAGCTCAGGTCATGATCTCACGGTTCATGGGTTTGAGCCCCACGTTGGGCTCTGTGTTGACAGCTCGGAGCCTGGAGGCTGTTTCAGATTCTGTGTCTCCCTCTGACCCTCCCCTGCTCACACTGTCTGTCGCTCTCTCTCTCTCTCTCAGAAATAAATAAAACATTTTTAAAAATTAAAAAAAAAAAAGACAGAAAATCCTAACACATCATAGAACCAGAGTAGTTGCAGTACATAGTTGGCTTGGGAAGATGGGAATGCCAGAGTAAAAATCTCTGTAGCCATTGCAATTACTATTTTTCAAAAAATAATTGTTGAGGACGTACTCTGTCTAGAATACTGTACTAGAGAATGAGGGGGCAGTGGTGCACAAGACGGACAGGGACCCTCTAGACAAGCAAGGATAGAGATTTGGTGACTATGGCAAAGAAAAGTTATTTCAAGGCTTATTTAGGTGTGAGAGATTAAGAGTAACAACAAGATTTTGAGTTTAAATACTGTAGGTAGAGTAGGGGAAAGGATGTAAGAGCATAGACATATCATTAACAGAAGTTGGGGGGTTCCAAGAAAGGAGACGTGTTCATTTTGGACATTGAATTGATCCTGGAACACTTAGTCAACATAACAAATGACAGAAGGAAACAGGAGTCTAGAGCTTAAATAAAGATATAAGATTGGGGCGAATGAGTGTTTAGGCGAGAATACAGGTTTCCCCTGCTATCTGAAGGTAGAGCATCCCAGTGAAACCTTTAGTAAACTGGAATGGCAGGAAATGAAGAAGCAATTGCCATTTCATAAAATCAAATATCCTCTTCAGAGTTTTGTTGTTGTTGTTGTTGTTATCAAAACCAGATACAAGTATAGTCTTTCACATGAGGCGTCTGGGTGGCTCAGTCGGTTAAGTGTCTGACTTTGGCTCAGATCATGATCTCGCGGTTTGTGAGTTCAAGCCCTGTGTCAGGCTCTGTTCTGACAGCCTGGAGCCTGCTTCATATCCTGTGTCTCCCCCTCTCTCTGCCCCTTCCCTGCTCCGTCTCTGTCTCTCTCTGTCTCTCAATAGTAAATTTTAAAAAACTTTTTAAAGTATAGTCTTTCACAAAAATGACATAGAACTTTCAGAGAGCGGGGGAAAGCTGTACATATAGAGAAAAAAGAGTATGATGGAGAGGACAGAACATTTCAGAGGCTTGTGTACAGGCTGTGTTCTCCAGAAGTGGGTGCTGAGACGGAGCTTAGCAAGCCAGGTGTTGATTAGGGATCAATACTTGTGGAAGCTAGGGGCAGGAAGTAGATCAGGGAGAGGGAGAGATCAAGCTGTGACCCAACAAAGCCCCAGCCAGGCTCCCCCCACTGCATAAGTGGCTCTTATGGGCCTGGTGGGCTGAAAGCAACTTGGCCTTTACAGATAGCTACAATCAGTTGTTGGGTGTAGTCCACCCCCAGGAGGGAGTGCTCTCTACAGGACAGGAGCTCTCAGAAACTGGGAAAGTCCTTTCTTGAAGAGAAACCCTTGAAGTTGGCATCGCTCTGTGTCTTCCACATTCCACCCCTCAGATCCACTGTTTCATTTGAATTTCAGGGAGTAGGTCTTCCAGGATTCTGGAAAACGTAGAAGAGTTTGGTTAGTGGAATAAACTACAGCCCCTGCCACTCTAGTCGGTCTTAGAACCACAACTGATACTCATCATCTCCCTCTTTTACTATAAATTCTAATTCTCTTCAGCTTCAGCAGCTACTTCTGCTAGTCTCGGTGACTTACCTGGTGGTATGACCCAGGCCCAAGAGTCATCTCAGTAGTCATTCCTTCCTGTTCCCATCCTAGAATATCAGCTCCATCTCTGCCTGATGATCTAGGTCAGTTACCTCTTCCAAGATGGTGACTCTCCTCCCTGTCCAAAATCCCCAGGCAGCAACAGGAGCTTAAGAACTCTGGGAAACTTTAGCCCCCTGCTAAACGTGTGCCCTAAGAACAGGACTTTTAAATCCTATAGAACGATAGGGTAGGAAGCACAATTTTCCCCAGTGGGTCATAGTACATGGGTCCACTTCAGCTTTCACCCTGTGGAAGGAAGCTATGCCTTGGGATAAACTGAAGAGTTCCTTCTGTCGGTTGCCCATCTACTTTGTAGATACAGCAATTTCTATTTACTGTTTCCATAACTCTCTGTGGGTCATGATCCCTTGGCTGCCAGTCTAACTCTGCTGCTCATTATGATAATTGCACCCTCCTTGGCTTTAGCACGTATTTGTCACCTCCTATTGTCTATTGGTTTAGAGTTCTACCATCTGCATTGGCCTACTACTTTGGGTCAGGAAATGTCTGTGCTCCATACACCATCAGTAAAGGAATCTGCATTACCAACCAAGGGGCAAGGTGCAGCTCCAAAACTCCATCTTATTAACTGATTTTTTTTTGGACCGTTTCTGGTACCCGACGTCAGACTGAGTTTTCTAGAAGCTGACTCTAAAATGGAGATTGAAATGCAGGATATTCATTAGGTATGAACACCTGTGGAAGCAAGGAGAAAAAGCAATTGAACAGAGGGATAAGTTGAACTGTGATACAGGTCTGACAAAGCCTCAGCCCAACTCAAGGGGCTCCAGAGCTGATATACCTCACTGGATCTGTTCCCTATTGAGCCAAAAATGTCAGCTCTTTATGTCCCTGCCATGATCAGTCATTGGATGTGAGTACCTCAGGCGGGTCACGCTTTTGAAGAAGGGTCTCTCTGCAGCTGAGGTCATCCCCAAAAGAGAGAGGTAAGTCAGCCTTGATGTAAATTTGGGTGGTAAATCCTCATGTCCACCACATAAAAGAAGAAGAAGAAGAAGAAGCAGCAGCAGCAGCAGCAGCAGCAGCAGCAGGAGAAAGAAGGAGGAGGAGGAAGAGGAAGAAGACAAGACATGTAACAGTTAAGAGATCAATCTTGAACTTAGGTTTAAAAATGAACACATAGGGGAGCCTGGGTAGCTCAGTGCATTAAGCATCCAACTCTTGGTTTCGGCTCACGGCATGACCTCGTAGTTTCGTTTGAGCCCCGCTTCAGTCTGTGTGCTGGCAGTGAGGAGCCTGCTTGGGATTCTCTCTCTCCCTCTCTCTCTCCCTCTCCCCCACTTGTATTGTCTCTATCTCTCTTAAATAAATAAATAAACTTAAAAAAAAAGAACACATATATTTAGCAGCACTATGGTTAGGAGCTACCTTTGTTGGAATTTCGCAACAAAATCTCCACTAATGTACTTCCTCATAGATGTTTTCTATGCCCGCGTTCCCCATGATCACCACCACCCTGTCAGTATTGCAACAGCCTCTGCTTCTTTGTCAAGTTTTCACTGGTAAAGCAGAGCAGCAAGCCAATTACTGAGATCATTCAGATGAAAATTTTACTTTTGCCTGAATTAGCCAGAGAATTGAAGCATAAATAGACCTTTTCACTTGACTGATTGAGATAATTGCCTCACTTTTCTAGGGGAGACCTATAGCTGGGAGGCTGTGTTTGGTCACCAAAACATGTTTGTAATACACATTATTGACTTTTCTTGAAACAACTATGCTTGACTAAGTGCCACACTCAAACGCTTGCCCTGGTGTCTTTAGGTAACTGAAACAGTACACAGTACTACCGTACCTGAGAGAAGCCGATGCTTGAGTTCTTTCATTTTGGGCAAGCCCCCCAGCACACAGGCTCAGACCGCCAGAAGGGGTAAAATGACAAGTAGGGGAGTCTGGGAGGAGGCGGCAGGGCAGGAGGTTGCTTCAGTGGATAAGATGCAGGAATTAGCGCCAGGTGCATGGGAACAAATGGCTTTTCCTGAAAGGAGTGGGTAGGTGGACTTGAAAGAAACATGTAATTTCCATTTATTATTGGAGGGGTGAGAGGAGTTAATAAAGAGACTGAGCAGGGGCAGACATTAGAGCAGCAGCAGGATTCAGATCACAGCCTTTGGCCTGGATCCTATGTAATAGAAGCTTTTTCTAACAGCATGGGACATGGGGAAAGAGAGATTCCAAAGAAACAGCACAGCATCTGACTTTTCTGCAGCATTGGTGGCCTGCCGCTTCACCAGCACGGTCAGTGATGACCTAGAAAACTTACTGAAGAGCAAGATACGCATTAGAAAAAACCCTCACACACTTGAGTTCTAGGAGAAATGGTTGGCATGTGTCTGTAATTACTTTGTGATGGCTCCCCTTACTGGCCAACTAGCAGAACGTCTTAGATCCCGAAGATGAGTGGAAGGACGTGCCACAGACGCATCCTACTTAACTTCTAAGTTGTCTGCACTAAAAAAGGAAAAAAAATGTTGCTAAAGTAGATTTCATTTTCTGAGTATCAAGGTAAACGAAAGGAAATCGCAGCCATGGAATTGATATTTATTTATCTTCAGTGGATGTTTAAAGAGTTCAGTGTTGGGATTTGTGATTATATATTAATATTACTGCTTTAAACCTTTTAATTTTTTAAACTTTCATATCACATCTAAGCTGTAAAGCTATTTGAGGTGATGGATGCGGTGCACGTGTAAGCACACACGTACACACACACATCAGGACTGATACATCTACGTGGGCTGCTTTCCTGGGGAGGACACAGTAAGGAGGCTGTCTTGTTCAAAGCTATCTTGAATTTCATTTTTAAAAGACTCGTTTGGCGGGGCATCTGGGTGGCTCAGTTGGCTAAACGTCCGACTTTGGCTCAGGTCATGATCTCATGGTTCGTAGGTTTGAGACCCGCATCAGGCTCTGTGCCGACAGCTCAGAGCCTGGAGCCTGTCTTCGGTTTCTGTGTCTCCCTCTCTCTCTGACCCTCCCCTGCTCACGCTGTCTCTCTCTCTCGGAAATAAAATTTAAGAAAATAAAATAAAAGACTTGTTTGGAATAGGGCTTTAATTGTGACAAATCTTAATACTTTAAAAATCTATTTGGCAGGGCGCCTAGGTGGCTTAGTCGGTTAAGCGTCCGACTTTCGCTTAGGTCATGATCTCACGGTTCGTGGGTTCGAGCCCCGCGTCGGGCTCTGTGCTGACAGCCAGCTCAGAGCCTGGAGCCTGTTTCAGTCTGTGACTCCCTCTCTCTCTGACCCTCCCCTGCTCACGCTGTCTCTCTCTCTCTCTCCNTAATAAAATAAAAATAAATAAAAATCTATTTGGCTTTTTTTTTTAACCTCCATGTCATTTAAAATCAGTTATGATGAAACACTGATGAACTAACTAGTAAAGTTAAGCCATTGTATCTAACATAACAGAAATAAAATATATGTCTTCCAAATTGTTCCCCGAGATTCCCCCCCAGAGTAATATTCAAAATGTCAGATAATATAGTATATATATATCCCCTACCTTTCCCGTAGTTTATGTATGTGGCTATTTATTTAAATATTATAAGAAATGAAATATTTTATTAAAATATTTAAAAACAACCTTATATGTAGGTATCATCAAATATTTTTATGCGTATTTGGCCTTAAGAAGTCTGAGAAGACCAATTCAGTCACTAGTACAGGGCTAATTTTTTGTGTTGATCTAAGCTAAGACTAATAAATCTTGCTTGCAAGACAGAAGATATTGGCATGGAGGAAAACAAAACCCACCACTAACCGATTATTTTATTTAGTCTGATCTCACTATAGATAAGATATTCTGAAATTAACAGTTTACGCTGGATTGGTCATTCTCATCAGATTTTGCCCTCTTTCAGTTTTATTCTTCTTTATTTTTATTTTAGTACATCCACTGTTTTAAAGGATTCTACATGATGCTATGTTTAGAGGCAAACAAGCCTGTAAATCTCAATGGCTAAAACCTGGTTTCACTTCAGGTCCATCTTAAATGGGCGAGGCACTCTGCTCCAAGTGGTCCTTGCCCTGGCCTGGAGTCGGGTGAAGGCTTCACCGTCCGAAACACTGCCTGCATAGGGAGGGGCTGTGGCTGATCGCACTCTGCTTCTGGAAGGTTTCTAGCTAGAAGTAACACATGTCACTTCCACTACATTGCACTGGTCAAAATCAATCATATGGACAGAAATAGAATTGCATTTTATTTCCTATTGTCTTACCTGATTCCCAACAAAGACACTTCAATTATAAAAGAAGGGGCGGGGGAGGAGGTTGGATATCGCCTCCTACTACGGGCCTGGAAGAACAGAAACTGGTGAACAGCCCCAGTAACTGCGAATAACATTCACTAAGCAGAGAACTTTACATTTTGACATTTTTTTCCTTTTTGGTTAACAGCAAGAGGCCTACCATTGTATTTGCTGATTAGATTTAATATCTGAATTTCTTTCCGAGCCTTACTTTTTGCTAGGATGAATTGTGCTTAAATAGAGCTCTCTGGGGATTTCACAGTGATTAATTAGACTGTGGTTAGGGCCACTCAGGATGGGTGTGGGGGGTGGGGCTACGGCGTGAGAGCAGCTGCTTTCAGGGCTCCCACCTCAAGCTTAAGCGTTACCATGGTGACAGCTGCAGCGGGAACCCACCGGGAGCCCAGTAGGCACACTGGCTGCCAGACCTTTGTGTCAGACAGCGTACTGTCCCCAGCCTTTCAGTATCAGCATCATGAGCTCTTTAGCCAGAGCGTTTCTGCTCACTAACTTAGGGGACAGTTTATTCTTGCTTCAACTGTCACTTGCCAGATGTCAATTTAGAAAGACAAACTATTTTCTCCTTCTTCCTGTACTCTTCCTCTCAACTTATTTTCATACCACACCCCCATCATTTTTCTCTCGCTTTATTGTTATGTAAGTAACACTTATTAATAGAGCAATTCACAAATTCAGATTCAATGGAAAATCCAAAGAAACAAATCGGGCCTCTGACACAGCACTGATCAATAAGAACTTTCTGCGATGATGGAAATGTTCCACATCCATGCTGTTCGATGCCGTAGCCGCTGGTCACATGTGGCGACTCAGCACTGTAAGTGTGGACAGTGCAACTGAGTAAATTTTTAGGTTTATTTAATTTAATACCTTTTCATTTTAATTTAAATAGCTACATGTGGCTAGGACTATTGTAGTGAACAGTACAGTTTCAGAATCATATTTAAGCCCAGTGAGTTGTACCTCCTATGTCTGGCCAGGGAAGAGCTATCCTCAGCAGGTTCCTCTCGTTTGAAGTAGCATGTTTATTATCTGCTCTAAAGCATATTATTATTATTGCCACACAAGGTACGCCTTGGCCTTCCCTAACCGCCTCTTGTAAATTTAATTATGCAGCTAAAGAAAGAGGAGCGAAAGGAGACCTGATGATTTGGGCCATTACAGGTAATAATCATCCAGAAGCAATCCTTAAGGGGAAAGATGTTACTGTTTCTAAATAACATATTAGCCGCATTACTGTGATTCTGCAAAAGAACCAGACCCTAACTAGAAGTCATCAGTTCTAGCCCCAGATTTTATGCTAGTTAACTGTACTCCTTAGAAAAGACACACAGCCGAAGGTCTGGGCCTAAAAAAATCTTTCTCTGTATGAAAAAAGAGACAATAGCGGTGCCTGGGCGGCTCAATCGGTTAAGTGTTGGACTTCGGGTCAGGTCGTGATCTCACCTCCACCTTCGGTTCTGTGCTGACAGCTCAGAGCCTGGAGCCTGCTTCTGATTCTGTGTCTCCTTCTCTCTCTGCCCCGCCCTGCTCACGCTCTGTCTTACTCTGTCTCTCAAAAATAAAGAAATGTAAAAAAAACCACACACACACTTTTTTAAAAAAGAAGGAAAAAAGAGACAATAATATTTACTGTATGTTTAATAATATAACAGAGGCTTTAAGCCTCCTTTATTCCTTTAAGCAAATTCATAAATTAGGAATTATTATGCACAGAGAAGGAAACTGAAGCTTAGGAGGGTTAAGGGATTTACATTTCCTAGATGGTAATTGGAAGAACCTAAAGTCATTCAAACCCAAGTCTGTCTGTCTCCAAAGCCCAAGTTCTTCCTACAAAATCTTGTTAGAATAGGTCTAACATCCCTTCTAATTCTTACCACTGAGGTGAGTGCCATGTATTTAACATATTGAGTATGCTTTGAGTATAATGAAATGTAAAATTCCTGACTGTACTTCTTTTTTTAAAAACAAGATAATGACTGTAACTGTTCAGACACATCCTAGGGCACCTATGATGCCCTAATTTGGTGGCTTTCAACCTGGACTCATATTAGAACTATTTGGAGAGTTTTAAAAGATACTGATGCCGGGGATATTTCTCAAACCAGTTAAATCAGACCCTCCAGGAGGAATAGGTCCCAAGAGTAATTTGTTTTAAGAAGCTCACGTGTTTCCAATGTGCAGGTGGGGCTGCGAACTGATGTATCAGATGTGGACGTGACAGAAACCTGGCTCTTTTGAGCCACCTGCTAGATCTTGATGCACCTGCCTCCAGGAGGAAGCCCCTTGGTATCTTGGTCCATGTGTTTCATCTTGTGCACTCACGCTAGAGGAAACTATCAAGTTAAGACGGGAAAGACCATCTCACGCAAACAAGCTTCTTCTGACCACTGACTACCGATGGAGGAATTTTTCAGGCTAAGCCTTGAGGCTCAGAAGCCTCTGTCACATGCAAAACGGGAAGGAAAGTAGTGCAAAGAGAGTGATTATCTGCTGGGAGAAGGAAGGACAGAGCAGCTTCGTCTGAGCTCCTTTCCCTGTGCATGGTGCTGGTCTGTGTTCAGTTTGCTGCGGGGTTGAAGGTAATGCCACAGGAATGCAGGTATTCTAAAGCAGGGTTCTCTCAAGGAGCCAAGGAGTTTAATAACTAGGGTGGTTCATAGACTAGAAAAGCAGGCTTGCCCATACTATCACACCTAAACCAACTGCCTTCTGGTTTTCTTTGATCCAAGTTCTATGCAATTTACACACACACACACGCACACGCACACAGCAATTGTACACAATCATTTGGTAGCCCTGGACACAGCTTAACTCTCACATGAGCTTAAAGAGCTCAAAGTTTATGCTAAAACACTGTTTCACTACTTCCACTCCCCTGCTGTCCTCAGAGCTATTCAGGGATGTGCCTTCCTCACAGCAGTGATTCGCAGAATTGGGGAGTCTGGTTTAAATGCATATTTCTGGGCCCCACTCCTGGAGGTGGAAAAGGAGCCCATTTGAAACCGGTGTATTTTAGAGATGCTGTGACACTGTTACAGGTGACGGTGGCAGGCTCGATGAGGGTCCTCCGGAGATGTCCCTATTGTGATCCTCAGAACCTGTGACTAAATTAGCTTAAATGAAAAGGATCTTTGCAGACGGGAGGAGGTTAAGGGTCTTTAGATGGGAAGATGCTTCTGGTTATCCATGTGGCACCAATGTCATCCAAAGGGCCCTAATCAGAGGGATGCATGAGGGTCAAAGCCTGAAAAGGAGGTGTGACAATGAGACCAGAGGTGGCAGTGATGTACTTTGACGATGGAGGAAGGAGCCATGAGCCTAAGAATAAAGACAGTCTCTAGAGCAGGAAAGGCAAGGACACAGATCTCAGATCATGTCCCAAAGCCTTCAGAAGAAATGCTGCTGTGCCAGCATCTTGATCTTGATCTCTAGAACTGTAAAATAATCCATTTTTGTTTCTGTAAGCCGCTAAGTGTATGGTAATTCGTTACAGCAGTAATAGGAAACTAACACATGAAATACAACATTAATCCCTGCCCCCCAAAAAACACTTTCTATACAAATCAACCTCAATGACTCTTTTTCTATAATGAAAAGGAACCTAGAACACAAAGAGTGCAGCAAATTACCCAACTTCACTCAGGGATTTAGGAAAAGCCCAGGATAAAAGTGGCATTCTCTTAGTTTGGTTCTCCTTTATCCTGGCATCCAAGGTGTCCTCAATCTAGCCCAGCCTCTCCCACGTTTCCTATTATTCCTCTGTCCTTACCCCTGTGGACAAGTGAACTAGTAGACACATTTTTTCCCCCTGAATAAGCCGCATAATTTGAGTTGCAATCCCTGTATACTTAGACCTCCCTCTCCCTTAAGGTCTTGCATTCTTGCACATTAAGGTTCATTCAGCGTCAGTCCGGCCTCTCTCCAAGGTATTCAGAATCAGATGAGCACTGACCTTTGACCTCCTTGGTGTCCTTACAGCTGCTCTTTAGAGGTCAGGGTGAAGAATCCCCGGTTAATCTATTTATTCCTCACTGTGACGATCTGATCGACCCTGGGCTTGCCGATGCTCCCTTAAGTAACAGTGCGCCGGGAATGGTTGACTAAAGACCTTTAATCCAAGTCAAGCCCCTCAATTTTCAAGTTACACCTCTTTATAAATTATTTTGAAGTTACTTCAGTGACTTTTTAATAATAAATAATAAACTTGAATTACTTGTTTTATTGGTGTAAATAGACGTCTTCCTTGTTCAACGACTACAGTCTTCTCAGTTACTTGGATTTATAGATGGCAACCCTCACTTTTACAAGTCAGGGAAGTAACACAGCCTTTTCATTTTTTTTCTTTAAAATTTTTTTAAATTTGGATTTATTTTTGAGAGACAGAGAGAGAGAGAGCATGAGCGGGGGACAGGGAGAGAGAGAGGGAGACACAGAATCCAAAGCATGCTCCAGGCTCTGAGCCATCAGCACAGAGCCTGATGCGGGGCTTGAACTCACAAGCGGTGAGATCATGACCTGAACTGAAGTCGGGTGCTTAACTGACTGAGCCACCCAGGTGCCCCAACACAGCCTTTATAAATGTACATCACTGGGGAGCCTGGGTGGCTCAGTGGGTTAAGTGTCCGACTTCAGCTCAGGTCATGAACTCACTCGCGTTTCACTCCCTCTCTGTCCCTCTCCTTGCACTCTGTCTCTCTCTTTCTCAAAAATAAATAAAGATTAAAAAAATGAAAAATAAATAAATGTATGTCTTACTGAGACATAATTCACATACCGTAAACGTCACAATCTCACAGGTGTTTCTCATGTATTTGCGGAGTTGTACAGTCATCACCACTCCATCCAGGACATTTTCATCACTCCCAAAAGATGAATTGACACTTTAACCATGGATAGACGCTCCCCATTCTCCCTGCTTCCCAGACCTTCCCCAGTCCCTGACAACCACTGATCAATTTTATTTCTCTATGGATTTGCCTATTTCATGTAAATTAAATCATCCAATAAGAGATCTTTGCAGCTGGCTTGTTTTATTAAGCTTAATGTTTTTAAGGTTCATCCATAAATATATCAGAATCTCATTTCTTGTTATGACTGAATAATATTCCTATATGGATATACCACATTTTTAAAATCCATTCATCAGGTGATGGATATTTGGGTTTCCACTTATTAGGTAATATGAATAATGTTGCTATAAACATTTTTTTAGTGTGTGAAAATATACCTAAGAGTAGAATTATTGGATCATATGAAAACGTATGTATGACTTTTTTAGCCATTGCCAAACTCTTTCACACTGTTTGGTGACTACACCATTTTACATTCCCACCAGCAATCTATAAAGATTCCAATTTTTATACTTTTATTTTCCTTTTTATTTTAATTGTAGTCTTTCTAGTGGGTAGGCTGTGGTATCTCATTGCGGTTTCAATTGGCACTTCCCTAATGGATAATGATGCCGAACCTCTTTTCTTGTGTTTTATTGACCATTTGTAGATCGTTAGAGAAATGTCTCTTCAAATTTTTTGCTTATGTTTAGTTGGGTTATTTGTCTTCCTAATTTTTTAATTTTTTTAAAGTTTATTTTTGAGAGGGAGAGTGTGAGCAGGGGAGAGGCAGAGAGAGAGGTGGGGACAGAAGATAGGAAGTGGGGTCTACGCTGACAACAGAGAGTCTGATGCAGGGCTTGAACTCAAGAACCATAAGATCACAACCTGAGCCGAAGTGGAACACTTAACTGACTGAACCACCCAGGCGCCCCTTTGTCTTGTTTACTGTAGAGAACACAGTCTCTCAGAGTAACGTAAGAGTCCAGATTTTGGACTACACCTCCCAGGCGCTTGCCGGCATCTTCCTGCCTCTCATAGATTCATTTGTGCGTTTCAGGCCACCAGTCCCAAAACAGCACCCCTCGCTCACAGCAATCGAACGTAGGACCAAGAAATAAGGGGAGAATCCCCTTCCCAGCTTCAAAGAAGTTTGGAGGAATGGTTGAATGGCTGCCTCCTTCTTGCCATTCAGATCTCTGAGCGTCCTTGTTTGACCATATGATCCATTGCACTCACTTTCTAATTGCATTATTCTGTACTTTTGTTTCATATTTTTCATGAACTTTCCAGAGGGACGGTTAGGGCTTCCAATATCAGAGTCTTTGAATGGCTTTTTAAGAATTATTTCTTATTTAAATCCAAATTAGTTAACAGATAGTGTAATAATGGTATTAGGAGTAGAATTTAGTGAATCATCACTTGCATACAACATCCAGTGCTCATTCCAACAAGTGTCTGCCTTAAAGCCCATTATCCATTTAGCCCATCCCCCCATCCAATACCCCTCCAGCAACCTTCAGTTTGTTCTCTCCTTAAGAGCCTTTTATGGTTTGCCTCCCTCTCTGTTTTTCCGGGATGACTTCATTATCTGTTCTGTTTTCTGTTTCTGTTTTTGAGACGATCTAGCAAACTACAAGCATGCTCAATAGTAATTATCAGAATTAATTCCACATTCTAGAAAGTAATTCAACTCAATGAATGTAGTGAACTAGTTTAAGGTTAACTAGAAAAAAAAATTAGAGGTCTTCATTCTTCCTGCTCTGGTATATAAAGCATAGTGAATATTTCATGCTTAGTTTATACATAGTTTCAAGCTTACCATATGCATTTATTTCATTGCTACCACAGAGAGAAAAGATAGGGTCTGGATGTATAACGCTCCCTAGAAAACAGCAGTTTAGCAGCATTTACCAGTAGTCACACACATCTAAATTCAAATCCTAGCTCACCATCAGAAGAACCTTAGCCAACATGATAAGCTTATCTGAGCCTTTTCTCATTGGTGGAAAAATGGGGATAATAATGCAATCTTATAGAAGAGTTGTGAGGATTGAAAACCATATTTCATCTAGCACTGCATTTCTTACAATAGGTGATCAGTAAATGTTACCTGCTCTCCTCTCTTTCACTGGTTGTTTCATCTACAACTTTGTCATGGTAGGTGGGAGGGCGAGAAATTAGGTAAAAGATTACTGAAAGAAAGGACATTAGGAAAACAAAATAAGGCTCATCATGTATCTGGATACCAGTTAATGAAGGTCTACTCCAGGTCTTCAGGTAGGGACCTGATGCTCTGTGTCTTAACAAACTCCACAAGGATCCTAGTGATTAGCTGAGATAGAAAATTGATTCTAGGGACACCTGGGTGGCTCAGTTGGCTAAGCGTCTAGCCCACATGGGGCTAGAACCCACGGACTGTGAGATTATGACCTGAGCCAAAGTCGGACACTTAACTGACTGAGCCACCCAGGTGCCCCTTAGCTTCTAATTTTTACATAATTTCACATACACAGAAAAGTTTCAAGAGTGTTCCAAAAATTTCCATATTCCTTTTACGCAGATTCCCCACATGTTAAATTTTACTGACTTTGCTCTATCTCTCAAGCATTCCCCATTCCAAGCCCCAAAAAAGTTTGAGTGCATGTTGCAGAAATGATGCGCCTTCACCACCCAATCCCTCAATGTTTTACAGTGATTTGGACCCACTCTGTGTGCTGGGTGAGTCTTCAAGCCCTCTGAGGCACACGGGCTGGAGGGTTATAATGCCTCTCTCCCTGGGCTTTCAGATCAGCATTAGACTCAATCTTCTATTGACTGGAATATCTCGGGAAATTTGGAGCAGCTTCCGGAGTCCCTTGAACGAAAGAGGGCAGTAACTATTGTCTTCCTTGTCAGGGCGTCCGCTTTCTAACACTTTTCCACATCCAAAGCTGTTCTAGTATTTAAAAAAACTACTGTTCCCCTCCCACCGTAGCTGCTGACCTAATTCAGTTGAACACACCCCATTAAATATTTACTAAACATCAGTTTGTGGAAGTACTGTATCAAATGTGGACACCAGGGCAAGGCCCACTGGGCAGGTTTCCAGTAGATCAGAAAGCACTGCTCTGAATTAGGAGAGTGGCTGAGGCACTAAGAAGAATAAGTGTAACACACAGTTGCCTATTTGGAAAAATGGTTCTACACAACAGCAGGAAATAGAAAATGGAAGGTTAAAAAGCAGAACCAGAAGCATCAGAAGTACAGCAAAAAGGGAGCTGCCTATTATCTCCCTGCATTGATACAGAAATAAGCTTTCTTCATTTATCGTCCATCTTTCACATCTGCAATTGCACATTTTCTAGAGCATCAACAGCAGATCTAAGTGTTGTGGATGCTGAAGATTTTACAGTTTAAGGGTTTCTTGTTATGAAAATAAACATAATATTATGAGCATAGAGTCCAACAGTAAATATCTATAAAGAGAATTTCAATCTCAACAAACAAGCAAACTTTGAGGGGCAGACAAATATCATAAACATCACAAATTCAATAAAAATATCATACTAGTTTTGTTAATTAACTAATATGACGTTATAATAATTTCCCTGCATTATCTGGCTCCGTGCTCTCTCCATATAATTTTTTTAAAAATGTTTTTTAGATGTTTATCTACTTTTGAGAGTGAGAAAGAGCGTGAGCAGGAGAGGGGCAGAGAGAGAAGGGGATACAGAATCTGAGGCAAGCTTCAGGCTCCAAGCTGTCAGCACAGAGTCTGACCCGGGACTCGAACTCATAAACCACAAGATCATGACCTGAGCCGAAGTGGGACACTTAACCAACTGAGCCACCCAGGCACCCCTCATATAATTTTATAATATCATTTTCTAGAGAATATAAAAATAATTCTTTCTCACCTCAACCATGATTGGATAACATTCTATCAAAAAAAATAATAATAATAAGTTCACTGCTTCATTGGGGCCAATTTTAAACAATGGTTTACCTTCTCTTTATAATTATGTCCTTCGTCGTGTGGATGGTGTGGGCAAAATTGTCCTGTAATAAGTAACAGGGTGGGAGTGAGGAACTTATCAGTCTTTCCAAATGTGGACCCTTTTGCTAGAGTGGAAGCGCAAGAAGAGCTTGGGACATGCGGGAGGAGGAAGGACAATGGAAAGTACCAGAGCATAAGAGAGGAAACAGAAGACAGAGTCGGGGAGAGGATACTGAAATCATTCCTCCCGAGCCTGGACTCACAGAGCCTTTGCTAACGTTTTCTCTTCTCCCATCACAAAGTGAAGTCGGATGCCAAGGGGCAGACACAACTCGGTCTCTGAGAGAATCCGATCTAAACCAACCAGCAGACACGAATGGGTGCATGGGTGACGAGCATGGTGAGCGCTGCGGTGTCCACTGTTGAGTTCACTATAAAAAGATGTCAGCCCGGATGGAGGAGGAAAGTGTATCGTTGCCGCGACGCTTGAAAAATAAAGACCAGAAATATAAATGCCCTCAAAATGTTGACTCTCCTCGAACCAGAAATTTTGGTTTCGTAGTCAAAGCCATGCCCATTGAGAAGAAAAACACATTCATTTGGGTTTTGCGGTTTGGGAAGAGGACTGCCGGGGAGGAGGTGGAGGCCACAGCGCGGCCTTCCTGGACGACCCACGGCAGGCAGGCCTGGGCGAGCGCCGTCCGCGTCCGAATAGCAACAGGGCCAGTCATGCAAAGCCTGAAACAGTTTCTTCCCCCCAGTTCAAACCCTCCTGTTCTGTCCCACGGCCCCAGCAATCCCGCCCCCTCCACAGAGGCAGCAGTGACAACTCCCTTTGAACTCCACTTCATATAAATACACAGTTCCCGTGGTTCTCTCATAACTGCACCGAATGCGTTTGCACTCTGGTTGGAGCATAATGCACATCCTTTTATGCTGCATCTGTTCAGTGCTCCACGCTTCGGCTCCTCAGCCTTCATGGTCGGCAGCTCTTTTAAAGCATTGTGAGTTCCACATCTAATTCATAAAGCATCATATTTAGCAACACCTCTTCTTCTTTAAAAGTTTTTATTTATTTATTTTATGAGAGAGGGGGAGAGAGAGAACACGTGTGCAAGAGCAGGGGTGGCACAGAGAAAGAAGGAGAGAATCCCAAGCAGGCTCCACGCTGCCAGCGCAGAGCCAGATGGGGCGCTCCATCTCATTAACCATGAGATCATGACCTGAGCTGATATAAAAAATCAGATGCTTAACCAACTGAGTCACCTAGGCACCCCCTTAAGAAGACCTCTTACACAGAAAAACAAATATTTATCATTAACATTCAATGGTACATTAGAGACAAGGCCATTTTAGAGAAAATAAGAATAAAATAATGGTCGGCAAAGCAAACCATCCTTGTGATGTGTATGTCCCCCTTCACATCCCCTTTTACCTCCTCAACATGCTCACACTCCTTCTTGCTTCACCGAACCTTATTTCTTTGAATTATGAAATGCTTCATATACACATAAAACCATATAAAAATAGAAATCTTCACTTTCAAGAATAATAATAAAATGAACACTTGTGCACCCACCTTAAGAAACAGAATACGCCAGGGTGCCTGGGTGGCTCAGTCGGTTGAGCATCTGACTTTGGCTCAGGTCATGATCTCACGGTTCATGGTTTCGAGCCCCATGTTGGGCTCTGTGCTGACAGCCAGCTCAGAACCTAGAGCCTGTTTCAGATTCTGTATCTCCCTCTCTCTCTCACCCTCGCCTGCCCACGCTGTCTCTCTGTCTCTCAGAAATAAATAAAACATTAAAAAATAATAAAAAATAAAAAAAAGATAAGTCAGGCAGAGAAGGACAAATACCACATGTTTGCACATATAGGAGGATTAGGAGGAACTTAACTGAGGACCATGGGGGAGAAGAAGGGGGGAAATGGTGGGGGAAAGGGAGAGAGGCAAACCATGAGAGACTCTTGAGTGCTGACAAAAACTGAGGACTGATGGATGTGGGGGGGAGGGGGGAGATGGGCATGGAGGAGGACACTTGTGGGGATGAGCACTGGGTGTTATATGGAAACCAATTTGACAATAAACTATTTGTAAACTAAAAAAAAAATAAAAAATAAAAAAAAGAAACAGAATATGCCGTGAACACCCCTGCACAAGGTCCTTTCCCAATTACATCCCTGTCCTTCCGCATTCTGAGGTAACCACAATCCCAACTTCTGTGTTAATCTGGACTTTTGCTGTCCTTTCTCTCTAACAATAATATATCATTTAGTTTGAAGAAACTCAGTAGCAATCACAAGCCCATCTGTGTAAGAAAAAAATCAGTATTGCCACTGATAGAAGACATCTCCCAGAGGAAAATAAGCTGACAAAGGCTGTCCATCATAACATGGCTTCCGTTTCCCCGGGGAGTTTACAAAAGTCATTAAGAGGGAAGCAGAGGGAAATAGATCAGGAAGGTGGGACTGCCAAAGTTCTGGCATTTGGGGGTGAGTCTGGAGTTGGAGGCCTGGCGTTGATTGTCCAGGACCGTGGTCGGCTCTGCTTTCTCTGCTTCTAAGTTCACCACGGCCCACTCCCTGCTCCCAAGAGTCAGTGAAAGGTCACCCTCTTTTACCTCGTCCAAAGAAGAAACTCCATATTGCTGGTGAGATGCTGAAGGGGAGCCATCCTGGCTACATCTAAGTTGTTTTTCCAAGCACGGCTCACAGTCCTGTCTTCTGGTAAATCTTCCCTGACACCCACACTGAATTCTCCTGGCTTTGGGCATGTCACCTCTCAGGCAGATACTTCAGCTAGTGTGTATTTGCACAAGTAAGGAGACCTTGCCACAGTGATGCATGTGAAATAAAAGTGTTGAAAAATACTTTCTCCTTCATTTATCCCTAAATCAAAACACATGTGTATTAAGCACTAAATCTATTAAAATCTGATTTACCCGTCTCCTTGTAATTTATTTTTATAGCAAAGCTAGAGGCTGTTTCACTTTCATAATTAAGAGGTGAACAGTAGGTGAACAAGGTATTAAGAATGTTACTACCTTTTAAATAATCTTTTCTAAGGGCGCCTGGGTGGCTTGGTCAATTAAGTGTCTGACTTCAGCTCAGGTCACCATCTCACAGTTCATGAGTTCAAGTCCCACCTCAGGCTCTCTACTGTCAGTGAGGGGCCTGCTTTGGATCCTTTGTCTCCCTCTCTCTCTCACCTTCTCTCTCTCTCTCTCATGAGAGAGAATTAACCCAGAATTAACCATGTTACATTGTTGTATATCCTTCCAGATTTAATATACCTTTTTTTTTCCCACAAAACACTTAGATCACCCTGAATATGCTGTTATTTATACAGATTTTTTTCATTCAATATGCCTTGGGTTTCTTCTTATTTCAATAAATGCACCGCTAAAGCAGTAATGTTTAATGTGTGTACATAAATCTATACATGTGTAGTAAAATTACAATAAAACACAAGGGGAAATAAATACAAAATTTAGAAAAGTGGGTGTTTTTTTATTTTGTTTTGTTTTGTTTTTAATGTTTTATTTATTTCTGAGAGAGAGAGAGAGACAGCATGAGCAAGGGAGGGCCAGAGAGAGAGGGAGACACAGAATCCGAAACAGGCTCTCGGCTCTGAGCTAACTATCAGCACAGAGACTGATATGGGGCTCAAACCCATGAACTGTGAGGTCATGACCTGAGCTGAAGTCAGATGCTTAACCGACTGAGCTAACCAGGTGCCCTGAAAAGCGGGTGTTTTTATTGAGAGGGGATTGGATTTGAGAAGGGCCTAGCTTTGATTTTAAAGACATAAATATTTTTCATTATTTTTATACCATGTATATTATTTATAAAACTTAAACACAAATAGACTATTTTGTAATATAGACACATCAAAATTCATTCAATCAATCTCCTTCCAGTAAGCATTTATATTCTTCCAGTCTTTCATTAAACAAAGCTGATGAATATTCTTATACCAAAATATGTTACAAACATCTTTCTTTTTATTCTAGGACAAATTTCTAGAAATAAAATTGTTTAGTCAAATGGCTTGCAAAATTTTAAGGCCATTAATACATATTCCTGAACTTGCCGTCCAGAAAGGTTATGTCAATTTGAAACCCCACCAGCAATGTGTGACTACCCTTCTCTCTCTGTCCTCACCAGCACTGACTACAGTTGCAAAATACCCCCCAAATTTCTGCCAATTGATTATTGAAAACTTATCTTCTGTATTTTTTATAATTTGCATTTTTAAATTACTGATGTAATTAAGCTTTTGAAAAGTTTTGAGCCATTTCTTTTTCTTTTATTAATTACTTATGAATATTCTTTGTTAACTTTTCTGGTAGAACATTATTATTTTTACTGATTTCTAAGAGATACTTATATAAGGATGTCAACCTTCTGTCCATCTTCTGTTTGGTAGGCAGAACAATGGCCTCCCCAAAATGTTCACCTCCTAATATCCTAGAACCTCTGAATATGTTATGTGTCAAAAAGGAATTAAGGTTGCAGGTGGAACTAATTTTCCTAGTCAACTGACCTTAAAACAGAGAGATTATCCTGGATTATCCTGTGGACTCAATGTAATCATAAGGAGTCTTAAAAGTGGAAGAGAGACAAAGGAGGTATCAGTCAGAGAGAGATTTGAAGATGCTATATTGCTTCCTTTGATGATGAAGGAATGGAACCACAAACCAAAGAATGTGGAGAACTGGAAAAGGCAAAGAATTAGATTCTTTCCTAGAGCTTCCAGAAGGAACATAGCCCTGCCAACAGCTTGACTTTTGCCCAGTGAGACCCATTTCAGAATTCCGATCTCTTGAACTGTAAGGCAATAACTTTGTGTTGTTCTAAATCACCAAGTTTATGGTAATTTGTTACAGCAGCAATAGGAAACAGATACACAAGTTACAAATGTTTTCCCAACTTTTTTATACACAGAATGTTTACAAAACTATCAAACTGTCCTTAATGACTTGTGCTTTTTAAAATGTATTTACTATATTTCTTCTATTCCCAACTACAGTGAAGGTATAAAATTTGATCAGAAACAGATGATGGTGAGGCCAGAGGCAGAGAAGGGTGACGGCATAGTCAGGAGACTGTTTACCTGCAGGGAGATTGAGCTAATCAGGAAATACATTGAAGATAATGAGAGCCAGGCTTCTCCCCGCCATAGAAGGGATTAATAAAAATGGAAATGGAGAAGGCTAAGGTATTGGACTGAAACTGATAGATACATAATAATAAATAAAGATGTGTGAACAGATATACAATTAAATAATATAGAAATATAAACATACCTCTGTCTTCTGAGAGGGCCAAGAGGTAATAATACCCTAGCAGTAATAAGCACACTGAGAACCTAGATATTGGTTTCTACGTGCCTCCACAAAAAGGAACCAAGTTCCATAGAGAAATGGTTGATTCCAAAGCAGGACACAGAAAGTACAAAATGAGTCAGAAAGCACAGAAGTGCTTAAAGAACAATGGGGACAGGCTAAAAACATAGGAAGTAGCTTGAAGAGGCTTCAATGTCCAAATCTGGGCTAATCAGAGCATCAGAATTAATAATGATAGTAATCAGATTATAACCCATTGAATGAGGCAAAAATCCATCAGGCCAGAATGAAAGACTATAAGAAGGGAAAGCTTTTGCTTTCAGTATAGTAGCAACCAATTATTGTAGAAGGAATGATGACATGCATCAGAGTGGAGTCATCAGTGGATGCTAAAGATAAAGAATTATGTGTTTGGAAAAAAAAAAAAGAGTTATGTGTTTGCGTAGTCTTGGAGTATCTCTTTAAAAAAGCCCACCCACAAAGGGGAAAATGACCTTATGACTTAGGAATCTGGCAGATACCAGCTTGTATGGGTTATCAAGGTTAACATCTCCAGTGGTAGGAAAGATCAACACTAAAGGGCCGCTGATGTATTGCTGTAAGGACAATATCATCTCTCTGCTATTCCTGATAAAAACGAATGGCCTGAGTCTGGCCATTAGGAAATATCACAGTGCCTTAGATTGATGGACATTCTTTATACTCTAAAACTGTGAATTATGTGAAAGTCAGGGAAAGACTGCAGAACTTCTTCAGACTAAAGGAGACTAAAGAAATATGAGACCTAAATGCAGTGGGTGGATCCTAGATTGGGTCCTTAATATGCTTTCGGAAAACAAAGGAGGAGAAAACAACTTCCCGGTTTCACGAGATTAGCTAGCAAAGGCCACATAACAAACGACAAAGCCATTACAAGAAAATTCCAAACCAATATCTTTCCCGAACACAGACATAAAATCCTTAACAAAATATTGGCAAATTAAGTATTTCAAAATAGAACTAATACACGAGTCCAGGATACAAAATCAATAGAAAGAATCTAGAATAGTCAAAACTATCCTGAAAAAGAACAATAAAGTTGGGCAATTTATTCCACAGGATTTCAAAGCCTACTATAGAAGTACAATAATTAAGATAGCGTGTATTGCCAGGAAAGACACGTAGACCAATAAAACAGAGTCTAGAAATAGACACATATACAGAGTACATTCATCTTCAATGAGGGCACCAGAGCAATTCTTTTGGGAAAGAAAATTCACAAATGGTATTGGAACAACTAGAAATCTTTATGGAAAGTTAAATCTTGACCTCCATGTCACTCCATATATAAAAATTATTTCAAGATTCACCCATAATAAAAGCTAGAACAGCAAAATGTCTAGAAGAAATATAGAAATATAGCTTCACATCTTTGAAGCAGGCAAAGATTTCTTAGAATGTAAAAAGCACTAAACATAAAATAAAATGTGGTAGGGGCGCCTGGGTGGCTTAGTCGGTTAAGCGTCTGACTTTCGCTTAGGTCATGATCTCGCAGTTCGTGGGTTCGAGCCCCGCATCGGGCTCTGTGCTGACAGCCAGCTCAGAGCCTGGAGCCTATTTCAGAGTCTGTATCTCCCTCTCTCTCTGACCCTCCCCTGCTCACGCTCTCTCTCTCTCCCTCTCTTCTAGAAATAAATAAAAATATTTTAAAAAAAGAATTACTTCTTAAAAAATTAAAAAAAATAAAATGTGGTAAATTACACTTCATAAAATAATAAGTTTTAGGGATGCCTGGGTGACTCAATTGGTTAAGCATCCAGCTTTGGCTCATGTCATGATATCATGGTCCGAGAGTTCAAGCCCCCCATTGGGCTCTGTGCTGACAGCTCAGAGCCTGCAGCCTGCTTCAGATTCTGTGTCTCCCTCTCTCTCTGCCCCTCCCCTGCTCACACACTCTCTCTTTTACTCTCTCTCTCTCAAAAATAACATTTTAAAAATTAAAAAAAAATAAGTTCTGTACATTAAAACACATCATTAAGAAAATAAACAGTCAAACTTCAGACTGGAAGAAAATACTACTTATGTCTAACAAAGGACCTGTATTCATAATATATAATAATCTTCTACAAATCAATAATAAAGAAATCTGCCCAATAAAATGCACAGGAACTTAAAACACTTCACAAAAAAGATATGTGACTCTTTAATATGGACATGGAAAGATGTTCATCTCTCATCAGAGAAATAAGAATAAAAACCACCATAAGACTCCATTCTATATTCATTAAAATGATGAAAAGCAGAGACTGAAAATACCAAATGTTGGTGAGAATACAGAGCCAACAGAGCTTTCAAGTGCTGGTGGAAATATAAAATATTGTAACAGTAAAAATCAAGCAAACATTAGGCAGGATCTATCAAATTCAAATTCAAATTCAACAATTCTATGAATCCATTCCTAGGTACCTAAGAGAAGTAAAACCATACCTTGACAGAAAGACTTATACTTGAATGTTTATAGCACCCTTGCTCAGAGTAGCCTACAACTTGGAACTCAAATGTCCATCAGTGGTAGATGAATAAACACATTGTGGTGTCTGCATCATGGCATATTACTCAGCAGTTAAAAGACACACAAATCTTCATGGATGAATCTCAAAAATATTATGATGAACAACAAAAAATGGACACAAAAAGGATATATAATTTATGATTCCATTTATATAAAGTGAAGAAAAAATAAAAATTCCTTCATGCTGAGAGTCGTTTCCTAGGTTGAAAGTTTGAGTGGAATGAGGCACAATGGCACTTTCTGGTGTGATGGAAATGTTCTGTAGTTTGGGAGTATGGTTACGAGGATATCTAGAAGTCAAAACTCATCAAACCAAATGCTTAAGATTTATGTAATTTATTCTATATAAATTATATCTTTATAAAAAGTTAATTTTCTAAAACAAACTATTAAAAGTATAATATTTTGACCTAATTAAGGGGCAAAAAACAATGAGAATGTTCACAGTATGATAGTTTTAGTGGAAGCATGTTCATATTATATGCATAGCCATTTTTAAAAAATGTTTATTCATTCTTGAGAGAGAGAGAGAGAGAAAGAGAGACAGAGCGTGAGTGGGGAAGGGGCAGATAAAGAGAGAGGGAGGAACAGAATCCAAATCAGGCTCCAGGCTGAGCTGTCAGCACAGAGCCCGAAATGGGGTTCAAATTCGTGAACTGTGAGATCATGAGCTGAGCAAAAGACGCTCACCCAACTGAGCCACCCAGGCGCCCCAAGATTTCATTTTTAAGTAACCTCTGTACCCAAGGTGGGGCTGGAACTCACAACCCTGAGATCAAGAGTCGAGGGCTCCACTGACTGAGCCAGCCAGGTGCCCCTACACATAGCCATTTAAATATGTTTGCTTTACACTTTAAAGGAAAATATAGGGAAAAATGAAAATCATGTTATAGTTTACAAATCCTAGGATTTGTACTAAAGTCATTCGCATTCTTTTAGCTTCCTGGCATCTGAACTCCTTTCCTAAGCCGGTGAGATTTTTGCCCTGTGCTGGAGAAGCCCCAAAGCCAGACACTCGCTTTCACAGACTCCATTGCTTTGAGGACAGGGCACACGAACAGGCAGCTGGATATTGATTTGGGAACTGTTGAGGCAAGAAGCAGGCTGTGGGAATTCATTCAGACAGCAGCAGGGGTGGTAGCTTTGAAGATACAGTCACAGCCATAGCAGGGGGGTCATCCAGCAGCCAGTATCAGCAGTGGGCAGTGCCAATGCCAGGGCAACAAGGTGCAAACCATTCATCTTGTGTTTGGGAATGGTGGGAATACTATCCTCCCCGGATGAGGTCTACAGCATAATGTTCACTTCAAATATGTGTGCTCTGCTTCATCCTGCCCATTTTTCTAGCCTTCTCTCCACTGTTCTAAATGATTCTATAAACTATCAATACCTTTTCACAAAATTCCTTTTCCACTAAAGTCATTCAGAGTTAATTTTTATTGCTGGCAATGAGACCCTGTTGGAAAAAGAAAATAACAAAAACACTCTAACACAGAATAACAGCAGAGATGATGCTCCTTCCAGTTAACAGAGATTTTACAAATAAATAGATTATTGGGTCTTCCCCCAGATTTATTTTTAAAGTTGTTTTCAATAATTTAATATTCTGAGCTCAATTCATGCTTCCAAAGTATTTTTCACAATTAATGTTGTTTTAAAAGAGGAGACATTTTTCAAAATATCCACTGGGCGGGAGGGCAGGGGGGGGGGACTGGACTTCTTCCATAATAATTTACACAGCGGATGACTGAGATTCTAAAAGAAAACATTTTTTCTAAAAACTATTGTTAAATGGAAACAAATACACAACTAATCTTCAAGGTAGTATTCTATGCTATTGTAGTTAATACATCGTTTTGAGAAGATGCTTTTGTCTTGTGTCACTCTAAGAACTTCGAGACATGCGAAGCATCCTACCTTTCCTTATCAATTGTGAATTTATCAGCCACCAATTTTACTGAGTCTACTTTATATCTACTCAAAATTTCCACCGACATAAAGTCGGTGGTAGGTAGGTAAAGGTTTTCACTTGCTATGTGGATTAGTAATTTCAACTTTTTGGTTTCATTATTCTTGTACTATAGAATTTTATAAATAAATCTATGCCTCTGTAAAACGTCTTTTGACAAAATAATATGTAAACTCAGAATTTTTTCCATTTAGGTTCTTTTGTTCATTTGTTTTTGACTCCATCCTCATCAGTCCAAGCAAAATCCCCTTTTAATGTTGTTCTCTTTTATTTTCACCATTTTTCTTCAACACCTTCCTGGCCTTTCCCCACTGGACCATATTCTGTGTTTAATGTAAGTATTCTTGAAAAACACAGAGTTGTTTTATGTACACGTATACTGAAGTACCTAGATTTTAATGTGATATAAGTTTCATTGCTCCCTACCTTGCCCTCATGAAGCTTCCATCTTAGTGGAGAGAGAAGATAAGTTCACGCATAAAATAAGACAATAGTTTTATGTGTAAATGTTATGTGTAAATGTAAATGTTATTAAGGAAACACACACAGTAGTGCAATAGTGATTGAATTACTTTATAAAGGGTGGTTTCTGAGAATATGTCATGTGAGCTGAGATCTGAAACATAAAAATACTGTTATGAAAAACATCCAAAGAAAACACAGGCTCTGAAGAAAGAACAAACTAAACTTATGAGATGAATAGAAGAGACAACTGCTCTGTCTCGAGTGCAGTGAGCCAGAGAAAAAGCAACTGTAGACAAGGCAGGAAAAATAGGCAAGAACTGGATCATCTAGGGTCTTGTAGACTGAAGCCAGGAGCACAGTTTTTATCCTAAGAACATCTGGAAGCCCTGGGAAGATTATAACAGCAAGGGAGCAATGTGTTTTTTATTTAAAAAGCAAGCTTTAGTTGCTGTGAAAAAAATCAGCTCCTGGAGTGAGAAAAAAAGTGGGAAATTAGTTAAGAGATCATGCTGGTCTGTGTGAGAGATGATGGTTTGGAGAAGAGCAGGAAGGCTATAGATAGAGCCTTGTGGGTCATAGAAGCCCAGAGAGGATAGAGTTTCAAAAACTTCAAAACTGAGGTTGACTAGAACTTAGGTATTTGAGGACAGAAAAAGAAATATTGGATCTGGCAACTTGCAAGTTATTAGTGACAGAAGATAGATTGGAAGTCACTGAAGAATGAATGAAGGGTTTTTTATTTTGTTTTGTTTTTTTAAATTCAGAATACTAGATTCAACCTTCTGGTCCCTTCCAAATTTCCATGAAAATGACAATAAAGACATAACAAAAATTCATAAAACCATAGGGAGAAAGAGCAGGGGAGGCTCAATGACCAAATTTTGGGGTTTGAAAAACAGATCAATTAGTAGTAAATGTCAACAGTATAGAGAAAGGTTAGGCCAAAGCTCGTCGAGGAGGAAGCAGGGCAGTAACCAGTCCATTCTGCAGTGCAAGACCACTAGAAGGATCAACAACTGGTGGTACCAGGTGTCTCTGGAAGTGAGGGGCAACAAGGAGTTGGGGGAGGAGGACTAGCTAGAAGTCTACCAATCCGATCTTTGGATCCTCTCTGATACCCAAGAGGAAGCCTAGAGAGCCACTCACTGCAGAGTGTAAAACAAAAGGGTCTCTAGAATAGGGAACATCAAATGCTGATGAGGACAGGAGTCTTATACGGAAAGCCCTCTTCTCCCAGTGATAGTTAGGGTTACGTCCTCCAGGTAGGTGATTGGAAGATTCTTCTCTACGAATCTAACCTGTCATTTTATTTCACAGTATAAAGGCCCCAACAGGTCACTCTGCAAGAAAAACCACAGTCAACAAGTTGTATCCACATACAGACTTTTCTAATAAGCACTCAATACTCTTCTGTTAAAGATAAACAGGCAAGAAACATCAGGCATTTGAGGAAAGTATGTATTATGAAATGCAGAGAGTAAAACAGATAGGGAAAAAAACCTGCAGGTCAGAAGAAACAGTTACGCAAATTGATGAAAACTTTAAAATTAAAAAACTACCCTTAATATCTGTACAAAGATAAAGAAAAAAATCACATTCATATTGGACAACAAAATCTTATACAGGAAGCATTCAGAGAATAAGAATGTATTCATGGAATTATAAATTTAAAAATTCAATAGAAGGCTTAGAATAATATATCAAGAATGCCCCCTAGGAAATAGAATAGGTGAAGACATGGAATAAAGTGAGCAAAGTTCCCTTCCAAATATATTAGAAGATCAATGTATTAGAAGTCTGATATAATAAGATTTCCAGAAGGGAGGAGTTAAGATAGTGGAGCAGCATGGTGACTCAGATCTTATCTCATCCCTGAAACACAGCTAGATCACCACCAAACCATTTTGAACACCTAGGAAATTGATCTGAGTATTAACACAACATCTGCATAACTTGAGCCACAGAACTTGGCAGGTATGCAATGTAGAGAGGTGAACTATAAAACTGGGGGAGAAAAAAGCCACAGAGGGAAGGGAGCTGCTTTCACAGAGAACACAGAGAGAAAGGGGGAGAGTGCAGCATATCGGGAATGTGCAAGAAAAACACTCACCCCCAAAAGTAGCTGGGAAAGAGTGAAAATACCCATAGGGGACTGAAAAATTAATCTGTTCCCCAAAACCACTGATGGAGAGATAGGAAAGAGTTTCAATGCCAGCATGACTCTATAAATAGTGGAGAGCAGAGTCTGGAGTTTTGGAGCTCAGTGCCTGGCAGTGCTCTGGTGAGGAAGTAGGGCAAATTCCCAGGGGCAGTGGGGTGTGAAGGACCCTTGTGGCACATGGGAAGACGCTGTTCCCCTGTGTGGACTGCATTTGGTAGAGGCCATACAGCCTCAAAAGACATAAGGTATCAGATGAATAAGAAAACAACACCCATGTATATGCTTCTTACAAGAGACCCATTTTAGATCTAAAGACACCTGCAGATTGAAAGTAAGGGGAATGGAGAACCATCTATCAGGTCAATGGTCATCAAAAGAAAGCTGGAGTAGCCATACATCAGACAAACTAGATTTTAAAATACAGACTGTTAATGAGAGATGAAGAAGGGTGTTGTTTCATAATTAAGGGGTCTACCGACCAAGAAATTCTAATAATTGTAAATATTTATTCTCCCAATGTGGGAGAACCCAAATATATAAATCAATGATCACAAACACAAAGAAACTCATTGATAATAATATCATAATAGTAGGGGACCTCAACACCCACTTATAGCAATGAACAGTTCATGTAAGCAGAAAATCAACAAGGAAACAATGGCTTTGAATGACACACTGGATTGGATGGATTTAACAGATTATTCAGAACATTTCATCCTAAAGCAGCAGAACACACATTCTTCTCAAGAGCACATGGAACATTCTCCAGAATAGATCACATATGGGTACACAAATCAGCCCTAAACAAGTACAAAATGATGGAGACCATTCCTTGCATATTTTCAGTCCACAATGCTATGAAACTCAAAATCAATCACAAGAAAAAATTTGGAAATATGAATACTTGCAGATTAAAGAACATCCTACTAAAGAATGAATGGGTTAACTGAGAAACTAAAAAGTACATGGAAGCCAATGAAAATGAAAACATGACAGCCCAAAACCTCTGGGATGCAGCAAAGGATGCTATATAAGAGGGAAATATATAGCAATCCAGGCCTTCCTAAAGAAGGAAGAAAGGTCTCAAATATACAAACTAACCTTACAGCTAAAAGAGCTGGAAAAAGAACAGCAAATAAAGCCCAAAACCAGCAGAAGAGGGGAAATAATAAAGATTAGAGCAGAAATCAATGATATCAAAGTCAAAAAAACAGAATAGATCCATGAAACCAGGAGCTGGTTCTTTGAAAGAATTAACAAAGCTGTTAAACTCCTAGCCAGACGGATCAAAAAGAAAAAGGAAAGGACCCAAATAAATAAAATCAAGAATGAAAGAAGAGGGATCACAACCAACACAGCAGAAATACAAACAATACTAAGAGAATGTTATGAGCAATTATATGCCAACAAATTTGGCAACCTGGAAGAAATGGACAAATTCCTATAAACACATAAAATACCAAAACCGAAACAGGAAGAAATAGAAAATTTGAAAAGACCCATAAGCAGTAAAGACATCAAACAGTAATCAAAAATCTCCCAACAAACAAGAGTCTAGGGCTGCATGGCTTTCCGGGGGAATTCTACCGAACATTTAAAGAAGAGCTAACACCTATTCTTTTGAAGTTGTTCCAAATAATAGAAATGGAAGGAAAACTTCCAAACTCATTCTACGAGGCCAGTATTACCTTGATTCCAAAACCAGACAAAGACTCAACTCAAGAGGAAAACTACAGACCAATTTCGCTGATGAACATGGATGAAAATTTTTCAACAAAATACTAGCAAACTAGATCCAACAATACATTAAAAGACTTATTCATCATGATCAAGTGGGCTTTATTCCTGGGATACAGGGCTGGTTCAATATCTGCAAATCAATCAATGTGATACATTAATAAAAGAAAAGATAAGAACCACACCATCCTCTCAATAGATGCAGAAAAAGCATTTGACAAAATACAGCATCTTTTCTTGATAAAAACCCTCAAGAAAGTAGGGAAAGAAGGAACATACCTCAAGATCATAAAGGTCATATATGAAAGACCCACAGCTAATATCATCCTCAATGGGGAAAAACTGAGACCTTTCCCCTTAAGGTCAGGAACACGATAGGGATGCCCATTCTCACCAACGTTATTTAACATAGTGTTGGAAGTCCAGGCCTTAGCAATCAGATAACACAAAGAAATAAAAGGCATCCAAATCGTCAAGGAGGAAGTCAAGCCTTCACTCTTCACGTGTGACATGATACTCTATGTAGAAAACCCAAAAGACTCCACCAAAAAACTACTAGAACTGATACATGAATTCAGCAAAGTCACAGCATACAAAATCAATGTACAGAAATTGGCCGCATTTCTCTATACCACTAGTGAAGTAGCAGACAGAGAAATCAAGGAATCGATCCCATTTACAATTGTAGCAAAAACCATAAAATACCTAGGAAAAAGCTAACCAAAGAGGTGAAAAATCTATACACTGAAAACTATAGAAAACTTATGAAAGAAATTGAAGAAGATACACACACACCAAAAAATGGAAAAACATTCCATGCTCATGGATTGGAAGAACAAATATTGTTAAAATGTTGATACTACCAAAAGCAATCCATATACTCAATGCAATCCCTATCGAGGTTTCTCTCCAAAATATCATTGGTACAATAGTTCATTTCTAGCCTGTAAACTTCTTGAAGATAGGGACCATTTTGTGTATCATTAGTCCCTGGTGCCTACTATAATCACAAAAACACAAATAATATTTTCTAAATATTGTTGAATATTAGAGAGCAATAGTGTCTACATATGTGTGCAGGAAAAAAAAAAAACTCCTCTCCAATGTAGTTGGACTAATAATTAACTGATAATTTGAAAGATGTAGTTAAAATAGAAGACCATAAAAAAGATATGTCTTAAATATTTTTAACTTAAAACACACATATTCATTCCTACATTTGTATGTATATTAGTTTCTTCACAAACATTCCATTGTAAGGCCAAGGCCTTTTATTTGAGTATGAACTGGTTAATGAGAATGATGCAACTTCTTTCCTGCACAAACCACACTAAAAATGCATCATTTCAAAATATTTTGTTTTGCCTTTTAAAAAGTAAATTGGAAGCAATTTGAGTACAGACTCTTCTGAGATTTTTGTTTTCTCTCTTATAGTTCTCATCCACACGTAATGTAGCAGCATTCTTTAAATAATTTGATTTTTTTATTAGTTTTCCTAAAGCATTCAACCCTGTTTTCTTAGAAATAGTAGTTCCCTATATTTTTGCACTTATATTTTGATGGTGTACATAGTATTTATAATTAGACTGTCTATCAACAGTAAGGCCAATTGCCTGGGAATATAGGGTCTTAAAAATTCATCATTATTGATTGTAGTAATAGGCAATTTTAGTATATTGTTTATTTTCTCTTGTGGCTAGTCCATCCAGTTTTAAGTCAGCCCACCCATCATCAGGTTAACTCCAGCAGTGTAGAGTTCTTGCGGCTTGGTCCTCTCCAATGAAGGCAACATACCAGGTCCTGTAAAGCAACTATACCATTTGCCATGGTCACTTGAAACTGAGCAAGAGCTTCACAGTTTCACACTTTTGTGTACTCAAATCTCTCAGGTAGACTCCATAAATAAATGCCTGCTACCACTGTTTCAAAACTCAGACTTTTCAAAGCAACTACCTCTATCTTGAAGGGTAAATCCCTAATGAAATCAGTTAAGTGACACTTGAACAACAGTCTGAGGCTCCCAAATTTGGTAAGAAGGACTCTCCCTTTGATGCATTTAATACAGCCATAATAAAATCAACTAAATAGATTTTGGGTGAGTCTTGACATGAGAACACATGACTAATACACACAAGGCAGATTTTTTTTTAAATTTCAGATTTGTTTTTTGAGATATAACAAAGAGCAGTATTTGCTCCTGGATGTTTACTCCAGGATAACAAACTGAGAAAGAGAAATTGTGTATGTAAGTGGGCATCAGTGTATATTTCATAACACATATTAGTATTTAGCTATAGTAATAAAAATACCTTTACTTATTAAAGAAATATCAGATATGAATAGCAAGCCATCACATCATGAAATATAAATCATGTCACTCACAATGCTATTTCAAAATTATCTGTCTTTCTGTTCCATAAGATCTAAGCTCAAAGGCAACATAAGACTCATTCTGCCTACCAAAACTTTGGTAAGACACACGAAAAATGTTAGCTGAATTGAAATAAAAGTTGCCATTGTAATACATTAAAGGATGCAGGTCTTTTAATGTAACTTCAAAGTTACAAACAATGAGGTGATGGGACCAATAATTTAAAAATATTTTCTTTTGTACAATTGTGGCTCAGCAAGGTTTAAAATAGGAAGCCAATCATACTTTACTTCTTAAATAAGAACATAGGAGATCTCTATATAAAATGACCAAAAGGAAACAAGGTATTAAACTTCCTAAGCAGGCATCACATTTAAAAAAATATTACTCTATTAGGTGCTGTAGGAAAGTTACCAGAAATTAGTGCAAAATGTTCAAAATACCTAACATAGAATCTTCTCCATTTCCCATTTTGTATGCCATTACCATAAAATACTTGATTATTCCTTAAAAATAGCTGATGGCTCTACAACAACTATTTAGAAATGTCCTCCCCCATCCAATATGAGTTATATATTTTATCCAAAAGAAGAAAGAAATTAAAATCAAATAATTACAACAGTGATAAGGATTCATTTTATTGTGTTTTCCAAATAGACAGAAGGTTTTTTTGGTGAGGAAAAATCTTTACAATCTATAATTGAATCAGTACCAAATAAAATTTAGCTTTGAAATGAATCAGGTATTCTGCATTTGGAATTCAATTTCACAAACATTCAAGATTAGTGACTTTTGGTAAGAAAAAAGAGTAGCAGAAAGGAAAAAGACACGTTTTCAACAGATAGTAATTTATAGTTTTTTAAAAGTTGCTCTAGGAAAACACACAGTATAGTTACTTAAGAAATATCTTTTAAGCAAGATTTAAGTGCTTCAAGTCAAGTGGGCTTCAGACTAAAAAATATTTTAAAATTTGCCAAGATATTGCAGCATTAAAAATATTCTCCTTATTCATTTAATTTCATGTTGACAGATAAGTAAACAAAAGGCAAAAAAAGTTTACCTGCATTTTTATATAATAAATTCTAGATTTATAAAAAATTTCCTGGTTGGAACACAAAGGCCAAAGCTTGACCTTCATTGATCCATTTCTATGTAGTTAAAAAAATACAGTATCAAATCTTTCTCCCTCCCCCCAAAAAACTAGAAGAAATATTTTAAATGGTGAGTGTGTGAATGTAGCTATGCGTATCTTTAAGTGCACAAAATACACAAGTATCACTTTACTTGGAAAATTATTTTCATCATACTGTAAACATCTCTTCCCCTAAATCTGGACATTTCAAAATAGTCTTTGGTATTCTTAGTTATTGTGCTTTGAAACGGAAACTTAAAAGATTTCTGTAGCAGTGTTACATAGACATTTTAAGATATAAATAAGAAAAATGCACTTGGAATAAGTTATAATTAGCTGCTTTTGCATAATTTTCAACAACTACAGTGTATGCCTAGTCACAGTTTTATCAGAAAGAATATCTCCTTTTTCAACTCCTTAATTTTAAGGAACACTTAATCATTTTGGCTAAAAATCCATTTTTGAAGTGGATCTGACGGATTGCATGACACTAAGCTCGGATGCTCTCCATTTGCTGAAAGGCACATTTTAAAGAATGGATTATATAGAAGCTGATCCTAGAATAAAAGGAAACACAACAGACATTAAGTTTCAAGACTCATAGCTAAGTGATAAATATGGAAACTACATTATGGTCTCATTGAAGCTAAAGGGAGGCTCACGCACCAAATGTACATTGTTCTTAACTTTTAATCTTCCTCAGATCAACTACATCTGATAAAATCTTGTTGGTTTTTATTAGTATTTTGGCTTTTCTACCACTACTGTTCAATTCACAGAAGGTATTAGATAAATAACAAGCTTTAAACAGAGTGAGGGCTGAATCAAGTTTTCAAATGAGAAACACTCCATTGGTAATCTATAAGTGACAAACTCTTAAAAAATTATGCTATAAAAATCAGCCTTGTGGTGTTCTGGTAGGGCACAAAACAATTTTTAGGTAAGAATTGTTATGTTTTAGTTAAGCCTTAAAACATAAAAACAGAAAAGATCTTTTATGTAATCTTTCAATTCTAAATTCATAAAAAAAAGTACTAAAACAGGAGAAAAGAATGAATAACTTTAGGTGAGAAAAAGTTAGGGATTTTTTTCCTGTCAGGATAAAAAAATGTGGTTGTTGCCAGAAGCATTATAAGCAACTCTAAAAAAGATATGGGCAACTATAATTAATAATTCACAAAAGTGCTGATCTGTATAAATCATGCTTTCACTAAGCAACTTTACTATTATTTTGTTTCTGAGAGTATTTAATTCATAGATATATTCTCTCTTATCACATTGGTAGACACAGACAATAACAAAGTTAACAAAGAGAAATTCTGATGGATAACATTAATATGCTATGTTTCATGCATGTTCCCAGAAAAGCAATTAGAGCTAATCAAAATAATTACATACCTTCTGGATCTCCCATATCTGTTCTCCACTGGCCACTGTCTTGTGACCTTTGTAGGAACATGCCCTCAGCTGAACAAGACCTTGAGCAGCATGAAGACATAATTCCTTCTGGATGTTATGGCGAATTTCATGTTGAGCTGAGTATTCAAAATACTGTGAAAAGAAGAATGCTATTACTGACTTATCACCCTGTATCCTCAGTTGCCAAAAAATGGTTCAATAATAATAATTAATATTATCACTGAATAATGAAGTCATGTGTACTCAACAAAATACCAGAAAAGTAGGCATTAGAAACATAAGCTGAGATTTTATGACAGAAGATGCTAAACCCTTTTCCAGCCTATCAGCAATAGGTAGTTACTTCAGAAGGTATTATCTTCCTCTCATTTCAGAAATCAGAGGTTATCATGTGTGGTGGAGGCTAGCAAGGACAGATACGCCATGGAAAAGGATCTAGAAACTTCTAGCAAGCATATTAAATACCTCTTCCTCTCCACAAAGTGTTCCTTTTCTCTTAATACATTAAGAGAGTAATTAATCTCTTAATTAATGGTATTTTCATTTACACTAGGAACAATTCTCATGTCTCAGTTTCCTTGCCTATAAAATGGGTAATTTATTTATTTATATTTTTTCTTTTTTCTTTTTCTTTTTAATGTAGTGTTGTTTTTTTTTTTTTTTTTACAAATAGTTTATTGTCAGGTTGGTTTCCATATAACACCCAGTGCTCATCCCCACTTTTTTTTTTTTTTTCTGAGAGAGAGAGAGCGAGAAGAGAGAGAGCTCCACACTCAGCACAGAGCCTGACACAAGGCTCAATCTCACAATCCTGAGATCATCATCTGAGCCCAAATCAAGAGTCAGATGCCTAGCTGACTGAGCCACCCCTAAAATGGCTTATTTAATAGTTCCTACCCTACAGTGTTATGAGGATAAAAGGGATAATGGGATAATAAATGTAAAACATTCAGAACAATAAATGGTACATGGCAAGCTTTTAATTCATTTTAGCTATTATTACTAGGATTGATGTTTCTCTTTCCCCTAGTTAAATGTCCACTTTAACTAGCTTCTTAGTTCTACTGAATTTCCTTCTCAGATGTCACCATCCCACTTTCCTCGGTACATCACTTCTCTTATTCAGGCACTCAGAATCTTTACTGTAATACCTCCAGCTACCTGCAGTCTCAGCCTCTATAATCCAAATCCCTCTGCTGCCAGTTGGTCTCTCATAACACTGATTCAATCTCCTACCTCCCTTACTTGAGTGAGTCACTATTGTTAAGAGAAGTCTACACTCCTTAACTGGTACATGAATTCTTCTGTCTTCAATCTTCTATCAACCATTGCCTGAACCGTATGCTATACTCTTTCCACACAGTTCTACCCAATGCAGAGCATATGCATCCATATCTCTAAAACTGCTTTAGACTACTGTGCTGTGCCTGAAATATCCTTCTGGATCCTTCTCTGCCTAGCTAATACCTTTTTATCCTTAAAAAGTCAATTCAAATGTTACTTTGCTTCTTTAGTTTCCCTGAACTTGTCCTACTAAACAAAATTACACCTTTTTCAGGGTTTCCATGACATATCAGAAATAACTTTTATTGCACTCTATTGGAATTGTGTGTGTAGCTAGCTGGCTTCACCATAGACCAAAGTCAGGCAGTGTATCTAGTAATAACGTCTATTACAAATCAAATATTTCACAATGTTGACATTCCAAAGATAAAATAAATGAACATAATGGATTTTCAATAATGAAATGATTAGTCTTAGCACTAATATTTATTGAGCCTTTATTATGTGCTAAGCAGGGGCTGTTCTAAACCCTTTATGTATATTAGAGTAGGCACTTCTCAAACATTAGCTGAATTAATCCTGAGTTCTCCTGGTCTTGACCTCGTGCTTAATTTAGCTCCTTCCACAAATACATCCATCATTTTAATAACTGATAGTTCTTCAGATGGAGACATTGAAAGAGTATGAGTATAGATCATGAAAATAGTACTCTGGCAAACCTCCTTCAAAAAAGAGAAATCTTAGAATTTCAAAGATGGTATGAAAAGTTGGTCCAGTATCTTACTTTACGTAAACCATGTTATATAGTTTTTAATCATTAAAAGGTAAGTTATAAGGAACAGGAAACAGTTGAAGATACTTAAACAATGAAAAGAATGTGTAATTAGCTAGCTGGGAATACTGGAGAGACCTAATTGAGAACCAGGACAAATGCCCTGGAGTAGAAAGTAGAAGCAGCAAAGCATCCCGTGTTACAAAGCCATAATGATTTATACTGCATTATTGCACCAGTATATTTGGTCAATATAGTAACATTATCAAACTACTTATTTTTACTCGACATATATAAATACAGTTATAATGGAGTTTTAATGTTATAAAATTGTCATTATCTGGTCAAAACAGTAGAAGAAATGATCAAATTGGATGACAGCTCAAAAACACGTAGCAATGTCTGCAATGACTAAAATTTGCAATGTAATTTAAATGCAATGCATGACTGAAAATAAAATATAAAGGAAATAAACCAAAATAAAATCGACCACTGTGTTACAGTGCTAGAAACCAGAGTCATCTTCTTAAAATTTAAATCAGGAGCCACGCCTGGGTGGCTCAGTCAGTTGAGTGTCCAACTTTAGCTCAGGTCATGATCTCACAGTTCGTGAGTTCGAACCTCACGTGGGGCTCGCTGCTGTCAGCACAGAGCCAGGTTGGATCCTCTGTCCCCCTCTCTCCCTGCCCCTCCCCGACTTGTGTTTTCTCTCTCTCTCTGTCTCTCTCTCTCACAGACACAGACACACACAAATAAACATTAAAAAAATCTTAAACCAGGAAATATTATTTTCCTGCTCAAAACCCTGAGATGGCTTCTGTCATACTCAGAACTAAATCCAAGTTCTGAGGGGAGGCCTGCAAAGACTTCGATGACCAGGCCCCTTATCGATGTCTCTGCCCTCCTTTCCTACCCTGTCTTCCTGGACCCCTCTGCTGCAGCCACACTGACTTTCTGACTGCTCCATTTACCTGCCACTAGCTTCCAGCCTGTGCCCCTTCTGCCAGGACGCTCCCTTCCTGGAACATGGTTCCTCTCCAATCCCTTAGGCCTCTGCTCCAAGGTCACCTTTTCAAAGAGGTCTCCCTGCACCTCTGAAAACAAACCCCTCCCCACCCCTGCTCCCCACATTCAAATCACTCACCTACCTCATGTCATTTTTCTTGATGCCCCAAATTACATGTTTTTTTCTTCTCCTTCAAGAACACAAGCTCCACAAGTAGGATTTTGCCTTTTTCAATACTACAACAGTGCAAGTTACATTGTAGGCTCTAAACAAATATTTTTTGAAAGAATATGTGAACTGATTCTCCATCCCCAAATTTTTATTTTTTAATTTCTTTTTTATTTTTTTTAAAGTTTATTTATTTTGAGAGACGGAGACACTGTGAGTGGCGAAGGGGCAGAGAGAAACCCGAGCGGGCTCTGTGCTGCCAGTGCAGAGGTCAGTGCGAGGCTCAACTTGGGAAACTGTGAGATCTTGGCCTGAGCCGAAACCAAGAGTCAGATAATTAACCAACTGGGCCACCCAGGAACCCCTCTATCCCCAAATTTTTAAAAGACAGCTATACTGTATTTATAATTTATAAGCTATTTTAGAGAAAAAACTATAAAAACATCTTTATGGCAATGACAAGACAAAAACAGATAAAACAATGTATAAGATATTTTCAATTTTTAGGATAAAATAAGCATAATGATAGAGGAGACTGAGGAAAATTTGTAAGTATTTACATTTAGTGATATGCTTTTTACAAATGACTAAATACTTCTCATTGTCCAAAAACTTAATTTTAACTAGCATGGTCCGGTATTATTTCCAAAAGGATGCAATTATTTATTTTTCTTCTAATATATAAAAGTCAATGTTATTTTAAAACGTGTGTATATATATATGTACATATATGCACATATGTAGATATATATGTATATAGGTATAGATGCATGTGTATATCTGTGTGTGTGTGTGTGTGTGTGTGTCTCCATCACATTCCATAATTACACCTCAATCACTAGCTATGGCTTCTAGGCTTCTGTGTTCCCTACCCTCAGTGGATTAGTTGGTTTGGATGAAGAGGGATTGGAACTAGAGTAAGCTGAGGCTAATGAGTAGGAAGAAACATGGAAGAGGATGGACCTGGAGATAAACTGACACTTTCTTAAAACTGACATCACCAAAGTTCCATCCTCTTAAAATAGGACACCACGAGTATTTAATATTATGAAAATCTTCCACACACATCTTGAACTCTATACCCAAATGCCTGCAACTGACAGAAGACAGGCAGACCAGCTCCTCTCCTTAGTACCCCCCTTTACATTCTTCTCATCCTGTTCTCATTCCCAGCAGCCATCTCACTAACTCCTATGTACCTTTCAAAAAGTGTTTCCAAATGTCATCTTTCCAAGGAAAGTGTATGGGCACCCAGTCTAATTCATTGAGATGCCCTCCTCCATACTCTGGAAGCACTCTGAATGCTTTATCCTAGACTTTACCATGCTGATAGTAAACACTGGTTTTGAAGTAGAGATTTCCTGAAGAAGATAGAATCTAAATTGCTTGAACCCAGCAGAATACTTGGCATGGAGGGGACACTCAGTGAATTTGTTGAATGAACAAATGAGAAGAGTTCAATCCTTCCAGGAGTTAACTTGTAAAAGGCAAGACAAAGAAGCTAAATGCTAAAATTGTATGTTAAAAAGTTCTCTACCCATGGTAGGCCCAATAGTGACATTTGACATTTGAGTCTTAATTGCTAACACAGTCAAAGAGTGGTAACAAGCAGATATATCATGAGTCAAGGATAATCAAGAACATGCCTTTTTTTAAAGAACACACTGAAATAATATCATGACCCACAACAATAACTTATAATACTGCTCTTCTGGCATTAACACTTAATATAATTTGCTATCAAATGCAGTTAAATATAGCCTTTATGTATAACTTTGCAAAATCACCTTGCCAATAGTCCCAAAACATCAAAGATCCACATACAAGACCCTGTTTTTTTAATTTCAAATGGCATGACTCTATTATTTTCTCATTTGCCTTTCTACTGAATGGGTAGGCAACTTCAAATTGTTTCCAGAGTCAGAATGAAAGTCAAAACAAAGTATTCCGCAACTTTAATATTAATTGCCAAACATCATTAATCTAAAAACATTTTAAGGATTGCTGGCAAGATGGCGGAGAAGTAAGGAGCTCCGTACTTGCACTCGCGCCCATACATCACACAGAAAAGATCTGAAGCCATTGGAAACCTTACAAAACCTNACTTACTTTGTTTGTAAGTGCTAAGGACGAGGGATGATTTGTAGGCAGTGCTCACCTGGTTTCCCCCGAGTCCATGACACGTATACAAAATTAATGGTTTGCCTCCTTGATTATTTTCTCCAACATCCAGACATAAAGGCTGACCAATGCTTTTAATCTAAAGGGAAATTTTCAAGTTATAAGAATGTTTTAAAAACTTATGTGGTTTATATATTTTTTCAATTAATTCCAGGAAGTAGTATTAATAAATAGTAATGTAAAATCTCAAAAGCAATGAACCGGGAAGCATTTCAGCAATTTTCACTGAACCACATAAATGTTTGTGGCAAGGCATAAACCAAGTAAAAAGGAGCAGGAAAATACTCACATATCCAGATATAACAGGATTAAGGTCTGGCACATATGCTTCTGGATAAACAGTGTTCAGATACCATGTAAAATTTTTACATTGAAGGCGGTGCTTTATTTCAAATCTTTTTGAAAGATCACCAAATGATTTCTGGAGAAAAGAGAAGAAGCAAAAAGAATGCTTAATCAAAACAGCACTGACAAAGTAGTTTAAATGATACTATTTGTATTTTTATTTGGGTCTTAAAGAAAAACTTCTGGGCCAAAACGCAAGATGCCATTTAACCGCACCCACCAGTTATTCAGGCAACAAGTATGCCTGCCTGCTTGTTTCTGCCTTCGAGGAGAATCACATGACCACTGTGGCGCTGACATAAAGCTATTTTATTCTTTCTTTGTGCTGTCAGACATCCTCCAAGGGCCAAAGATCTCTAGAGAAATACTGTGGGCCAAGAAATGGTCGTGGGAGCATCCAAAATGGATCCTAATTTTATACCCAAAAATGATCTGTAAACTGGGGTGTGAGGAGGCAGGTATAAAGAAACAGTTGCCATACAATGTAATTCATACCTCTTCTCTAGTCAAGACTACAAAAGACAACACAGTTGGGAATGATTTTTTTTTCTCTAGTTTTAAGTGTGTTACTTACTCCTAACAAAATTTTAACCATAATAATGTATTAGTAGAAAAAGGTAAGTTTTTAATAATTGCATTTTATTTTCCTTTATCTTAAAAGGACTAAAAAAAATTTAAAGAACACTATTAAACTGATAAAGGTATTTGGTCTATAGGTAAAATTTTAAAGAAAAATTATGTTTGGTACCTAAATATATAGGAAGCTTAAATACTCAAGCTTATCATTTCAGTTAAGGAAAGTATTTTCTCTGCCAACTTTAATGTCTTGACCAGGGGTTTTAGCAAAATATATAAACTCTAAAGGACTTCTGACTAGCTCATGCATTTTATCACAAGATATGTTTGCCCTGTGGTAAAAATAGGGGTTTACTGGCTCACGTGCTCTTTTGTGGCAGACAAGGGAGCCTAAGCAGCAGTTAGCACCCACTTGCCTGCTTAGCCAAGTACACAATCTGCCCAATTTGTCCTGGTGGCCTTAAATAAAAAGATAGCGATCTAACCTAGTAGTGTTCTGACTTTGCACCCCGCTGACATGTTACAGGAAGATACTAGAGGCCACAGAAAAGCTGGAAAGAGGTAACCAGACCTTTCTTTATGATAGTCAAAATGTTGATGCCCATTAATCTCAATATATACTCTCTGCAAATCAGCACAGTTTCTTACAAAGGGTTGGGTGCCATTCACTGAAGCATGTTCTTAAAATGTCGAGTTCATGTACCATACCCAATACTGAATCTATTGGAGCTTACTTCTAATGTATTAGGCATTACAATTCTGCACAGCTTTTACTATGACAGGTCAGTAACAATAGTGCCATACATTTCTGAGCACTTACTACTTTATTTCATAGCTATTCTGGGAGACAAGCAAGTATTTCACCTCTCAAGACAGGGAAGCGGAGAGAAGCTTTGCTGAGCACACAACTCATGTTGGGCCAACTCTCAACCACCTTATGAAGTGTCATTCCATTTTACAGATTCAGAGGGGCTTTGCCAAGGTAACCCCGCCAGTGAGCAGTGGAACGAGAACTTGAAATAAAAAAGCCTTGATACTTCTGGTTTATTTTCCTGTCACACTCTGATATTGCCTCCATCTTCAGTTCAAAGCCATTTAGCACCTTTATTTAGGTGTTAATTGCATCACCTAAAACCCGTTAAAAGTGGTTCCATTTAATCTTACTTTCTTTGGGTAAAATACAGAACCTAAGGATTTATAAAAACTAAGTATCTTCCATCAAGCGCAACGCCTAAATTTTTAGAAAGGCATTTTACTTGATTTTTCCTTAAAAAACAAAACAAAACAAAACACTGGCATCAATAAGTTTGTGTGTGTGTGTGTGTGTGTGTGTGTGTGTGTGTGTGTGTTTAGAGAGCGAGAGCATGTGCACACAAGGCAGAAGGAGAGAGAGAATCTTAAGTAGGCTCCACATTCAGCACAGGGCCTGACTAACATGGGACTCGATCCCACGACCCTGGGATCATGACCTGAGCCGAAATCAAGAGTCAGACACTCAACCACTGACCCACCTAAGTGCTTCAATAAGTTATATATTCTGAGATAAAAACAAAAAAGCAAAAAACAAAAAAACTCCCCTCAATTTCAAATTTAACTTTTAAAAAAGTTTTGCACTTGAACTGACACAAATAAGTCAAAGAATATGTGAATTTGATGTGGATTTTTATTGTGATTTAATGGTTTAGCTCTAACTTACTTGTTTAACAATTTTTGCTGCATCTGTGTTTCTCCTATAAAATATTTCCTTGTATTCATCCATCCAGACTTCTGCAAGGCGAACTTGGTTGCGAGCAATCACCTGAGTGCCTTTTGGAAAGGTATGAGGGCTTTTGCTGCGAAAGACATGTCCAACAACAGAGCAAGGCATAATCTCCAACTGCCCACCACATTGCCACACCTGATAATTAATGATATTTGTTTAAATTCACAGTATTTTTAAAAAATAAAAGTGTTGCTTTTAAATTCACCTGTAATATATTAATAAAAGCAAAACATTGAAAAGATTTATAATAACTTCAAAAATAGTCTCTGTCCTCTGTCAGTTTAACTTAACTTCTTAAATATTAAAAGAAACCAATTTTATGAAATGGTACAAATACTAAAGACAACAAAAGTATATTTTCAGGAAGTATTTTAACAAAATAGTGATTTCAGATCTTTCATAAAAATAAAGCCCCACATTTTTTTTTTTTTGAAAACAATTATGCAAACTCTCTAATATATACAAAAGACCAAGACTCTTCTGTATTTGACTTCTATCTTCTTACACAAGTTATCTGGCCACTTCCCTTGACCAAAGATTCTCTCTTCTCTGGCGTGACCTAGCAGTCTTGGAGTAAGTGGACCCAGACTCTATTTATCCCTTGCATATTCAATTTTGTAATTTAGAAAACAATTCCAGATAATACCAAAGTACAATCTTTTAAGCTTGCGAAGTTGTTGGTTATTATTAAAGACTCATACCTCTTTAGAGATACACGGTCAAAAAAACTTATTTGCATTATATCTAAATAAAATGAAAAATTATTAGGTCAATACCTGCTCACTTAAAAATCTTAGCAATCAGTTCTGTCATAAATAGTCACTACACAAAAAAATCTAAAATGAAGATATGTTTACTAATCTGTGCTAGCATTAGGGTAAGAGATCATATTCTCTTTTCTTTTTAAACAAATGAGAAAACTCAGTGATATTTTTAATTCAACAAATTGTGTCTGAGATCTAACATGTGCTAGGGGTTGGGAATATTTAAAAGAATATAAAGGACCCCTCCCTTGAGCAGTTCAAATTTGGCTAAGATCATCATTGCCATTATATGATGGAGCCAGAGCTAAAACTTAAATCTTTTATCTACTAGTTCATTTCTTTTCCCGGTACATTCCAGTCTAAAGGAGGAAAAATGAATGATAGAGTCATTGCAGAAAATGAACTCATGAAATCAAATAAGTATATGTGGAGACCATCCAAAGTTTTCGTTTTGTTTCTCATATTAACTTTTAATATGTATGGTGGGCAAAAAGGTCATTTAATCCAAAGAGTTAAGGTCTTTTTAAAATTATACATAAATGTTTTTCCATTCTGATTCCCTTGATAATCAACTCATTTCCTGAAGCACTAGACTGAATTATATTTATCTTGGCTGGAATTCAGTAGCTACAAGTGCATTAATTGGTGCTATTGGCTGGACACAGGCGTTTAACTGATTCTTCTTGTTACATTGGCAGCAATGAGTAAATATATTAAGTTACATTTTAAAAGGAAATACTCTTATTCTAAAATTTCTAGCAGTTGAATTTTAGAAAGCACAAAAAGTAAAGACTGCACACATCTATGATAATCTGTATCAGCCAATTAGAACAAAATGTGTATTTTATTATCTAATATGCGTTATAAACTTACTCTGAAAGACATTTCTATATTTTCACCTCCCCAGATTTCCATTTCTTCATCATAAGTTCCAATATATTCAAAATATTCTTTTGATATGGAAAAAAGGCCTCCTGCAAAAGTGGGTGTTCTGAAAAATAATTCATTGTCAAATTTTGTTATAAAAATCAAATAAGGAAAAAAGTTATTTAAAGAGTGACTAAATCAAATCAGAAATTAGATCAGAAATTTTAAAAATTTTATAGAGATTAATAAAAACTAAAAATGCTACCTTCAGAGTCAAGTTTTATGGGGGGGAGGGAAGTACTTTAAATATATTTTCCCAGAGGAACAAAATTATTAAGTGTCTTCTAACCAAGCCTAAAGATTCCTTAGTAATGATTATGAGGAAGGCAAAAAGCCTCACTTAATTCTATTTCCTATTTGGTAACATCATGTGTAAGTAAGTATATACATAAATGGCTTCTCTATTCCCAACACAGGATGTGTGTGTTTCTTTATTTCGTTAGTGTGAATTATTACCTTGGAGGCAAAAACTGTAAGAAGCAAAGAGTGAATACATATTCAAGTAACTGAACTGCATATAAGACTTTGGGAGCAATCATCTTACTTAATTGGGTAGGTTTCATCTTTCCTTCTTTGCTTCTCATGATCAGGAAGTGATTCCCAGCCAAAGGAAAGGCTCCAGTCAAAGTTTCCACGGTTGTGATTGCTTCCATAAGGAGAGGGTTTGTTGAATTCAAATGTGTTCAGATCTATGGATGCAATATCTGGACTCACCACGGCAGTGTAATTCTCAGCTATTCTGGCCAACAAAGGTTCTAACCAACCGTAGAAACACTCACCTGGAAGGGAACACAATTCTAATTAATCCAGTGAAAACAGAGGGTTTTCTCTTTTGTTCTTTGAAGATGATTTAGAGAAATGAGAATAACAGTCATTTGTGCTTTGAACATTTACATAGGGGAGATTTCTTAAAGGTTTCGGGTGATGAGATGAGGGTTGGATGAAAAAGGTAAGGCATGATTCAGCATAGTTAGGAAATGTTATCTACAGAGGAAGTTTTGTTTTTTTTTTTTTTTAATGTTAGGAAATAAAATGATACTGGAGTATTTAAAGTTTCAGATGATGTGTTTCCCTCTAAAATGTGCCCTGGATCAAAGGTAAGTTTTTGCTAATCTATGCCACCTAACCCCAAAAATGTTCTGATTTATATAAACTTGTCTCCCTCAGTAAGGTATAGTAACAAAATCTTCATTCTCTGAGTCTTAGGAGAAAATAAATCAAGGCATCAGAATATTCTGAGGTCAGCAGTTGGAGGAGGACCATTCAAACCTGCCCCAGCCCTAATGGAAAGTGGGGGCAAAGGAATTCCATACAAACCCTGGGTCCTGGCTGGGGACCAAGTTCACTTAACACAGAGTTCAGGAGACTCAGTCCTACCCAGGTCTCCCCATCAGGCAGAGTTTGGCAGTTATTAGGAGGACCATTTGGCATCAAGGAGGATCATCAAATACATTTGCATCAGAGGAAGAATGTTCAGTCTGACCTAATTGTAATTTTGGACCAGGAGAGGAAATATTGGAGAATGAAACATTTTCTTTTCAAAACACTTCCTTTGGATTACCTATAGACCTCTCTTCATTTGAGAGCCAGGTATTAAGGGAGTACTGGATATGAAAGCTCTAAAGAGACTCAAACAAATCCAAAACCCTTCTGTAACAATTAGCATATGACCAAAATCTCCAGGTCAAATATAATCTAATGGCTAGCCAGTTCAATTCAAAACTAAACAGTCATACAAAGACTATAACTCACTAAATTTACAGCTGAAAGACTAAGGGACATTTTAGTAATCCCTAACATGCCCACTAAAATTGACTCTAAAAATACTTTCTAAATACTTTTAAATCATCGACACTAGAGAGCAAAACCATTAAAAATAAAGGGGGAAAAACAGTAGAAATTAAAACAGACAAAAATTGATACTTTTCATAGAAAAGCCACCAGAAGAAGTTGGAAGGGGACACCTCTAACTTAGCACAAGAGGAGCGTGCAAATCTTTGAAGAAAGAATGGAAATATAGAAATTAAAGTATCATTACCAGGACAAAGTTTAAAGATAAAATTGCTTACACTTAAAAATGTCATTCATTTTAAACTGTAAGAATCAATAAGAGTAAGGAAAAACACTTTTTTTTAGACACAATGAGCATCTGAAAAAAACCCAAAGCAAGGATAACTCACTGGGAAAGCTGGTCACTGAAGGAAAGATATTGAAGTGAAGGAGCATAAAACATAAAGGAGGTAAGAAGTCCATGTAAGTGAAAGGAGGCACCTATCCAGAGCTATAACCTGCTTGGGCTGTCATTGCTATAAAGCACCAGCTGAAAATGATGCTAAAGAAAACACAATTAGTTATTAAAGAAAAGCCTTCTTCACTTTTTAAGTTAGAGGGAAGTAGACGGGGAAATGTTACAACTATGTCTATACATATATACTTACAGTGAGCATCTAAAAATGTGAGGGTTTCAGCTGTTGCAACTGTTGCTCCGAGCAACCTTGCAGTGATCAGACCTTTTCTCTCTCTTTGTCTGACTACTTTTACTATAGAAAATTGTTTTATATATTCTTCTAGTTTATCATGTAAGTATTCTGTAAGAAAGAAATATCAGGATTAACTCTTCCTAAGTTTATTTTCATATATGAACATATGAAAGCAAATAACGAAACCACAGGGCAATGATATCTCTACATTTGTCATCTTCTCAGTTGCACACATTCTTTCATTAAGATGAAATTGTATCTTTAACTTTTTAAAGAAAAATAGCTATATACACAAATCTTAACTTCTGAACAACTATAACCTGTAATGTGGCAACACGGATTTATCCTGTACATGCAATATCATAAATATATGTGCCGGTGGGGGGGAGGGCGTGGAGAGACTTCAAATGGAGTAGACCCAAGAGTTAAGAAGGCTTATTCAGGGGTCTGAGAAAACTAGCTAAGGGAGTGAAGGAAACTGAATTTGGCCAAAAAGATATTTGACACACTTTAAAATTGGAATTTAAGTCTGGAAATTTAAAGACAAATGCCAAGTATCAAAAGGATTCTCTGATACTTAGGCAGTGATCAAAATAATTTAAAACCAAAATGTTGAGGAAAATGGCAAATAGAAAAGCCCAAGGCTACAGCAGTTTAGGGATATTTTTACAAAGAATCAGCATAAAATTTTTGACAGCTTTGGAGTCTCCTGACACAGAATTTTTTCCAGTAAAAATATGAAAGAAGAAAGGAGGAGCATGTAAGTTAGGAATGAAGCTAAAAACAGGCTAAATCTTACTAATGGGTATATAATTTAAGATATTCAACATTCCAATTTGGATGAGACATAATAAGCAATAGTTAAAACAGTAGGTAAAAGAAAACACATTAATCATGTCAGTCAAGTGTTGTTCGTATTTTGAAACAACTTCTTAGGTCTGCTTTTTTCCACCAATAAATTCTTGGTTCTTTGTTGAGTATACAATGTGTTTCCTCAGGTGGCCTTCTTGGGCCTATAGCACAGCCTCAAAAAGACCTGGGAATGCTGAGAATATCAGTAAATGTCCTAGGGTAGATGTTTGCTTCTGCCTTTATACAGACACAAACACAGATGACTTTATCTATGATTACATATATATTTTTTCAGTTTTCCAGTGGTACAGATAAAAGAATTGCTTATTCAAACTTAAACATTCATAAAGGAAGTGAGAGTCCAGGAACAACTTCTGTGGAAAATAAATCTAAACATTGTTTCTTCAGAATAATAGGCTAACTTCTTCATAACTTTTAAGTACCTCAGAATTAATTCTCTGAAAGACAAGCAGGATTGTAACTTGTCTTAAAATATAAATGATGGATATTTCTGCCTTAACCGTAGACTTGTAAAATAGAAAGTTGTATAAAAACATTTCAAAGGCTTTAATGGGGATTGAATTTTTTTTAATGGAGTCACTAAAGAATCTTTCAATAAATTGTCCCATTGTTTGAGTCATTAAGGAATTTTTACTGACCCACAACTTCTGAACTTCCTATAAATTCTTATCTGTCCCCTAAATGCAAGCCCCATTCACACCTGTATTTTTGCAAGGTTAAGAGCACAGAGCTGTGAAATCAGACCTCCTGGGTTTATGTATTTATAGTACTACTACTTTTAGCTGAGTGACTTTAGGTAAGTTATTTTATTTTACTTGGACCTCTGTTTATCTATAAGAAGGGGATAATAGCACTTAGCTGTGCATTTAAGACAAGGCTTACCACATGGCCCATGTTCTGAAAACGTTCACTCTCTTTTGTTTTGCTATCATTGGGACTTAACTATCTCTTTGTCACTTGATTTATCTGCATATTTATGCTGCTCTTCCCTAAACCAATTGAATCCAGGGACTAGAGTTTCTATAACACAAGTCCCTTTACAACATCTAGGGACACATCTTCTATAGTGGGTACTCATTAAATCTTTGATTCAATATGACAATTACATTAGTAAGCAAAAATATCCCTCACCAAGAAAACTGTTGCAAATTCAATGCCAATGCTAGAAAGAATTAAAATATTCAGACCCTTTGACCAAGCAGTCTAACTTACCAAAGATATAATTCAAAAGAAAGGATATTCATTACAGTGTAATATATACTAACAGGTGGGGTAAGTGAAGGTAAATGGTAAATAAGTAAAATGCATCTAGTCCATCACGGTCACTCATTAAAAATAAAGTTTTGAAGGTAAAAGAAATGGGCTAATAAAAATAATATGGGAACATGTCAGATTTTAAAATTGGATTTCTGACATGGATATAACTAGGTAAACATTCTGTGTTTATTTAGGCAGTGATCAAGAGAGAAAAGGCAAAATTAAAATTAAATAGGAAGATTATGATTGGATATCACTTTTCTTTCTGATTTCCTTTAATTCTATTAATTTTATTTCAGCAATAATAGAAGTTATCTTCAACTGAAGGCTTATTACAAGTAGTCTTACTGTGACCCTAATTTGTCACTGCTTGAAAAATCAAACAAATAAAAACCATTTGAGAAGAAAGCTCAAAAACCAAAGAGGGAATTTTTTTTCTTTTCTTTTTACAATATAACATATGAGGGGCATGCAGAATTTAATCAAATGTCACTTAAAACTCTATGGGCTGCAGGGGTGCCTCGGTGGCTCAGTCAGTTAAGTGTCCCACTCTTGAGCTCCATCAGTTCATGATCTCATGGTTCATGAGACTGAGCTCTCATCGGGCTCTGCACTGTCAGTGCAGAGCTTGCTTGGGATTCTTTTTCTCTTTCTGTCTGCCGAGGGTCAGCCCTGCTTGGGCTCTCTCTCTCAAAATAAATAAACATGAAAAAAAACCCTCTATGGACTGCAGACCAAGTAGAAAGAATTGAAAAAAAAAAAAACAAAAAAAAACAACTAACGTTTCAAGCAGTAAATAAATCAGCTGGTTACAATTAAGTGATGATATAATTGGAGTAAAAGGACTGAAGATACAAATCTGAGATCCATTATGTACTGTGCACCTGTATGCAGGGAACTTGAATTCTAAAACTTCCTCAATTGGTGAATACATTTCACATCCATGTCAAACATCTCTGGTGATAAGCAACCTTATTCCACCTAGATGTTAATTTAACTTGAAAACAATCTCAATTCACTCATGATATTTTATTTTGAAATCATAGAAATATTTAGGATTGTATGTAGAAATAATTAAATAAACCAGGTTAGTAACTTTATGCTTTATTCACTTATTATCATTTCTTAAGTCTGGATACATCTTGTTATTGATGACATGTCACTTAATAATTATTGCAGTATTTTTCTTTTTTCATGGTACATAAAGTAATGGTTTACCTTAAAATAGATGTTTCTTTGGGTTAGATGAAAGGGTTTTACTATCCCCATTTTACAGATGAGTAAACAGCTAGTTAGTATTGGAGTGAGAATTTGACCTTAAGGAATCAGGCTCCAAACTCAACTCATTCAGGAATAAATCTTGTGATTATTGAAATAATCTAGATCTGTTTGGTATTTAAAAACTTGTAATGTTTGAAAAATTTAGCAAATTAGGGTATTTGTCTGATTAGCCTTGTGATTCCAATTTAAAATGTATAATTTAGTAACTGATAATTGATTTGTAATTTTGAGTAGAAATGCATTAAAGAATTCAGCTAACTTTGTAAACAATATCGGAATACTTAGCAGCCAAAATAAAACAGGATGTAGTGACTCAATGATTTTTAACTACCCATTTATATTATTAATTCATGTGTTCTTTATATTAATTCATCTAATCTTCAAAACAATCTTAGGAGTTATGTATTATTTATATATTTTCTCAATTCTAAGCTGCACCATGAGATACTTATAACCAAGGCCATCTTAGTGTAATTGGCTATGAGGGTTTTTTATTCCAGTGGCATATAAACTAATGATGTATTGTGCAATACGTTTGAGGAAATATGACATTTTCCCCATTTTACAGATAAAGAAACTGAGGCATAAAGTTAAGTAATTTGCCCAAGTTACAGAGCTGGATAGGACCAGAACTGGGATTCAAACCAAGGCAGCCTGACTCAAGGTTCAAGTTTGTGTTCTTAACCACTATGCCTTACAATAATAGTCTTACACTGAGGTCTACAAAGTTAGAAGTCATGGTACTTTGTACATTTCTGATCTTTAAAATATTTAAGTATGGACACCCTTGGATTCTACTTTCATTCATCATACCCATCATACAAGGAATTATATTCAAGCTCTGAGGTGGCATATAGAGAGAACAATATAATCAAATAGACTTTGGACAACATCAACATCACATGGATTTACTTGGAAAACAACAACCTAATTTGCATGTGCTTTCTTACCATCTACACTAGCATCATCCACCAAAATGATTTCCTTCAGCAGTATGGCGGGGGAAGAATAAAGCACACTGTAGACAGTTCTAAGCAGCGTGGACCAGGCTTCATTATGAAAAACTATTATGACACTGGTGGTAGGTAGGGGAGGGCAGCGCTTAAATTTTTGTTCAATACATCTAGAAGAAGTCAAAGAAGTAGAACAATTATGAATTTTACTACTTTATTTCAGAACTATGTCATTACTAAAATTATTATTTAGCCATTATCACCATAGAAACAATAGCAGACAATTTTTTTCTATGTTGATCTTAATGCTATGCAAATGCAAATAGATCAAAACAAAATTTTTTTTAAACACAGAGATCATGTCCACTAATACAGATTCCATGTCAAGGATTCAAACATGCTATTATAAGTTTTCTCAACAATATAACTTTAAATACAAATAGCACTTTAAACAGGAAAAATAACCTACAAGTGAGATAACCTATAACAATGGCAAATACTTGTAATCATTCAAATAAAAACCAATTTTTCTCTTCCCCCTTGGAGAAATCATCCATTTTTCTTATTACCGCCAATTTTTCCCCCTTTTTTAATGGTTTATTGTCAAGTTGGTTTCCATATAACACCCAGTGCTCATCCCCACAAGTGTCCTCCTCCATGCCCATCACCCNTTGGTGTCTCAGTCAGTTAAGCGTCCAACTCTTGGTTTCAGCTCATGATCTCATGGTTTGTAGGATCAAGCCCCGCATAAGGCCCCAAGCAGATAGCATGGAACCAGCTTGGGATTCTCATTCTCTCTCTCTCTCTGCCACTCTCTACTGATGCGCATGCACATACACTCTATCTCTCAAAAATAAGCTTTACATAGTGCAACTTTATTAAATGAATACTCATCTTTGTAGAGATTCTTACTTTCCTAAGTATGTAATATTTTTCAAGTTTTTAAATCAATTTACTTAATCTCTACTTGAACCAAAAGTGGGGAAATGGCTTACTATAAAAATCTATTTTTTTATGATCTTCATGAGTCAGCAAGACTTATTAAGTTGCTACCATATGCCATATTCCATGGTGTGTTAAAGATTTTGCTCCAGTAATCTGATCTATAGTTTAATTAAATAAGACCTGGCATTTTAAAATACTAAACTTAAAAATTTTAAATAAAATCCTAAATCTGTGTTAAAAGTCATGTAATCTTTTTGTCATATGAAACATTGATAGGCACAAGGAAATAGACTCTAAGTAGTTTTTGGCTGATTAATGGTACTAACCATTAGCTAAACACATTAGTTACAAATTTATCTTGGGTTCATTTTTATAATAATATCTTCCTCATTGAAAATAATCTTCATAAGAAGCTTCTGGGTATGAGTGGATCTGTATAGTCTCCAGTCTTTTGAGACTGAAGCTGACTAAAGCTAAATTGAGGTGAGGATCAAAAGATGTAAAAGAACAGAAGGCTTCAAAACACTATAAAACCAGAGTGACCCTTGGACATAAAATATGGGTGACCTATGGTAAAGACAAATAATCTTTAAGTTCACTTAAAAATCATAAATGGTTATACAATTTTAGACAACAGAATATAAAATCCTCTCACTCAAAAGGCACTATAAATACAGCATGTGAACAATCAGGCAGTGCTATTCAAACCCAAAGATAGGAAGTAAATCATTCACTTATGAAGATAAGAGCCTAAGACACTTCAAATGCTCTGTGAGGGAAACAGAGCCGCCAGTATGATCCTAAGGCCTGGGAAAGTCACCGAAAGAAAGATATCCTGTAAGTTCTAATTATTCCATTTATAGCCATACATAGTTTCAGATACTATTCTGAGAGGACATCTTTAGGGTGGAATATTAGTAGTGATAAACAAGGATTTAGGTTGAGGATAAGTATTAACAGAGTGTGCCAACACTGCTAAATAAGAAAAGAAAGGGAAAGTAATGAGTGAAAGTGATTTTTGCTCTCTCATGCCTTCATGACTTCAAATACATATGCATAGTCAGAAGCAAATAATCACATTCATCCTCACTGACAGATGAGAGCAAATGATTTATTTTAAAGTGAATTTTGGATAAACTAGTAATTAGAAATAAGGTCCAAACACAAACTACCTATTCACAATTACTCTTGACTCACAACTACACAGTAATGAATGACTAAATATAAGCTTGTATTTTTAAGACATTAAGGTTTACAAACCAACATAAACTAAAAAAAATTATTTTAAAACTCCATGCTATTTTTCTTTTAAAAACAAAAACCTTATGATTTATTGTCTTTGAAGCATTTGTCAGAGGGATTAAAAAAAAAGAAAACCTCACCTATATTTATCTGTCATGTGGCTAATTAATGTTAATCAAGAATTACGAAAAACGTTTTGAGATTTTAAATATAAAACTTCACAAAAATTCACATTAAGAAAACGTGATCACTTTAATCTTGCAAGGCTTTCCCTTAGTTTAAGCTAGGATTTATTTGTTTAACTGATAACTACTAACATCAAGTAAAGGTGTCATGTTATAGCTTGAAAGCAAGTAATAAAATTTCGCAGTATGATTTCATAAACCCCATTTATTCTGAAACAATTTTAAAAAACATGTTAAACTTAGGTTTTAGATATTGTTTCACATGTCATTTAAAGTAGTTAAATTAAATAACTTGCCAAACTGCTTACACTCAGTCAAACCATTTGTAAAATTTGGTATATAGACATGTGCTTAAATTATCAATCATATGATCTTTGACTTTGGGAGACACGGGGTCTATATTTTCAGTGAGCATGGAAATGAACAGCAATTCTTTAGAAAACGTGTTCCTTGCTGATAAACGTTAACTTTAAAGTAAGAAAGTGTTATATCCTCACCAATTCTTCACAGTTCTAGGTATCCAATTCTTATCCAAAAAAGGTTCTTTAAGTAGTTAGTTGTTTTTCACTTACAATGATTTCATTATTGAATATTATTGTAACTCCTCAATGCTATATTGGGGGAAAAACTTGAGCTGACATTGACTGACATGTCAAAGAATAAAAATTATGCTTCTTGATTTGTGATGTGGATTGCTTTTCAGTCAAGACCTCTCCCCAAATCAGTCAAATGCAATACTGCATTTTAACTATTAACATAAGAAAGGAATGATTCTGTGTCTTGTTAGAAAGGTAGAACAATTTATAGATATTCATTTGTTTCTTCACACATTCATTTAAAAATGATTAGCACCTTAACCTTGAGTCACACAGATTACAATAGAGAGACAGAATTCTAATCTCCCCAACTTCAATATTAAGGGACTCATAGTTAGAACAAGTATTCATGATCACACATCTAGAAAAATATGAGTAAAACCATAGACCTAAGCCTATCAAAGTTTTTTTTCTTTAGGTTCCTTTTCCAAATGTAATTCTATTATAACCAGAAAGCAAAATATGTAGGCACTGCTTGCTTATAGTTTGTCTATCTTTTTATTTTTTAAAGCTTTTTAAAAACTTTTTTAGATTGATTTTTGAGAGAGAGATAGAGACAGCGTGAGCAGGGTCAGAGAGAGGGAAACAGAGAATCTGAAGACAGGTTTCAGGCTTTGAACTAGCTGTCAGCACAGAGCCCAATGCGGGGCTCAAACCCACGAACGAACCGTGAGATCACGACCTGAGCAGAAATCGGATGTTTAACCGACTGAGCCACCCAGGCACCCCATGAGCCATACTCCATCTTATACTTTCAACCTATCAACAAATGGCTTGAGAAGTGTTAGAATTTATTTTAGTTATTTGAATTCAAATAAAGCATTTGAACACTACCTCAAAGATAACAATGGACAGAGCATATTAGTATCTGGAGGGGAACCAGAATAAAAATACTATGTACTTGAGATAACATGTAAACAAAGTGACATAAAAAGCAATGTTGGCCTCTCAGAAACTAAAGAGAGACAATTCTATACATATGATAACTTATTCAACAAAGCTCTAGAGAAAAAAATCATAATAGAATTAGCAATTTAACAATATTGTTCCTTAAAAGAAAGGTTACAAAAGGCTACAAGGCATTCCGAAATATAATTACAGCACTGAAAATAGCCACAAAGTCTTTGACTTAGTTCATAGAAAATTTTTATCTAACAGCTCCAAAATCTTGGCACTTTTTATACATTTCTATTCTACAGCAATACATAGAGGAATAGAAACAGATCCTCTGCCTCCCACATCTCCCATAAAAAGTGCCCAATATTCCCTTCTTAATAGATTAGAAAACAAAAGCATTTGAAGAATAAAGAATTTCTTTGTGGTTCTACAGAAATCAGATCTAAAATTTAGTTTCCTAATTTGTAAGGTAACAACTTTCCACGTCGGCAATGCCTCCCCAAACATAGAAATGGATAGCCTCAATAATAATAAGCAAACATAATTAAACAGCAATTGTTGATATTTTGCCTCAGAGAGTGACTAAAGAACAAGCAAATCCCTTAGCTAATTCCCCTCCCCTGCAAACTCTAATATTAAACAGTAAACAATGAATATTCTTCAACATACTCAGGAGGTCGAGTGTCTGGTCCAAGATCTCGGTGTAGAGAAATCCTGTCACTTGCAAAAGCATTAAAACAGTGTTTTGCTTCTCCACGTTCTTTTTCCTTCTGTTCTTCAATACTTAAATTGGTTGTCTTGAATGCTTTACCAGAAGCACCAGGTGCATTAGAATCCTGAGGTGGGCGGTCAAGAACAGGTTTCAATTCTGCTGCTGTATAATATCCTTGCAAACAGGGTCTCTCACCAGCATCAATGTTTTGCCTGACAGGTGCTCCTATTTGCATTTTTGGCATTGCATCTTTAATATTGTTTACAGCTTCTAGCATGAAATCAAACATCTTGTTTTTGTTTTTTATATTTCTTTCCATCCTTGATTCCTCTTTGGAATATTGAACACTTACTTCTCTTTGCATTAAAATCAAAAATATTATAAAGACAAAAATTACTGCACCAAGCTTCCAGAACTTTTTGTGATAATGTCTTTTAAGATGTAATTTTACTAGTCGCTTTAGGTGAGCCATTCTGACATTAAAAGCTTGCCACTTGACAAATAACAGTTATTGTTTCCTCTGTTACTTATATTTTTTATCATAGATTTGCTGGCAAGAAGGTTTCATTAAATGGTAATACCTATAAAGAGAAATGATAAATGGCATTAGTAGCTATTCATTCCTACAGGCATGGTTCAGTTGATTCATTCAACCAACAACATAAGCTATAAACAATTGTACTCTTATGGTTAACAAAAATACAAAGATATCTTGCTCTCAAAAAAATCACACTTTTGGAAGAGCATATTTGTTATGTAATTAGGTATAATCTACTAAGGCTATATTAGGGATTTCTCTCCAATAAAAAAATACCCTGTAAACTGTGGCTAATATCTGTTATATGATATACATACAAATAGTTTTATAAACATATTTAGAGTTTATTTTTAAAAAAAGCTACCTTAACTCAATGACCAAGGGGCCAAAGGACTTCATTGAATTGATTATAAAGAAAGGGGGAAATCCGTAAGACAGCAAAGGTATACTGATAGGTACTCTCAAGCATACATCTAAAATAGTGGCTTTTATTTTATGGAGTTTGTCCTCAAGTTACGAACCTCTACTCATAAGTAGCTTTCATAAGTAAACTGGCACACTCTCATATTTATTTACCTGATAATACTTGTGAATCCTGACAGAACCACTAAAAACCAGAAAATTAAGAGTGTCTAAGATGTTGTTATACCACCGCTATTTTCAATAGGTCACACAAATAAAAAATCTAGTAACAAAAAGAAAATGGCACTAAGCTTTACTTGAAGTGACTCTAAAGAGGCAATAGAGACCTCTGAGTTATGAAAGCAGTATTTGGTTTGATAAAATACTGAGTTGACCCTAAGAACAGACAATGTGTTTAATAAAGTCTAATAGGGACCACTAGAAGCAAAATAAAGGAAAGGGAGAAAAGAGAACATTGATGACAGCCTGATTATCTTCCTGATGTTTTAAAAAATGTAATATGAAGGGGTTTTCAGTATATAATTACACACCCTGCACCATTATACTCAGTCAAATTTTCAGGCACAAAGGGGAAGAATGCCTGTTCTCCCTACATTCTAAACATATTTTAAGGAAAATTTAATTTATAGATGTGAAAACTAGCTTTGACACTTTATTCAGTTTTTCTTCCAAAGAGATAGCTAAATTTAAAATTAAAAGGCCAAGTTCTAAGATGGATTCTCTGGCCTTTAGTAAAAAAATTTTAAGCTAAATAAACAAAATAGGCAGAACTTGAATAGTCAGTTCTATATACTATTTCTAATTGGAAAGATAATGTGTGTGTGTATGTATGTATGGAATAGGTACTTTGGTTTCAAAAGGTAATTCAATTATAATGTATACTGCCCATAAAAATGAAATTCTAATATTCCTGAGTTTTTATTGCTTTGAGAGCCTTATGTAAGGATTAAAATGACCTGGAAAAGCTTTTTACATTATTTGAAGACATAATATAGTTTCAGAACCATACAACTGTTACTGTATATGTATGTAAGCTAGGTCAGGAATTTGAGAAAGAATGAGCTGGTATCCGTAGGATGTTTTAATACAACATAAAACAAGAAAAGGTCCAGGGAAAGCATACAGTAAAGGGAGATGACAAAATAGATACTTCTATAGCAGTGATGGTTTTCCCAAAATATTATACGTCCGAAATCATATTTGAGGGTAGGCTGGGGAATGAGCAAGAAGGATGGAATTTATGAGGTAGTGGGAAGAAAGTTCTTTTTCAGGAAAAAATTATAAACTAGAGGGGTTATTCATCAGTAAGGCAATAATCCTATCATTGTATGTGTGTCTATCTGAGAAGTCACTCAATTAGCAGGTTTTAGTTTAGGATGTCTCTAATGAGGGAGTCAAGGAAGCTCACAAAGGACACAAATAATGTCTCCCTTATTCATGGTTGTTTTTCTGGCACTTACAATGTTGGTGACACAGTGAGCACCCGATAAATGTTTTTGACAGGAAAAGTAAAGAAGGACCAAGATTTTGTTTATTAGAAATAATAAAATAACTATTCACTTTTGTTAAATGCTGATTATGTCCCTGATACTCAAATATTACACAGGTTCTCATGTAGTTTTCCAACAACCTGGAGAAGTCATTCCCATTTTGCCCACAAATACTGAGAGTCAAATAGATTAAGTGGCTTGGCAATGCCATTCAGTTTAAGTGGAAGAGCAGTACTCTCCTAACTGTGTTCAAACTCAGGTCCTGACCCCAAGATTGCACTGTATGTTAGCTAACTAAAATTTACATTAAAAAAAAAAAAATACTAAGCTTTTATCTGGAGTTATCTGAAATAAGATCTTCAAGGGTCAAGAAATGACACTCTAAATGTAAGGCGATAAGGGGAAAACCTAAGGAAAGAAGTACAAATAGTTTTATAAAAGGTAAGGTTTTTTGTTTTTTTTTTTTTTAATTTAAAAATATTTTATTGGTAAAAATGCTAACTATCATCTGAGCTTTCAGCAAGTTATATAGTCTTTTTGCNCAGGTAAGGTTTACTGGACACTTAAGTTACACACACAACACACACACACACTGGAGCCCTGGTGTGGCTCAGTCAGTTGAGTGTCCAACTCTTGATTTTGGCTCAGGTCATGATCCCAGAGTCATGGAATCAAGCCCCACATCAGGCTCCTTGCCGAGTGTGGAACATATTTGAGATTTTCTCTCTCTCCCTACCTCTGCCCCTCTACCCAACTTGTGTGCACTTTCTCTATATATAAAATGAAAATGAAAATAAAAACCACACACCTGTTTTCAGAACATGTTTTTGGAAATAAAGGCTGAGGATGAGATTGTACATTTTAACAATGGAGGATTAAGAGATTGAGACCTTTTAGTGGCAGAGTAGGAACATGATGCTTTGCTCTTTTCAGGTTATTTCAGAAGGGAATAGTCTTCTTTTATCGATTGCCGATCACTTGAAGATTCTGACATAAATCTCCCAGGGATTTTTATGTGACTCTTCTGTCCTTTGCTGCTAATGTGCAATACCAGGCTTCCATTAATGATGAATTACACTCAACATTAGTGGCCTTCAACTCTGGATACACATTAGCAGAAAGCTCTTTAAAAAGAGTGCCTTAGGCCTCCCCTCTAGAGAGTTTGATTTAATTGTTTTAGGGGCAGGGCCTAGGTCCTACTTTTGTGGTTATTTTAGGCTCTCCAGAGAATTCTAAAGGGAGGCAAGGGCTAAGAATCCTTGGTGTAGGTCACAAGACTTTAGGCAAATCAAAACTAGCACTTGATAGGGAAATGACTGCATCTAACCAAAAGCAACCGCACTATTAATTTCTAATACTCCAAAGACAGGTTTTTCAAAATAGAATGCTGATATAAAATGAGCAAAAGTTATTTTGACATGGAGAGATAAGATGAAATCCAAAGCAAGAATGACCCAAAGTTTCCTGAAAAGGCTCAGAGATTACTGCTGATATAAATGAGGCACTGGGTTTTACCACAAATTATGGTATTGTAAAATTGGCTTTAAAAAATATTATATTCCCATCATAAAGATGGAAAAACTCAGATTCTGTGCAATAAAATGCAGAATCCAAAAGACACACAATAAATGAATGAGTTAAACAAAACCAGGATTCTTAACTCTTATTCCTAGAAATAACGTCATATTCCTAAACCTCGCTACTTACCAAATTTGAAGACCTCTGTGAAAACAGCCAATGAAATAAAACAAATTTCTCTTAATATCAACTTCCAATTAAACTCAGAAGTTTCAGAAATGAAAAAAAAAAAAACCCAACAACAGCACAACAGCAAATTCAGAATATAAAAATGATTAGCAGGTAAAGGTCTTATTTTTATTGTACTTTCTAAAACCTTTAAACACACCTCTCTAAAATGTCATTTGCTAATTATAAAGCTCAGATTCACAGGAGAGATTAATATCATGAAATAGTTTTTTAAACTAGAAAAAATTAATTTAAATTCAAAGACCTAAATTCTGAATTATTATAAATTTCTAAAATTAGAAAAAAATTAAAATTCAGAGGCCTTCCTGTTCTTAAAAAATATCAATCTATATGCTAAAATATATATAGCTGTTACAAAAAGCCATTAATAATAAATAAAAACATGCACAAAATGATACTTAAAAATAACTAAAACAATATGCATGATTCTAACAGTCTGTGAGAGTGGCTTAAAAATCAATGGGTTATTCTCAGGGATAAAAACATGTTTCTATCTGAACAGAAAAGACTAAAATATCACAAATTAAAATAATTACAGAGCTGTGGCTTTCAGTTATGTAGACTATAGTTTCTCAAACTTTAATGTGACAATGAGTCACCTGAGGATGTTGTTTAAATGCAGATTCAAACTGGAAAAGATCCATCTTTTGTCAAGTTGTCCCTTCCAGGTGGAAAAGGACACATTGCAAAGACACTAGCTAAGCTGTTAGTTTAATTTAAAAATTCCAACTGAAGCAATCTCCTAAAGCAGTGAAAAGCAGAACATTTCATAACCGCACGTGAAAGTCACATTTAATAAAATAAGAGGATAGTAGTTCTCTCTATTTCTTGTTCCTATATTTGTGACAATAAACCTTTACATCTACAGGGAGTTAAGGTCTGGTTCCAGGTGACTTTAAGTGGCACAAAGCCTAATTGGTATATGAAACTTGCTTGCTACAGCATGAATTAAAGCATGTTATAAAGAATTAAGGGTAATCACAGAAAACAAAGCATTACAAAATTATATGCCCAAAATGTAGCATAGATTGTAGATTAAGAAAAGTATACTGCTGCAAATTAATTCATATTTGATCTTTGCCACACATTATCTAGATCTCCTAATCGAATGAAAACAAGAACAAAAAAACCTGCTCTAATTAATAAACCTTATGTACTTGGGCAGAAATTTTATTAAGTGCCTCTCATCTACTAGTTAGGGAATGAAGGAGTGGCAGGAAGTCATTTCTGCTTGTATTTACTGGTAAAACCAAATTTCATGGTGACTTGCTATTATGATTGGTTAGTTTCAGTTATGTTGAAGTCCATGTCCACACCCTTGCCTGAAATTCTTCTGAACAGGAAGTGATCTGTGGATGTATGACAAGGGACAAACACTGATGCAAAGCAAACTGCCCTGAGATGGCTACATGCTGCCTCACAGGAGGAAGCAGCAGACACATCCCAAACATCCCAGCTAAAGACAAACTGGGGTTGCTCTGGCTGGCTGGAAAATGCCACCAGTGAACAACTAACTGCATGTAACTGTCACAGAGTAAGGGGACTTTCTGAACAAAAGTTATCTGCAGGTTATGTACAAAAAGTCTAGTAACAGAGTTGACCTCCAACAACTCAGAGGCACAGGTTTTATTTAATACTGAAAAGGGTGTGGTCAATCATCCAACTTCTCAGCTAAACCTGGTCAGATATGCATCTCTATGAATAATATCTTTGAAGGTGAAAGGTTATGGACAGGATCTTAATCTGTAGAGCAGCCAACCCTACTTGACAATTTGGAGCATACAAGTAATTATGGAAGTGCACTACCCTTTGTAGGGATGGTGGTGAAGGAAAGCTCACATACTCTCTCCTGCTACTGTGAATGAATCTGCACCTGTGAAAGGTATATACTGATCAGTTATGGCCTAATAGACAGCAGAGGGATTTTTTTTAATGTTTATTTATTATTGAGACAGAGAGAAATACAGCACGAGTAGAGGAGAGCAGAGAGAGAGGGACACAGAATCCGAAGCAGGCTCCAGGCTCTGAGCTGTCAGCACAGAGCCTGACATGGGGATTAAACCCACGAACTGTGAAATCATGACCTGAGCCAAAGTCGGCCACTCAACCAACTGAGCCACCCAGGCACCCCGACAGCAGAGGGATTTTGAGGAATGAATTGAGTGATCCCACAAATTACCCACTTAACTAGTACTTCTCCTGGGTAGAAGTACTACCTTTTAAAAGATTTGTCTATTTACTTTGTAAACACAGTTGATGGCTCTTGGACTAGTAGGGATACAGAAACTACACAGTGATTTGTAAAAGGAAAGTATAATCTATTATTATCAGAGGACTGAACAGGGAATTGGTTAGTGAGAGTTAAAGAGAATTCTAAACCATATAGGAATAGCAGATATAAGGGACAACCACTAACTACAAGGCTGAGATGAGAGCCCAAGGAAGAACCTTCCCCTCACCAGCACTTAGATCCAGAGGTTTCTACAAAGAGAGCAGTGTTGGCTCCTTGACAGTGGAAGAATTACAGTTATCTCACTAGTGAGACTTGTCAAAAATCTGACCTGTGGAGTCCCAGAAGAAGCCATTCATAGGAAGATGTCTAACCCTGGAACTTGCTAGGTACAGATGCTAACTGCTGGCTGCTGATGGCACCTGGAGTTAAGAAGCTGTCTTCTGCAGGAGTCTAGTGCACTTTCATTTAAAGCCTGGACCAATATGGTGCCAGGCTGATGCCTAGGATAAAATTCAGGCAGCTGGTGCCTTGGAAACCCAGTTTTATGCTAAACAAAAAGTGTAGGGAGCAGTGACCAGAGCTGGGGAGCAAGTCCATGATGTCCATGACTCCAGGGTACAAACCTGCTGCTCAAGTCAAGCTCTGGAGAAAGTGCAGGGGACAGAGGTGTGCCAACTCTAGAGAAAGCTGTGCCATGCAGTTACCTAACACTAGAGAAAACTACGTGGAGGCTGAGAAGTAGAGAAAAAGTATGCCTACCAAGAGCCTAGCCAGAAAGTCACCCTGAAACCAGCAAGGAAAGTACCTTCTACTTTTAGTATCCTTCCAGTGCCCTCTACTGACAAGGCTTAATTAACATCATGCCAGCCAGCAAAGGAGAGATATTTACAGGGCCCCACTCCGTTATTACAGAGCAGAAGAGAATGAATTTGGAGCTGAGAGACAATAAATTGATAAGCAGCATAGTTTACCCTTTTGACTGCTCAGTTTCCATATACACACTTTCTCACACATTTGAACTCCCATTTTGTTTGTAAAAACAAAACAATTCTATACTCCACCTAGCAAGAGGCAAGCATCTTCCTTACAAGTGAAGAGGAACCTTGAAATGAGATGCAGAGTGCCAACTGGCATTGTCTCCATTACTGTGTCAATGTGAATTACTTTTCAAATTCTGTCACAGTCCCAATTTAATGTTCTATGACTTAAAGACTAGACCGCAAACTTAATATCTAACAAATCCTATGTATTACTTTGTTATTTAAAAAAAGAAAATGGGAAGGAGAGAAGAAAATCTTGTCAAAAAAAAAAAAAAAAAAAGGCCTATTAAGTATAGTGACACTTGAATGCCCAGAAATGTTAGTGAGGTGATCCTAAATTTTTGTCAGTCTGATTACCCACTGGTTCTCATGCGCTTCACTAAGATAGCTAAAGTAATTGCTACTTTCTGCTCACCAAATACAATCAGCATAATATTATCAACATAGCAAACCAATGTGATCTCTTGTGGGATGTTGGGATAATTAAGATTTCTAGGACAGGAGAACTGACCTGGCCCTAAGACAAGACTGTGAAGATATAATGTTGGCCAAGCTAGATAAGAGTAAATTGCTTTTGGTGGTCCTTGTAAACTGGTATGGAGAAAAAGCAGGTAACCAAGTCAATAGCTATATACCAAATGCCAGAGGTGGTATTGATTATATCAAGTAAAAATACCACATCTGGGTCAGCAAGCACATCTGGAATCATCCAATGATTAAGTTTACAATAGTCCATTCATTCTCTGAGATTTATCCAACTTGGGCACAGGCCAAACAAGTGAGTTAAATGAGATGTGACAGATATCTCAAGTCTTACTTCAAATCTTTGATGGTGGCACTGATCTCAACAAATCCCTTGGATATAGTATTATTTCTGATTTACCATCTTAGATGGAGGACAAGTTTTAAAGCTTCTCTTATCAAAACAGTCCTCAATCCATAACACTTAGAGAACCAATAAAAGGATTTTGCCAGTTATCCGGGCTGTCTACTTCAATTATACATTAAGGAAGTGAGGAAATAAGCACAGGGTAGATCTGCTGACCAGGTGGACTCTCCTGTGAGTCAGACTTTGGCTAAGACTCCACCTATTACCTAAATGCTATAAGTCTGCACTATGCCTAGAGGGCCACAAGTGGTATTTTGACTCCGTAGGAACTAGTATGAAAGGTATGAATGTATTTTCTTTTCCCCAAAGCATTGCCTCTCTAATAAATGGCTATAGGTACCTTTGGGGAAGGCATTTGAGGAAAATTTGTGTTCTATGCTTGAAGCAATGGTGTATCCTTCTTAAGGCTAGGCCTCAACTTCAATCAAAGGGCTCTGGGCCTGTGAACTGACTTGGGTTTGAAAACTGAGTGAGAAGTAATGATGCTCAATTGTGGCAACTAAAGTCAACACTTTTTGCCACCAGGCCTAGAGTTCTTTCTGGTATATACACCAAGTAATACTGTAGTACTGCCCACCTATTTCATTTGTCCTATTTGCAAAACAATGCCTTCTGATTATAACTATGCCCCAGATTTCCATTATTGTAGATATGCCTACTTTGTCCTTGCCACTTGTCTTCTGCTACTATGGGATCCCATCAAGTCCACTGAAACTAGGGAGCCAATCTTAATGGCCTACAAAGGAGAACAACCACAGTTTTTTGGTTTGTTTTTTTTTTAACTAATGAAGGGACTTCCCTCACTAATGTTTTTTTCAGTATCTTAGTAAAAGGGAGAGTGTACTGGGCCTTGGCATGGAATACAGTTGGATGATGGGCGTTCAGGTTGCAAACAATTAAGTCCAGTGAACATTCCTTTTATGAAAGAGCCCCAAATCTCATGAGTAGTAGACAATTTCTGTCTATTCATTCTCCCTTTTGAGGCCCCAGAATTTATGCGACAGGGAAAGGGGAAGCAAGTGAGTAAGACTCTTTGCTCAATTGCTATCACTTTGCATTCACCTTTCTACAGGCTTATCTATAATTCATTGGGTACATACTCATCCTCTACTTCTCAGCTTCCATTCTTCTCTAGAAAAAGTGTCAGCAAACTTTCCCTAAAGGACTAAATAATAAACATGTTTTGCTTTGTGGGCCATATGGTCTCTATTGCAACTACTCTATTTTTGTGGTATAAAACCAGTCATACACAATACACAAATGAATGGGCATAGCTAGTTCCAATAAAAGTTTGTTTACAAAAACAGGTGGTGGATAGATTTTGGACCAAGGTAGTTTGCCAATCCCTGGTCTAGAAGTTCAAAATGGCTTCAATCTCAACATTTCTTTATTTCCCTGTCCTTAACCCTTCTCCATGAGCTTCCACATTTCCAGATGTAAAAGAACAAAAAAGTCCTTCACAAATCCATAACATCATTTTAAAAAGTTAGGCATAAAAGCAATGACAGTCTTTGTGATTAGGCTATTTTTGCACCTATTTTGAAACACAAAATATCCCTCCACTTATCTAGCCACCATCTGAAATTCCTGCATTCCCCACTCCCCACAGAGTATGAAAGATCTTATTAATACATGTTTCAGTGGGAAATAAACCAGTGTCAGACTAAACTGTTATTCTCCTTTCAAATAGGAAAATTTTCCTCATACAGAGACAATTACCACACAGTGAGGCCTATGAGAATACTGAGTGTCCAGCTCCACATAGGGAAAGAAGGAGTACCTAACTCTATGGGGTTTGTACTTAGTTCTTCAGGCAAAGGGGAGAAGCCCTGAGGGATACTAAGCATGGTGATGACCTAATCACAACTGAAATTTAAAATGGTTATTCTTGGGGTGCCTGGGTGGCTCAATCAATTAGGCCTCCATCTTCAGTTCAGGTCATGATCTCACAGTTTGTGAGTTCAAGCCCCACACTGGGCTTTCTTCTGTCAGCACAGAGCCTGCTTTGGATCTTCTGTCCCCATCTCTCTCTGCCCCTTCCCAACTGGCACTGGTGCACTCTCTCTCTCTCTCTCTCTCAAAAGTAAATAAACATTAAAAAAATAAAATAAGATAAAATAAAATAAAATGATTATTCCTGAAGCTGTGTTTAATAGGGGTTTGGGGGCAATGGCGGTGAACCAGAGAGGAGACTGAAGGTTATTAAGAGACTATTAAAATTAATCCAGGTAAGAAATTGAGCAGAAAGGGTGTGGAGGCTTGGGAAGAGATCTGGGAGGCAAGGTTAGCTAAATTCAGCAAATGAATCAATGTGGGGGCTGGGAAGGTTGTTAAATTGTAAGGTGTGTAAGGATGGGTTCTTGACTTATTGAAAAAGACCAGCTAACAAGTGCTCTCTGTTCTGGATTATCTGCAGCGGAAGAGTTGGAGTTAAACTAACAAGGGCTATGAATGCTAAAAGATGTAATGATCGAGGGTAAAGGGTGTAAGAAGAAGACTGAGGTAATAACAGCAACAAGTCTTAACCAGATCAAAAAGATGGGTCATATCAGAAAAAACAAGGGTCATGGTCAAAAAGCTCAAATAAAACAACGAAAACAATAATTTGCATTAGAAGCCCTCTCTGCACTATGAATTGTCCCTCACAAGGGTCTACTCTGCCATGAGGTATTTACTACCAGGTTTTCTTTTACCCTTTACCCCATCCAGCTGACTCAGAATTATCAAACTTGCATGGCCTCACACTACTCTTGCCTCCAACAAATTATCACTCAGGTATGAGGATAACTTCTAGAAATTTATCCCACAGATAGGCTAGTATGCAAGCAGAATGATAACCTGTAAGTTTGCACATGAAAACATGATTTTAACATCAAGACACTGAAACAACAGATAACTCTATCAATAGGGAAATAAATTACAGTAAATTATGATAGAGTCATATGATGGAATATTATGCCAGATTAAAAACAAAGAAGCCACTTTATATGCTGATATAAGGTTAAATGGGGAAAAAAAGATTCACTTGCATTTTTATGTATGCAACTTATATATATATATAACATATATAGTTTATATATACATATATACACACAAACACACAATAAAGAAAGCATTGCTTGCTCATGGAAAAACCAAGTATCAGAGGGCAACAGTGAAAAGAAGACTTATCATATATATCTCCTTACTTTTTAAAATTTTTGGACCATGTGAATAGAGAAACTACTAAAAAAATAACCAGGGCAAAAACTGAGAGTAGAATAAAGATTTTGTGACAGGTAACACCTCAAATTTATTAATTCCATTCATCATTTCTCAAGAAGCTACTGGAGGATGTGTTTCATCTATATAAGAAAATAAACAACAAAATCATCATATCTAAAAAATAGGGACTCCTTCAAAAATGCCAGCAAAGAAAATTCCCAAACAACTACCATCGAATAGGCTTAGAAAGCAACAGTCCAAACTGAAACAAGAGGAGAGAGTGCCCCAGAAGAAACCAACACATCCGATAGGTTTGATTATGTGGAAGAATCATACTGAGAAGACAGCGGAGCATATAGAAACAGGAATTGATATGTCAACAAACTAGGCTATTTTTTTTTTTTCTTAAATGAATTATTCACTCTGTGGTTCAAAAATTTTTACTCATACTCAAAATACACTTGCTTGGCTCAGCAGTAAACAATATGTACATAATAATCATAAGTAAATACCAAAATGCAAACAAAAAATGTATAACTATACTGAGACATGGAGGAAGGTAGAGCAAGAGGCATGTGTGAACAAGAGCCAAATATTTATCTCCTTTAATGGGAAGTCAGTAGATAATGTCAAATATTGATAAATTACAAAACAGTAGTATAAGCACATTATTGCAAAGGGCAAATACTGGAAGAAGCACCCAAAAGAGATTAAAGCATTCCTAGAGGCAGCAGGACTGGGGGAAATGAGAGTTGACTGGATTTTTGTTGCTATTGCTGTTGTAAGCCTTTTAATAATTCTTTTTAATTTTATTTACATTTAAGTAGAGGTACAGGACTTGGAATCAGATGGCTTGGCTTGGAATAGTGGCTCTGCCATTTCACTGGCCTCATAGACAGAGGCAAATTATTTGCTCTATTTTCCTGTCTCTAAAATAGGGAGAAAAATGCTATGCACTTCATAATATGGCTTTGAAGTGGCTTTCAAGGTTAAATATTTAATTCATGTAAATGCTTAAAATATGCCTGGCACATAAGTGCTTAATAGCAAAAGAGTAAAGAAGGGATAATACTTATTAAGATAACAAATATTAACTTTTGTTACTTGATAAAAATGGGAAGGCATTAATAATTAAAATCTAATTTTAAATATAAGAGCCACATATTAAAGTCTGCTCCTTTTGTCTGGAAACTTTAACTTTTTTAAAAGTCAATACTTCCAGGTACTAAGTGGGAATTTATTTCTTGAGGCTACAGTCTTCAGTTTAAATCCATAGTTGGAANCTAGCTAGTGCTGGAAAAGGGGAGCTCAAACTGGAATCTGAAGGATGAGATTTTAGCTAGATGGGCCAAAAGAGAAGGGAAGAGAGTTAGTTCCAGGCAGGGGTGAGGACACTTGCAAAGATCAGAGGCATGAGGGCAGGAGGAACATACTAATAAAAAGGGCCAGTAGAGCTGGAACAGAGAGTAACATGACACAGGTGTGTGCATGGAGGCAGGAACTCAATCATTCCAGGCTTTTAGGCTGAGTTAAGGAGCTGGCCTTATCCTAAGGCAATGAAGGGCTTTAAGCAGTTGTGAAAGTTTTGAAAAGATCCCTCTGGGTGCAGAGCAGGGAACCAACCAGAAGGAATTTAGGTAATCAGTTGGGAGGCCATTTATAAAAGTCCAGGCAAGAGATGATGGTAGTGACAAGAATGTAGAAAAGTAGATGGATTTGAAAAATATTTATTTAAAAGTTAAAACTGACAGAATACGTTTTGGTGGGGGGGGGGAGGTCTAGTCTGATTAAATTGTATTATTTAAGTAAAAGTTGCCCTTCCAGTAATTCCTCACCAATAGCAATATACTCAGTTGTAAAACATTGATAAACTAAAACTATAAGGCATTTCAATCACAACGTTAACTTTTCACTTCTAAACAGTAAAACTCAGATCTTGGAACAAAACCAAAAGCCACAAAAATAATGTGGAATTCAGAGGAATAAGATGGAAATAACAACAATCTAAATTAAATAGACTAATTAAGTACAGTGAAACAAGTTTCCTAACTCCTCAATTTCTGTGGTTGCTACCCAGTAGGAAAGCAAATATACTGACTGCCTGCCCAACGTCATTCCCCTCTGCCACTCTTACTTCAATATTTTTATCCCATGATTGGCTTACAGGAAAGAGAAATACTACATGCTTTGCAAATATCTAAACAGGTGTACACAGGCACAAAAGCAGACTATATTAAATCACATATGTAAAGTGCATGATAGAAGTATGCATAAGACATCTCCTCTAGCCCAGGTGTATATAAAGGTATGTATGTGTGTGGGGTACAGTTTCCTAAGTGAGGGGAGGCCTCGATTGAGTCTTAAGAGGTAAAAAGAGTTATAGAGGTAATATCAATGGGGAGTAACAAAAAAGAAAAAAGCACACAGGAAAAAACATTGAAGTCTGTTGTTGGAACATAAAATTTTGATTTATATATCCATAGTTAAGCAAGAGTCAGATTCTGTGGGACCATTTTAAGGACCATGGGTTCTATCCTGAGTTAAGGAAAGTTATTAAGATTTAAGCAGAGGAGAAATTCAGGTTTACATTTTTAGAGATCATTAGCTGAGAAGTTCTGCTGAGGATGGATTTGAGCATAACACCATCTGCTGAGATATTGGGTAACAGGTGGCTATGGTACCCCAGTTAAGAGTTGATGAGACCTTGAACTGGAGTAGAAGCAGATAAATTTGGGGGGAGGCAGAGGAGAAGGGCAGAAAATGTTAACAGATTCAGTGATCTGATAGTTGTGGGGGTTAAGAAAAGAGAGTAAAAAATGATCTCTGGATGTCTGACATGACACCTGGAGAGTGGTACAGATCCATAACCCATTCTCCAATATCCTTGGAGCCAACTATGTTTTAAAATTCAGAATATTCTGGATGTTAGATAGGAGATATGGTTTACATACCCAATATAACAATGTACCCCTAGCAGGGCCTGGAACAGTACCATATAATTAAACACATCCCACCAAGTGGAATAGATGATAGCTTCCTAACAGTACATTTAGGTTTTGTAGCAAATTGAGTTCAAGTGTTGCTGACAAGAGAGTTACCAAAAACATTCTGGATTCCAGATTTTTTTTGGGGGGGGGGGTTGGAATTGTGGATAAGAAATGGTAGATGTTCTACCACTCACAAATAAAATACGGGAAGTAAAACAGGTTGGTTTTGTTTTTGATGGAATTAAAGTTCTTGTTTACTCAGGTATGATCTCAAATAATTATGGCATCTTAAAAGATGTCCAGCAAGCAATGGAATAAATGAACAAACTAGATGGGACAGTTTGAAACTAAAACAATTACAGGGAAAATGTACACTCAGGGAAATAAGTCTCTGTTTGATGCCAAAAATATGAACCCAACTTAGAGAATGACTCAAGGAGACTTCATCCATCAATAGTCGCTAATGACCTAGAATTCAGAGTCCTACTTGTCTTCGCTTTACCACATAAGTTAATGCATTTTGGTCTCTTGCCATTGTTGGCATTGATTTAAATTCAATGTTGCTATTAGCAGTACATTAATTTTGTTAAAATTACTCAAATTATACAAAATGAATTATTCTGGTATTAACTAGATGCATAATTAGGTGATTGAAAATATGTCCTTCTCAATCAGATTTTCTAACCATAAAAGATCTGTCATAACAAATGCATTTCTACACTTTATGAACCAGAGAACTAAATATGTTCTGAAGGCGATTTGGGGGTTGATCATTTCCAACATATTAAATATACTAATTTTCTTTTAGAGAAAATTCCTTCTACCAGGAATTAAAATAAAAATTTTCTAAGGAAGGCTTAATCATCCCTGGAAAGTTTCCAAGCCTACATTCCTTCCAGGTCCTTAGAGACCTAATCTAATCTCTCAATCTAGTCTTTTTAGGGAATAGGGATCTGATTCCTATAATTTGTCTCTTATATCTGCTTCATAGTAAAAGAAAAACATATACAAAACATTAACAGACTACAAACCAATAATAAACTGGCTTATGTTTATTCTAATGATTTTCTTAAGACTCTGTCTAGCACTATTAACATAGCCATAAAATTTAGAATTTGGAATAGAGCTGGGCAGAATTATTATTATTTTTTAACGTTTATTTATTTTTGAGACAGAGAGCCAGAGCAGGAGCGGGGGAGGGGCAAAGAGAGAGGGAGACACAAGCTCTGAGCTGTCAGTACAGACCCCAGCACAGGGCTTGATCCCACAAACCGTGAGATCGTGACCTGAGTTGAAGTCGGAGGCTTAACCAATTGAGTCACCCAGGTGTCCCAAATTATTTTTCACTCTCAAACTTTCACTTGATAATTGTTAACATCAGAAACTCTTCAGGAAAACCTTTCCAGTTTTCCCTGTCCCCAAACATACTACACACACTACGCTGAGGACCCATTTAAAATACAATAATGTACAGTGACGTTTCATGCAGTTCCTTATGTGTGAGAAATTTAGTCTAGCACCAGGTCCTAAAGTCTCAAGCCCTTCAACAAAAATTTAATGAGGATGATAGTATAATTCTATATTTTAAAAATATGCAGTTTGCTTTTCTTTCTTTCAAGTATGTGTGTGTGTATGACACAGTAAGCTGACAGAAAAATCAGTCTTCAAAGTACAAATTCAAGAAGATACCACTATTTGCATTATAAGTTCCAGTCCATCTGTGGCCATAAAAATCATTCCAGTGTGTTGAGATTAGTATTTTAAAAATAAAATAGAGGAAAATCCACATTATGAGCCTAGAAATTATTTTGTGAGCCTTGTTTCATACATATACAGAGAGAGAGAGTATCCTGCATTGAGGCATAGAATTCATTTCTTATTGAGGACTGCAGTCCAAAAAGTAGTTTTAAAAATACTAATGTTGAAGACGTGTGCTTGCCAGCCAAAAATCTAGAGTGTTGCCAATGGAGGGATGGCCCTGGGTTACTGCCTCATAAAATATATTTTAAGCCAATACAATAAAACATCAGAAGATTAATTATGTTGTCCATGTTGACTCAAAAAATTAACTGTGACTCTGAAAAACCAAGAAAGGATTAAAAATCTCAATCCACATGGCATTTTCAATACACATGTGAGAGGAAGAGAGTGACCTCCTCACTCACTCTCCCTGGAGTTGGGCATCCTCTAGACAAGTAGAAATTAGGGTAAATCAGAGCTGGACAAAGAACAATTGATTTTTCTGTATTTACAAAGGCCTTACAAATTATATGAAACACAAAAAAATAAGCATCTTATGATAAGTGAGAATGAGAATGGTGAAAAGTAAAGAACATGAGTCTTGAATCAAGTCGCTGGAATAATAATAATGCCATGTCTACCACTAACTTGCTGGGTGAGCTGAAATTAGAATCTCTCTCTTAGCTTTGGTTTATAAGAAACCGGATGGATTGACTCTCCAAACTGAGAAGGGGATCCTAAGATTGCTAGGGGTAGAGGAGATTCCTGACTTAAGGCCTTATTAGCTTAATCCTGGGAAGTATTTTTTTTTCTATTTTACAGATAATTTAACTGAGGCACACTGTTACTCTGATGCAAACATGTTACATTTCTCCCTTAAGAGTAAAGATAGTCTAGAAACATCTAGTTCAATAATCAATGAGGTTTAAATTAATACTCTAAACTCAGGGAACAACACCTACACCTAATTTTTAAAGCATGTTTAGCATATGTATTTCTCTGTATGGAGATAAGATTAAGAGGACAGGCCAGGCTCTTTTGACGTAAGCAGAAGGCACTGGTTGAAAATACCATTAATAATTATGTCCTGTTTGTGTAGTGGTCATTTACCTTTAATTGCACCTATATGAGCTGTGAAGGCATTTTGGTAAGTGTGCAATTTCAAATACATTTTTAAAAATCAGCAAAGATAGAAGAAAAATGCAGGCACTGGAACTGCCAATTATGAGAAACCTCTATGTAAAAATACTAGTTAAAGCAATATAAAAAGAAAGATGCTTGGTACAAATAAGCTGTTCAGAATTTTAATAGATATGCCAGACTTCAGATACTAAAAGTAAAAGTTAAGTTTAATGAATTCTAATTGTAGGGTATGACTTTAGCCTCATGTATTTTAACCACACTCAAAAAAAAAAAGTATACAGTAAATGAAGCAACAGATTTTCCCACAAGCAGAAATTCTCAAATGAAAACGCAGCAACTTTCTTATTTTTTAACAATAGTATTTGAACACGAAGGTCTTCACTGCGTGTATTATAACTTTTTATAGCATGCTACGCTGGCTTAAGAACATTTTCTAAAAATCAGAAAAGTTGTTACTCTGTGGGGTTCTAAAAACAGAAACAGTTATTTGATGAGTTTGAAGTGAAGTGTTTTTTGATGAGTTTTGAGAGAGAAGGAAATAAAAGGCTAAGGTAAGCACCAGTTTCACCCTCAATTCTTAAGCTTTAGAAAAGCCTAATTAGGCAGGGAAAGGAATTTGGGCCTGGCACACCCAGGTCCAGACGTGGCAGGATCCTGAAACAAAGTTTTTCTGAACCTTTGAGTCATATGCCACAGGCAAACCAGAGCCGCGATATGCAGGTCGTTAAGTCAACAGGTCCTTTAACGAGATGGTGTGCGGTTGGTGAGTGGCAGCTGGATTTCTTCCTGCCACGAAGAAAATAACTCTCCTCGATCAAACCGGAAAGTGGGCGCAGCTCTGGCTTAGGGAGTGCACCCGGAAAAGTGTAGAGAGAAGGGGGTGGGGGAGAGAGGGATGTCCGCGTCCCGACCACAGAGCGCTTTCCAAACCACTCAGAAACCATTTAAATGGCTCGGGCGGCCGCGGTTTCCAGCCTAGGACTGTCTGGGGTCCGGCTGGGAAAGTTGCCTGGCAAAGCCGTGCCCTTTCCCGTCGCGGGTTTGTTCCCCGCGAGAGGCGGCGAGAAGAGACCAGCATNCCTGCCTTCCCGCTGGGCCTCCTGCGTTGCCAGGAGCGGCCGAACCGAGGCTCCGCTTCCTCCTGGAGTCTCACAGGTGAGCTCCAGCCTGCGACGTCGGCAGGGGCGAGGCCCCCGTCCCGCGCCTGCGCGCCAGCCTCCTGCCCCGCCCAAGCCCTACCTGAGCGCTCCAGGTGAGGACCGAGCGCCGCGCGCTGGGTGGGGGCGCCGTCCCGGCGGAGCGCAGCTGCCGCGCCGCTTCTCCGCAGACGGCGAGGCTGGTTCTCCCCGCGGGGCGCGTGCCGCCGCCCGTCTACATTTGAGGGGTCCTGCACCGACCTGGCGGCAGTGGGCACCTTGTGACCAGAACACAGGCTGCGTCCTTAGGGAACCAGAAGGTCCAGATTTCCCTAACACACGGCTTCCCTTCTCTACGGTTCGCCAAAATAAAGGGGTGCGCCGCCCGGAGACTGGGGGGGCCCAGTGCCCCCCGACAGCCACCTCATGACGGCTGCAACTGTTGTCTCGTATGGTTTCCTCGAGCACGGTTCAGCAGCTTCTGTCACCAGTTAGGTTCGTGAGCTATTGGGTGAGCTTCCTTCCCATGTACTAGTCTTGATTTCATCACTTGACTCACTTCAGCGCAGCTAGTGGTTTCCGTTTCTGTAAGCGCGCGCTCTGGTAGGGGCGCCTCCCGTCCAAAGGAGGAGCCTCTCTCTTCCAAAGAAGAACCTCTGGTATTTGGCAGAGCCTTGCTAACTTGGGGCGCACCACCCCTTCCTGGGTTACAATCGAAAGGCAAACCGATTGCCCGATGAGAGGGCGAGCAGCGACAGTACAGAGAAACCTGCTGTCCTTGTTTGGAAAGACACTGGTTTCCTGCAGAGGTTTTGCTTCAACTGGAGGTTTGCTTGGAAGCTCATCTACTGAGAGGGTGATGAGGCAGGCTCTAGGGAGATAGGGGACTTTGCCGTTGTTTTTAAAGACATTTTTTTAGACAGTATTCGTTTTTCCTTTGATGATATTTACAACTTTGTTTCAGCCTGCCTTCTGCTGTTATGACAAACATTTGACACACCCAAAACCAGGACTTAAAAATGACCTCTATACCTTTTTTTTTTTTTTTAATATCTGAGAGAGACAGACAGAGTAAGCAGGGGAAGGTCAGAGAGAAGGAGACAAAGAATCTGAAACAGGCTCCAGGCTCTGAGCTGTCAGCACAGAGCCCAATGCGGGGCTTAACCCACTGAGCCACCCAGGCGCCCCCCTCTATACTTTCTTATAAACTCAATCAGTATTTGGCTCTGTCTTCAAGGTATGTAGGAATAGAAAAAGCAATAGCTGAAAATGTTTCAGGCATGCTTAATTACATGGTGGCAGGTTTTTCTATAGTTTAGCTCTGGCCTTCCTCCTGTATTTTGACACATTACGCTTATGGTTTCTGTTTATTGGTATATTAATGTTACATGTGACCTAAAATTAAAATTTAGAAATACTGGTTAGTATAGTATCAGTAGGTGTAGCTTTAGAACGTGGCTAGTCTGACACTGGGTTTAGCATCACAATATACTATTTTATACCACAGCTATGAATCTGATCTAAAACTTTAGGTGTTTTTTTTTTTTTGTCTTGTATATTGTATTTATTTTGCAAGCATCAAGGAACATTTGGGGGTTTGTGATATTTTAATATCAGTACCTACAAGCAGTTTTAAAACTTTCCCTCTCTCCTCTGCAAAACGTTCAGGAGCTCCTTATGTGTATTACCACACTACCTTGATAATATTTGTCCTTAGATTCAGAGCTGAAAATACCACCTACTAAATCCACCACCACCCCCCTTTTTTTTTTTTTTGAGGTTCTGCCACTTTCTCTGTTGTTTGCCTCTAGATGGAGATTAGAGTCTCAGTCTTTGGGATATTTGGGAGAAATCCGAAGTGTATAACCACGGAGTCTGTATCTCTGTACCACCCATCTCTGAATGAGGGCAGAGCCAAAGACTATGAGAGTTTTAATGTCCCACCAGGCAAAGAGTGACAATTTCCACCAACAAGAGCAGAAAAGAGCAAATGGACATAGAAAAGCAATTTGGAATCCAAAGACTGAGGTTCATTGACAGCAAGACTAGTAAAGTCAAATAATAACTGGAAAGAGAAGCTAGGGCAGATCTACAAAAAGAGATCCAAGCAAATAGGACCAAAATGCTAGATGAGGGGTGAAAAAAAGAACAGAACAAATATAAAAAGCAGGAGTTACTAAAAATTGGCTGCCAGTTTTACAAAGGAGACAGATAATTTAAACAAGGAAAGCAGTATTTTGGGGGTCTGGCATATCTACCAGCATTACATGTAGTATTCCATTTCATTCTGAAAGCAAAATCTTAAAATTAAGTTTTTTACTTAACAATAAAATTCAAATGCTGCAGCCCCCCCCAAAAGAAACAAGCATTATGCTGCAATGTTTAATGCCCTAAATCCAATAGGATGAAGGGGTTTTGACAGTATCATCCTATTTAAGATTATGAAATAAAGAATTTGTTTTATAAAGGAGAAATTAGTATTTCTTTATAAAATAAAAAACCCAGGAGACTTAGTGTAGACATGCTTCTCAGAAACAAGCTTGTAATTCTACATGTTTGGCATGTAATGGCAGTTAAAATAGAAAATTAAGAAGATTCATGCAGGAAAGAAGAAACATTTCTCTCTCTCTTTCTCTCCACACACAGACACACACACACACACATACACACATACACACACAGACACTAGCTATAAAATTCTACTATATATAGATTTAAAATAATACTCACCGTTTAATAATTTTTCTCAGCATTTAAACACTGCCAGGACTGGTATGTAACACTTAGTAGGTACTCAATAATTGTTTGTTAAATTAATAAACTGATACCACAAAAAACCCATTATACCTAATATCTTAAACAGAGTACAAGTCCAAAGAATGGTTTAACCAAACTGTATGGAGAAATAATGTAGGACAAGTAAGAGTGATGGACTAAGAATTTGAGGGACAGCGTCTAGTAACAATAGCTATCGGTTATCACGTACCAATGTTTCAAAAGGCACTACACAAAGCAATGTATACTTGTACAAGTTACTCTAATTCTGGGCTTAAATATTCTCTTCCTCAAAATAAAATACTGGTACAAGGTGGTCACCAATTTCCTTTACACACTGATTCTTGTAAATTTTGTGATAATTGTCATGCAAAACAATCTTCTGGATATAGGAATCACAATTAATGGAAAACAAAGATGAAGGAATGGGAATTACTTAACTGAGAAATTTTAATTCATAAAATTAATGATAATATACAGTGTAACTAGTAAAATTATTAAGATTCACTAAGTCCAACTTTAAATGTTTTCAGTTTGTTAATTGTTTAATTGTTGGTTACCCAGGGCTTAGCAACATCAGCCTGAAACATATTGCCTGCCTGATTTAACCTTTAAAAACAATTTTGCCGTATGTGGAAACTGGAATCTCTAGTCAGGATCTCAAAGTCAAATTGAGAGTTTTGGCTCAAAGACTAAACAGATTGAAATAATTTCTACTAAAAGAATTGAAAGGCTATTGATTTAAAAGGAGAATAGTGTTGGTATCATAGTGAAGAGCCACAAATATGTGGGCATTTTTTTATATAACTACTCAGCATAATTCTACATTGTGTTTAAAATAAGAGTTAAAACAGTAAAAACGTGAAGAGATTATTTTTAGTATGGACTTTCTGAGACAGTATATTGTATGAAGATTGCCTATGAGGCCCCCCCCTCCCCTGAGAATATCAACAGAAAAACCATCTGGGACTTTCAAAGAGGCACACACTTCTATGAGTGTGCTTTTTGACTTAAATTGCAACAGAACTATGTCTTGTTAATCTTGTATCCTTAATGCTTGGCACATAGTAGGTGCTCAATAAATATTTGATGAAATGGATTGAGTAGAGTGCAGAGTTTCAAGCTTTTAAGCATTAGCATAAGAGCAGAAAGAAATACCATGCTGAGTCAGGCTAATATTCAATCTAGCTAGCTCTAAATTCTGACGGTGGCATCAAAGGATTTTTTCTGGGAAAAGATCGTGATAGTCCTGCATGATGGTGACCTCAGCTATGTACTCCAGGTGTCCCTGACTCACTCTGTCCTAATTGATCTCTGTCTGTAAGATGACTTTTAAAATTGTAAATCAATTCATATTTATTTTAGAAAAATGAGAAAATACAGATAAACTAAAAGGAACCAGTTGGAAACATCCCCAAATTCCTCCCATGTAGATGATTCAGTGCTAACTGCCAGACCCTTTTTTTTCCTTCTGTTTATCTCTCCAGATACTTTTGAAAAACTAAGGAGAGTGGAATGGAAGATATAAGGGGGAGACAGAAACATGGTTTTAAAATAAAAACTAGGTCATATTGGGATCTTGTTTTGTAGCCAGTTTTCTACTTAACTTATCTCCCCATGTCAATACATTCATTTTTTACAACATGGTTTCTTTTTGTATAAATGTATTTAATCAGTCACGTATTGGATGATTAAATACAAATTAAAAAGATTGTTTTCTAATTTTCCTTTTGCAAACCATGCTGTGATGATCACATTTTTTAGTGTTCACTCTCTTCATCTATAGAGACATTTACAGTGATTTTCTTCTGGCTGTATTAAACTACTTTGTATCAGTCATCCAAGATCCTAAACAATGATGATAGCAGAAGAATCATATCACAAAGACAAATCATAGGAGATAAATTAATAATTTAACATTTCCTATTTGTAAAAATAATCCTTGTTACGAAAACTTGCTTATTTTTATTAAAACCTTAACACTTTAGAAGTATGGAAGTGGAGTGTGCCCTTACTATGGAAAAGTCAGATCTCTTACCTTCTCCTGATGATACCACATTCTCCTGATGATACCACATTCAGCTTCCCGCTTCTGAAAGTCTGTGTGTTTCTCTTCACTTCTCCAAATCCCCTCCAGCCCAGCTGAAGGCCCTAACCTCCCATGGAACCTCCTAATTCAGCCCAAATAACCTTGATATTTCTTAATTCCAGTGCACTGTCATAAAGTAAACACCCCTCCTCCCTTGGTCCTTGCCCCAATCCTCACTCCAATATCATGAAGGGAGAACTGTGTAGAGACACCACCTGCCCATGATATCATTTGTTGCCAAGTAAGTTATGATAAATTGTTAAATAACTTAAATCATAGATGATACAGATGTTCTTTTGGCATAATAGGCCTAAAGTATTAGACCAAAAGAAATAGCTTCATTGTATTTAAAGAGAAATGTTGATTTTTCATGCATATTAGAAGGGGAATTTTGAAGGAAATTATGTTTTTTCAGTGTCTTTGATTTTTAATTTATTAACAGAAAAGTAATTTGCTGCCCAAGATAGGATCTTATCAACATACTTCCTTCTTTACATCTAATCAAAATATCAGAATATACTGTTCTTCACTCCAACAGTTTCAGTAGACTCTAAGACCACACCAAACTTCTTGCCTCTGCAAAGCTTCAGGGACAGGGGTTCCTGACATACAACTGACATTTGGGGTTGACACAAAAAAATTACTACTAGGAAAAAAAATCACGGCTAGGGAAGGAAGTTTGTTTATTTCAATTGGAGCAGTTGGTGAATAACAGAGGGGGGGAGTGTTGGGAATGTAGATATTATAGAAAGAGGTTAAAGGGCTTAGAAATGACCGGGAAGAAGAGTAGAAGACAGAGGAATCACCTGTGTGGGGCATCCTCTCAAGGATTAAGGAGAATCTTTGGGGACGCATCCCCCCAAGGTCTGGTAATGTGGCTTTACTTCTGGGAGTGAATAGGGAGAGGAAGTAAACCAGGAGCAACATCCAATTTCTTTCTCTTTCCCCTTCTCCCCTCTCCTCCTGCCCTCCCCCACCCTCCTGCGAAAACTCTGTACAGCTTTGGAACGATTAGCTAACCTCTGTGATGAAAATTTTTAGCATTCATTGAGATATGGTATATATTTGATTCACAGTAAGATCATATCCAACAGGACCTCTCCTAGCAGCCTAAACAGTGTTTTGTGTAAATTATAAAATGTCACCCAGGGGCAGAGAGAATTCACAGATACCTGGCTTGGCAAGTGGATGACCCCTTTGTCATAGTAGATGCAAATCTACTCCCCAGCATCCAGTGGGCTGAATGGAACCCAGTCTGCATTTCAGCCCTACTTGCCTTTTGGCAGGATACTTTTATTCAGGGCACAGCATACACAACCTGGTGTCCAATCAGGTGAAATCTCTTTCCTGAGTATCTGGAATAACTGTGCCACTTGCATTGGCCAATAGAATATGGTGAAAGTCATGTTATGTCCCTTCCAAAGCTATGCTTTAAATGATTTTTTTACCCTCTGCTCTTACTCTCTTGGAATGTTGCCATGCTATGAAGAAGCCTGGAGTGAACGACCAGAGAGAGAGAGACACCTAGCTGTCCCAGATATTTCAGCTGAGCTGAACACAATCCCCAGCCAACCACCAGCTAAATGCAACTTTGTGACTGATCCCAGGCCAATACCAACAGAAGAGCCACCTGGTCAACCAACAAAACCATGAGAAATATTAAGTCATTGTTGTTCAAGCCACTAAGTTAAGGGGAAGGTTTTTTTTTTTTCTAATTTATTTAACTATTTCCACTAAATTTGGTGTCTCAACAAGAAGAAGAATATAAGCACCTTTTCCATTTGTGCACCCTCTATATTCTCCCTATTAATGCAGAGAAAGCTTTGCGATGCAAAAGCTTGGATTTATTAGAATTTTGAAAGTCTAAGCCTTGAATGAGTCTGCACAAAGCACGTGCTATAAACTATATATTTTAAAGAATATGTGCTCAGTCTTAATCCATTTTCTATCCCCACCCCAAATCTTGATAAAATTTGTGCAGAATAGGGAAAAAGAAGAGTCAGGGTTGATTGGAGACAGGGGCCTTGGCAGCATGCCTGAGCAGAAGCCCTATAACCTCACCATGCAGGAATGCCATATTTCACAACTACTTGGGCCACCATTCATAGAAGAAGATGTACAGGAAGGCAAATTTGACCCTAAAAAGCAGGCTCTGAAGGAACTCTGAGAGCAAAAAAGAAGTTCCCCTGGAGAACAGGAAGACCCCAGGGTTATTTCTTGTCTAACACTGAAGAACGTTAAGAACAGATAATATTTCTAAATGAGGAACTGGACAGTCCCATAGCCCTCTTGTACCCCAGGAAGATTCAGAAAGCCCCCAAAATGTTTTCCCATGCAGGAGAGAATGATTCGGTCTGGATGTTTTTGTAAATTAAATTTTATTGGAAGAGAGGCAAGCCCCTTCATTCACCTATTGTCTATGGCTGCTTTGATGCTACAAGGCAGAGAGTTGAGTAGTTGTGTCAGAAATTGCACAGTCTGCAAAGCCTAAGGTATTTATTAGCTGCCTTTTTATAGAAAAAAAAAAATGCCAATCCTTATTTTAGATGAAGCACAGAGAACTGGGAAAACCTAAATTTTGCACAATAACACATAACAAAAGTGAAACGTGTAGACCATGACTACAAGGTGCATTGGAACCAGGATGTAGTATCAGTAGATGACAACCTGGATACTGTGACGGCCTAATGCCAATCGTCTCGCATGAAAACATTTCCCAATTCCCATCCCATACTTGGACCCTCCTAGGAAGGACCTACAGAATGCAGTTGTGTTCCTCGTGCAACAGAGGAAATCCCAGACTTACTGATATTGTTACTACCTGGTGTAATAGAGACTCGTAAGAGAAAATTAGCTTAGGTATAAACATAAGAAATAATTTTACATGGAGTTTCTTATATATCTGATTCTGTCTTCAAAATCAGTACCCACTACAAAACCTTCCATAGTTATGCACAAAATGGATGCAAAAGAAATCTATGTTGAATGTTGAGCCTCGGTGGGGTTTCCTTTGGTCTCTCAATTTCTAAAACTGCATGGTGGCACTGCCTTTTCATATAGAAAGTATGTATTCATAACTTATGTCTTATATAAGCTCTCTCTGGTGGTGATGATGCACATTCCTTTTTAGTTCCATCCCTTCCCTCCATTGTAAGTTTTTTTAATGTTAATGTTTTTATTCCCTGAGACAACCATTCTCTTGTTCCAAGCCTCAAAAGTAAAAGAGAATGGTAGTTGGAAAACATCTATGAAGTGAGTAGGAGGAGACAGTGGGGCGGGGATCCTGAGGTCTGTGGTTTATGTCACAAAAAACACTGGTAAGAGCTTTGGATGAAAAGGAAGTTGCTTATAATCTGTTGTGATCACTTGCACTGAGAAAAATGTTACTTCCTGCTTTGAGTTTGGATGTGGAGCAGGGAGAACATTTACTGGGTACTAACTTCGTCCCAGAAATTATTCCTACATTATCTCATTTAGTCTCCACAAAACCCCTGTCCCAGAAATTATTCCTACATTATCTCATTTAGTCTCCACAAAACCCCTGTCCCAGAAATTATTCCTACATTATCTCATTTAGTCTCCACAAAACCCCTGTCCCAGAAATTATTCCTACATTATCTCATTTAGTCTCCACAAAACGCCTGTATCATCTTTCAAGTGAGGAGACCTCAGTGAGGAGTTCAAAGATGTACAAGTAATAGAGTTGGACTGTGGAAACAGGTCAGACCCAAAACCCATACTCTGTCAACTATATCAGTCATGAAAGTTATAAGATTATTTTACCCTGAATCTAAGGGTGAACGATTTTGTATCTTCAGCTTGTCTTGAAGGCATTCATTGACAATTTCTATTTTCACAGTTTCTATTTCATTCGTAAATGGTAACATATGGAAAAGTTAAGCAACGTACATTTTTTCCTCCACACATAAATCTTACATCTTCAAGTATATTAAAACCACAGTTGTTAATTTTGTTTCATATAAAGATTCCTTTAAATATAAGATGCTATGAAACCAAAATGCAAACACACTGATTTCTACAATCAAAACATTGAGGATCATGGGAATGTCTAGAAAACACAGAAGGATAAAAGAGAGCATGAAGCTATTTTAAGAGAGTTCTCCATTTTAACAATAGATACAAGATGTTCATTTGGGCACTTTATGTTTAACTTTTAGTATAACAAAGATTCCCCCCAAAATGGTTAAAATTCTGGTATAATTGTATAACAACTGGTAATGTTAATCCCCGAGAGAGAGAGAGAGAGAGAGACAGAGAGAGAAAGAAATCATTTTAGAGGTACATAATATAAAGCTATTCAGTGAAAAGGTAGACCAAAATAAGAATCATCATGCATACATGTTTTACAACATCTCACTGAGAGAGCTTTGAAAATAACTCTTCATTTCTAAAGATTGTCAAATACATAAGACCTGAGAGAGGCTGTCAATTTGTTATGGAACTTGACCTTTTGTAGCATCGCTGACTGTAATGAACTGGAGTGACTAGTTTTGCCATTTTTTAATAGCAGTAAACACTACGATAATCTCACAGAAATCAAGAAATAATGTCCCAGACCACACACAAGTAGCTGAGTTATAAAGGATGGAAAGATTGTTTTTAAAATATTTTGCTTAAATACAATAATGGCAATGGCTGTGTAGTAGTAGCCTTTGCTTTTTACTGGTTTTGCCAAATACTGAAGAGTTTCAAAAGAACATTTATGAAATACATACAATAGATAAAGAATGATTATGCAAAAAACAACTGTGTACCTACCACCTATTAAAGAGAAAGAATATTATTCTGATACCTTCTGTGGGACCCTCTGAGATCCAACCCTTTCCTAACTTCAAATTTTGTATTCATCATTCCTTTGCTTTTCTTCAGAGTTTGCCACACACAATTGTATGCCTAAACAAAATACTGGCTAATTTTATACATTTTTTTTGCCTTAGGTCAGTTCCTTTTTTAAAAAAATTGAAGTATAATTAACATATAGTGTTACATTAGTTTCAGGTGTACGATATAACAAATCAACAGTTCTATACATTACATTCTCCTGTAATTACATCACAATAAGTGTCCTCTTGGTCCTCTCTATCTATTTCATCCATCTCCCTACCCCACCTCCTTTCATATATTCTATATTTTTACATTTTATACATTATAGAAATGTATGTACAATATTCTGCTGCTTGATTTTTTTTTTTTTTTGTTCACGATGTAGATGAGATTTATACATGTTTTATTACCTAGCTGTCACTATTTAATTTCACACTGTGCTGGCTTTATCTATTCTGCTCTTGATCGACATTTGAAAAATCTCCAGGTGCATGTATGAGAGAGAAAGAGATCACAAACAATATTGCTAAGAACGTTCTTATACTTGCCTTCTGGTACATGTGAAAGAGCTTCTCTTGGATAAATATCTAGGAGTAAAATTGCTAGGTTATAGCAAATTTACCAGATAATGCTCAGTTATTTTCCAGAGTGGTTATATAACATATCCTTATGGTTTTGATGGCATGCTCCTTTACTGAACTACAGTGTATATGTATATAGATCTGCACATGCATATAATTATATATACATATTACTCTTTTTAATATAGATTATTTTCTGGAAATAATTTTATAGACTAGAAATCTAAGTCATAGTATTAGTGCTGCCTTTTCAAAAGAACCAAGAATTGTGAAAGATGTGGTTGATTGGGAATTTTTGTTATTTGTTGCCAGGAAACAAAATATTAAGGAAAAAATGGGAAGAATGTTTTAGTTATGTCTTAACAGATGGAAAAACAAATGTATTTATCTTTGACTTGCCTTCCATTACACTACTGATGTCTTCATTTCTAGGACTGAAATAGGCATTCACTCCATCCTCAATCTTGGTCTTTGGTCTTCTAAAGAAGTCCAAGGGCTGATTGCTGACATTCAAAATAATGTGTTATGCAAGAAACCAATTTCAGGGATGGAAAGAAGGCTGCACTTCTTTAGCCATAACTCCTAACAATCATCAGAATGGGAGCACTGAAAAAGATCTCAATGTCTTTTTGTCTCCTCCATAATTTTTTTTGGACTTTTTTTCCACTTGTAACAATCCTCCACTTTAAGTCGAAGAGGGTTCATTAACTGCCCAACTGGGTATATTTCAAATATTGTAAAAGTTTAGACTTTACTTAACTAAAATCCTCTGGGTACAATACCACCAGAAGCACATGCTTCTCGTTTATATCTAATAAGATTTCTTGAATCAGGGCAGGCCTATAAAAACGTGCTGTTCTTTAGAAGAAACATTTTGTAAAATGCCCAAAAAAGGTTGTTTTTTAAACTTCCTTTGTGTAAACACTATTTTTCAAAGCTTCCTAATGTTATAGGAACTCCTAATTATTTAAATTAGAATCAAGAAAATGATAACATTATCTTGAAAATTCTTTGAGTGGTATCGCCCAGGTCTTGTGTTCAACTGATCAATGTGTGTGCCCCGATGATCTCTTACACTAAGACCAGAAAGCTATAAAACCCTATCTTGCAATTAAGGTGCAATGGCTTATATATTTCATAATGTGTCCATTCCAGTGGGGTAGTGCACTCCCTGATATGCTTTATAAATACTAAATGAATCGCTTGGGTTATTTATAAGAAATCATTACTATGAACCTAGTGAAGAATTATCAGACATTAAGCACTATGATAAACACATCACAGATCTCTGCTAAAAATTTAATGGAGAACTGCAGAAATCTTCTAAGATTTCCAAGCAAAATATATATGGGCTTTAAATGATTTGGTCATTGTTATAGTTTTCTTGATGGAGAGCTATTCAGTGCTGAGATGCTTTCTAATATACAATCCAAACTGTAAAGCAAACATATCAAACATATCAGCCACTAAAAAATCTAAAATAAGGAGTGCCTGGGTGGCTCAATAGGTTAGGCATCTGACTCTTGATCTCAGCTTAGGCCATGATCTCACAGTTCATGAGATCAAGCCCCACAACAGGCTCTGTGCTGACAGTGCAGAGACTGCTTTGGATTCTCTTTCCCTCCCTCTGCCCTCCTGCTCATGCTCATGCTCTCTCTCTCCCTCCAAATAAATAAACTTAAAAAAAAAATAAACATCTTAAGCTCAAGTAACAATGATATTAAGAATGAATATTAAAGAATGCTTATTATGTGTACTAAGCATTTTACATACCTTATTTCATTTAATTTCCACAAAAGCTCTGTGAGGTAGGTAACAGTATTTCTACGTTACAGATGAGGAAAGTGAGACTTCAAATATTATGTAAGTTACTCCAGACTAGAAAGCTACTAACCGGCCATGTGAGGATTCAGCCCATGTGGGCGGATACAGAAGCTTATGTCCTTAATCATACTGTGCAATTCTAAATAATAGTATGAGTTTCCTATTGGTAGCTTCCCTCTCACATCTAAGAATTCTGATGGTTCAAAAACTAGGTCTAAGTATAGCCTTGTGTGTGAATGAAATGACTACTGTGTACATTGTGCTGTGGGGAGTAATACAAGGACCGATTCACAGTCCCTCCCTGCAAGAAGCTTATAGTATAGATGGGGGGATAAAACATAAATACAAATACATATAGTCAAAAGCAAATTATGACAGGTGCCATATAAGACATACTTTTCTCAAAGAAAAGAAATCCTGGGGTTTCTGGGTGACTCAGTCAGTTAAACGGCCGACATCAGCTCAGGTCATGATCTCAAGGCTCGTGAGTTCGAACCCTGTGTCAGGCTCTTTGCTGACAGAACCTGGAGCCTGCTTCAGATTCTGTCTCCCTCTCTCTGTCCCTCCCCCATTCACTCTTTGTCTCTCAAAAATAAATACGCATTAAAAAAAATAATAAAAAAGAAAAAAGAAATCCTTTTGGCTAGGGGAACATGAAGAGTCTTTGTAAAGCAGATGATTTGAATCTTTTGAGGAGGGTGAAAGGGAATGTCAGGATTTCGCACAAAGCATGTCCTGCAGCCAAAGCTTAAGACATGTTGTCGGCAAGACAACCTGGTTGAGCTAGGACAACTTGTATATAATGAAAACCTAAATATTGGGATGAGGAATTTGTGTGAAATTATTAGACAAAGGGGGCCTCTGAAGGTTTTGAAGTAAGGAGTGACCCCATTGATTATGGTGCATCAGTGCATGCCCCGCACTGTGCTAGATGCTGGGGTGAACCAGGCCAGTTTGTTCCCTGCCCTCATAACTCTTACAGGCTGATGGCAAAGAGGCCAAATTTCATCACCACTGCACAGAGCAAGGGCAGAGGCTCTGAGTAGAAAAGCACTTTGATGCTTTGGTTTATTTTCTCTGATTACCCCCTTTTTTTTTTTAAAAGAAATGTGGGAATTATTTTATTAAAAAAATTTTTTAATGCTTTTTTTTTTCTTTTTTTGAGGCAGAAACAGAGTGTGAGCTGGGGAGAGACAGAGAGAGAGGGAGACACAGAATCCAAAGCGGGCTCCAGGCTTTGAGCTGTCAGCATAGAACCCAATGCAGGTCTCGAACTCACAAACCATGAGATCACAACCTGAGCCAAAGTTGGATGCTTAACCAACTGAGCCACCCGGGCTCCCCATGAACATTTTGTTTTAGAATAATTTGAGATTCTATTGAAGTTTATTTTAAGGTGGTATTACATAATGATGTTTTTCTATTTTTAAAAAGTACATAATGAGTCTGAATTTTACTGATTACATTTACAGATATGCAAAACATTTTCTTTGGCTTAAGAGTAGTTTCTAGTACAGGTAATTTACAAAATTCATCTCGCTATTAAAACTGACATTGGATCATTTAAGGCATATCATTTGATGTTAGAACTCTGTGGGACAAATTTCAGAAAGCCTAAGACTACTTTTCACAGACTGGTTACTTGCAAAATACAAACTACTACTGTAACTAAATAGATATACATGTTGAGGGGATACCTTTGGAACTTCTGCATTTGACTCAAATCCCTCTAAATATAGCTAATCACAAGGTTCTCTTCGAATTGAAAGATTTTGTAATGACCAATTACAAATATAGGAGAGCCAGTTCAGAAAGAGGTCAACAGGAAAGATATATAAACTAACTGCCCAACCGTAATCAATCATGTTTACGAAAAAAAATTTTGTGGTAAGACCTGCTTGTATTAGAAGTCTTTATAGGCTTAGAAAACATAAAACTCAGAGATTTTTGAAAATAAAAAACTAAAGAAAATTTCTTTATTTATTCTAAGATAATAATATCTCAGTAAAAAATAGCAGTAAGGTAAGCACTCCAACGCAGTCTAATCCAAACTGATGATGGGGATGGGAGTGGTGAGGGAGGATTAGTTAGGAATAAAAAATCAGATTGTAGGGGCCCCTGGGTGGGTCAGTTGGTTAAACGTCCGACTTTGGTTCAAGTCATGATCTCATGGTTTGTGGGTTCGAGCCCCACATTGGGCTCTGTGCTGACAGCTAGCTCAGAGCCTGGAGCCTGCTTCAGATTCTGTATCTCCCTCTCTCTCTGACCCTCCTCTGCTCATGCTATCTCTCTCTCTCAGAAATAAATAAAACATTAAAAAATTTTTAAAAAAATTAGATTTTAGCCAAACTTTAAAAAGAATATAAATATACTGATGTTTAGTTTCGTTTGAATAGCTCAATACCTGATATTGACAAACGTGGATACAGGTGGTAAAACTGTGCGTGTTAACTTTCAACACCACATAACTAATATTTATTAAAAAACAAAACAAACAAACAAACAAAACAACCCAACTTTTTTCCAAATAATTTTCTTTCACCATCAGATATACACATACATTCAGCATTTTTTGTTTATGCTTTGAAATATATACATATATTTTTCTTTCTCCTTTCAGGATTAAAAAATAAAGTTTTATGTTTTCTACTATACTTTAAGAATATTCTAAATACTGAAGATTTTATTTGCTCAAATAAATTGTATTCTTATGACAGAAAAGAACCTCTCATTGTTTCATGCCAATGATATTTCACTCCAATGTTTACTTGCTCTGAAATTTCACAGCAGCAGAAATTCTACTACATATTTTTATATGGTATCTATTAAGAATGTATTTGACTGCAATTTATAGGGAAGGAAAATCTGACTGATAGTGACTTAACAAACAGAAGTTTATTTTCTCACATAACAAGTCTAGAGGTAGGTTTGGTTTGGTTACTCAGTAATATAATCAATAACATTTATTTTTCTGCCCCATTGTTGTTAACATGTTGGTTTTCCTTTCCCCTGGTTACCATCTCAGCCACAAAATGACTGCCACTGGCCAGCAATACATGCATGCTCAAGGTAAGATGGGATGGAGGGACAGGCTCCCAACTACTTCTTTTTTGTCGGGAAGGCAAAAACTTTCCCAGGAGCCCCCTTGGCAACTTCTTACAGCTTAAGGCCACCACAAGTTTCAAAGGAGGCTGGGAAGGCAGGAAACAAGGTTCTCATGATTGAGTTAGATTACTGGGAGACAGGGGTTCCTCGGTGGCTCAGGTGGATAAGTGGCTGACTTTGGCTCAGGTCATGATCTCACAGTTTGTGAGTTCAAGCCCCATCTTGGGCTCTGTGCTGACAGATCAGAGCCTAGAGCCTGGAGCCTGCTTAGGAATCTGTGTCTCCCTTCTCTCTCTACCCCTGCCCTGCTCACTCTCTCTCCTTTAAAAATAAATAAACATTAAAAGATTATTGTGGGATATTGCCCAGAGTTGGCTACATTGACATTTCAAACAAAGCCATAAATTCTCAGGGAAGAAGGTGGAAGAATGGATATTTGATAGGGAGAAAAAAAGAGTCTATCTGAATGCCCTAATTACTTGGAGTGTAAATTTTTTTTTTTATTTTTTATAGTTTATTTATTTTTGAGACAGAGTGACAGAGCATGAGTGGGGGAGGAGCAGAGAGAGAGGGAGACACAGAATCTGAAACAGGCTCCAGGCTCTGAGCTGCCAGCACAGAACCTGATGCAGGGCTCGAGCCCACGAACCGCGAGATCATGACCTGAGTGGAAGTTGGACACTTAACTGACTGAGCCACCCAGGCACCCCTGGAATGTAAAATTCTTAAATATGGGAATTGTGTCCAGGCCTTCCCTTATATATAGGACTTAGTTCATAACAAAAGTTGTTGATGGTACAAATCCTGTATCAGATATAGATATAAGACTATATTATATATATTAAGGCAATTAAAATCCCTAGATTTTACTCAGTTGTACCAATGGGAGAGGTACTATACAAAATTAAAGGGAGATATATATATCTCTTAGCTCAGACTGCTATAACAAAATACCATGCACTGGGTAGCTTAAATAGCAGACATTTACTTCTCACAGTTCTGGAGGTGAGAAGTCCAAGCTTGGGATACTACCAGATTCAGCTTCTGATGAAAGCATATATTCTGGTTTGCAGATGGCCTGCTGCCTTCTTGCTGTGTCCTCATATGATGGAAAAAGAGTGCTTTTCTTATAAAAACACGAATCCCAATATGAGGCCCCATTCCATTACCTCATCTAAACCTATTTACCTCTTCAGGGCCCTACTTCCAAATACTATCACATTAGAAGTGAGAGCTCAATGTAGGAATTTTGGGACAGACAAAAACATACAAGCCATAGTATACACATGTAATATACCATATTACATATATAAATACATAATAACATTTATATAGATTTTCATTCCAAGTCTTCAAGAATTTATTATACATTCCTGTGACCAAAAAATTGTAAACACTGAAAAATACTAACAGCAAAGAGTTCCAGCTTTTAAGACATTAAAGGTAAGACATAGAAGCAAGATCCAAGCTGAACTAAAACATTATTATAATCTATATAACAGTAACAGCCTTTTACTTGATGGCTATTATGTATTAGTGGTATAAGTATTTTATTTATCAGAATTTCCCAACAATGCTGCTAGGTAGTCATTGACCCCATTTTAAGGAGTAAGATGGCTCAGTCTGTAGAGCATGTAACTCTTAGTCTTAGGGTTGTGAGTTTGAGTCCCACATTGAGTGTAGAGATTACTTAATTAAATAAGAAAAAACTTTTAAAGCAAACTTTAAAGAAAGGATTGGGAAACTGAGAACACTGAGAGTTTAAACACTTTTTCCAGATCACCCAAGTCCAAGGACCCAAGTCTCAACAATGGATCTGAAGTTTGGAATCACTCTCTTTTTTCCCCAAAGCTGTTTCCACATAAAGCACATACCACCACAGGCTGCTTACCTCAACTTTGTGACTAGAGACTTCCCTCATTATATCGCTTTGTTTTACCCTTTTTCCTTCTAAAATTATAATTTTTTATTTATTTTGAGAAAAAGAGAGAGCATTCAAAAGCAGGGAAGAGGCAGAGAGAGGGAAGAGGGTGAGAGAGAATCCCAAGCAGACTCCACACTCTCAGAGCAGAGCCCAACACAGTGTTTGATCTCACAAGCAGAGATCATAACCTGAGCTGAGATCAAGAGCCCCATCCTTAACTTAACCAAGTGGGCCACCTGGCACCCCTTACCCTTTCTCATTCCTAGCTTTCTCACAGGTAACTTAGGTAAGTGGGTGATAAAAAGAAGATCAGATTATGGAGATGATAAAATGATGAGAGATGAGATTTTAAAGAGAGAAAATGCAAAGAGTGAGAGGTAAATGAAAAGGTGGATGAAGAGCCAAGAGAAACCCTTGGGATTCTGAAGGGAGCAAACAGGAAAGGGGAGAGAAGGGAATGAATACCGACAAGGTATTTCTCCAGGCTATGGGTCAGCAGAATGGCAGTATCCCACTCCATGTCCCTGCTCTCTCTGATCTCGGGCCATACATGTGGCTTGGCATTGTACCTCTGACAGCAGGATTCTGGGAGAGGCTTGTGGTAGTGACTGAATTACACTTTCCCTAGCTATTCTTGTGTTCCAGTTCTCCCTTGAAGGTCTTTTATGGTTAATCTCAAACCACATAAATATTTAACTCTCCTTTTAGTTACATTCCAGAAGCCTGTTCTCAAACAAGCATAAGTTAATACTCTAAATTTCAGTAACCACAAGCTCAGATTAATCTGTCCTAATGTCACCGTGTTCCTCCTTTTCAAGTGAGTGTAAAGGATGATTTGCAAAAAGCCTTGACCAATTTGCAGCTCCTTTTGCTTCACTATTAACGTAGCACAGAATCTCATGTATGGAAAGGATCTTAAGGTCCTAACCACTCAGCCAATATTTCAATCTACCTGCCTCTCTTTAACATCCTCCAAAGGGGCTTTTAGCAATATTTGAATGCTTCCCATTACCCATTCAGGGAGTTCACCACTCAGGTAGTCCTCTCCGTCTTTGGACAACTTTGTTAGAGGTTTTTTTATTTTTTTGGGTTTTTTTTGTTTTTTTTTTTGTTTTTTTGGCTTGTTTGCCAATTAGAATAACTGAGATATTCCACAATAACAAAGGCCATGAAATGTCAATGACTTTTTAACAACAGAGGCTCATTTCTTGCTTACGTTACATGCCTACCACTGGTCAGCTTGGCCCTGCCCCACGTTGACTTCACTCTGGGGAAGGAGGAAAAGAGGAAAAGAGTTCATGGCAAATCCCATGCTCTACTTTAAGTATCTACATTTCATTAAAAGTCACACAAAATCCTAACCCTGGGCGGGACGAGGAAAGCAGAGAAACATCCCAGAGAAAAAAATATTTTGAATAATAATACAATCTACCATGTATTTATTGAGTCAAAGTCCTTTTCCAACTGTCATCCTACCTGTGGTCCTTGCTCATCACCTTTCCTGTCTACCAGCTCTACAAGTGTTAGAAATCTGCAGTTCTTAGAGCTATCTCCTTTCTAGTCTAATCTGCTCCAATTCTTTCATCAGCCTGGTCCCTATATTTAGTGCTCTCACCTAACATCCTCTTTTAGAGCCTGTTCAGTCATCTTAGATCCCTGAGGGAGAAAATGTTAGTTTATTCTCTAAAGCCTTTTTTTTAATGTTTATCCATTCATTTTTGAGAGAAAGGAGAGTGTGTGAAAGCATGACTGGGGGAGGGGCAGAAAGAGAGGGAGACAGAGAATCCCAAGCAGGCTCTGCACTATCAGTGTGGAGCCTCACAGGGGACTCAAACTCATGAACCCAAGATCATGACCTGAGCCAAAATCAAGATTGGGGATGCTTGACCGACTGAGCTACCCAGGCATACTTTAAGCTTTTCACAAACTTCCAGGTCCCTTGGCTATTACACCTCAGAATGTGGACTTCTTTGAAAAGTTTTTTTTTTTTACTTAAAAAAATTATTTATTTCTGAGAGAGAGGGAGAGACAGCATGAGTGGGGGAGGGTTACAGAGAGGGAGAGACACAGAATCCGAAGCAGGCTCCAGGCTCAGAGCCGTCGACACAGAACCCAACATGGGGCTAGAACCCACAAACAGTGAGATCGTGACCTGAGCCGAAGTTGGATACTCAACCAACTGAGCCACCCAGGCATCCCATCTCTGAGCACCTCTGAAAGCAGAAGTCATATCCCTGACTATAGTTAATTTAGCAATTTGAAAAGGGCCATGAACGGAAAAAAAGCAGTTGTATTGGCAAAATTGCCCAAACCTCCAGGTGTTTTATAGGATTGGGTCACAGTGTGGACTTTGGAAACAATTGGTCTTAGTTATAACCTGACTCCACTAACTACTACCTATGTGACCTTGGGCAAGTTACTTAACCTTGAGTTTTTATTTCCTCATCTAATGAGATTAGGATAATAATAGTTATCTACTTTGTGTGGTTTTGGAGGGCACCAGATGACATAGCAGTGGAGCTCAATGAATGTATTTTCTTGTTACCATATTGGGGTCCTAACACTCAAACCTATCTCTGCTGTCATTTAACGGGTCCTCTAGCATCTCATAGGCTCTCCATAGCTATGCACACCTTCTCCCTCAGGATGTCTTTCTAGCCATATGAACTCTTTCATTCCGAATAAAAAGAAGACTATAGGCCAAGATAGAGACTCACCCCCTGGACAGTAGACCAAGACTTAATTGCAGTTTCAGCCTCTCCAGGAGTGGAATTTTAAGACAACCAATCTCAAGTTTTCTGGTTAGAACCAATGAGGTAATCTGTCACATCAGCCTCTCCACTTCCCAAAGGAAGATAAGGTAACCCACCTACTAAGACCACCCATCCTTCCCTGGCACACTTCTTTCTTTTCTTTTGCATTAACTTCCTTGCCTCACCCTTGTTCCTTCCATTTTGTACAGTTCCTCAGAGCCCCTTCTATTTGTTAGATGGGATGCTGCCTGATTCATAAACTGTTTAATAAAGCTGATTAGGTCTTCAAATTTACTTAGCTGCATGTTTGTTCTTTAACACCAAATGGCATTATCCAATTTCAACCAGTATCTCTCAAAGTGTTGTCTGAGAACCAGTGGCACTAAAAATACCTGGTGGCCCACATGGCCCTATTGCAGACTTACTGACCAAATATGGAACTGGAAAGTCTGCACTGTAACAGGCTCTCCAGGTAGGGTTGCCAGATAAAATACAGGACTTCCAGTTAAATTTGAACTTTACATAAAATGTACCTTTAGTATAAGTATGAGCCATGCAATATTTGGGACATACTTATACTAAGAAAGAATTTATTTATTTTGAAATTTAAATTTAACTGTGTGTTATGTATTTATTTTTTTTACTGAAGTATAGTTGGCCCATTGCATCCTGCGTTTTTAAAATTTTTTTATTTTTTAAGAGTGAGTGAGTGCTTGAAAGAGGGAGGAGCAAAAAAGGAGAGAGAGAGAGAAAGAGAGGATCCCAAGCAGGTTCCTCACTGTCAGCTCAGAACCTGACTTGGTGCTCAAGCCCATGAACCATAGGCTGAAATCAAGAGTTGGATGCTTAATGAGCTGCCCAAGCACCCTGTGTCCTGCATTCTTAATTGTGAAATGTGGCAAACCTACCCCAGGGATTCTGACGCTTACTAAATTCTAGAATCACTCAATTTGGCGAAATCGTGTGTAAAAGATTTGGCGAAAATGTCAAATTCAACTTCGTGAATTCCCTCACAAGGAAAAAAAAAAGGAAAACAACAAGCTACAGAAATAACTACATATCTCATGAGTCCGCAAAACAAATATGCAGAAAAGCAAGGGTGTAGTTTTCTCTTTTTCAGAATAGGTTAGCTTTTGTTCCAGCAGCCACGATAGCAAAAGTAAACAAGCCAGTGGCCAGAGAAGAATCCATGTCCTTATTTCCCTCATGCTAGTTTGTGTATAACTTTGACTTGGGCTTTAGCCAAAGTGCTTTTCTTTTTTTCTTTCCTTCCTCTCTCCCTCCCTCCCTTCCTTTCTTCCTTCCATCTTTCCTTCCTTCCTTCCTCCCTTGCCTTCTTCCTCTTTTTTGTTCTGTTTTCTGTTTTTGTTTTCACTTTTATCACAAAACTTTCTCAAATGTACACATGAGCAAAGAGACAAGTACAATGAACCCTCACATACCTATCAAACAGCTTCTACAGTTATTCACTTTTTCCCATCTTTTTCATTTACAACCTACTCTCATTGGTTTTGCTTGCTTTCCCTTGGGGCCATAGCATTTTTAAAGGGCTTACTTTTTTTTTTTTTTACTTTTTATTTAAATTCCAGTTAGTTAACATAAAGTATAACATTAGTTTCAGGTGTACAATCTAGTATAACACATACACTACCCAGTGCTCATCCCAAGGGCACGCCTTAATCCCCATCACCTGTTTTACCCAGCCCCCCCACCCTCCTCCCCTCTGATAACCATCAGCATATTCCCTAGAGTTAAGAATCTGTTTCTTGGTTTGCCTCTCTCTTTTTTTTCCCCTATGATGGTTTTGTTTCTTAAATCCCACATATGAGTGAACACATGTGGTATTTGCCTTTCTCTGACTAATTCTTTCTTTCTGCAGAGCAGAATTCTATTTCTGTTTGGTCTAACATCCCTAAACTGGTCATCCTCTACTCACCTTCCATTTGGCACTTTCTCTTTTCCTCTCCCAGAAGGCATGTTGTGCATGTCTTCCTCTGTGTACTCCAGCTTCCTGAATATCAGAATACTTCATCACGGAGCCATGGTTCTCCTAATAGGCAGCCTGGTCTCCTGCAATTTCAGTACTCTGCAGAGGACTTCCTAACTCACAACCTTCACTTTTATGTGTAATATAGTAATGCATTGTGTTTCTATGGTTTGTGTGGGTTTATAGAGTCCTTAAAATAAACACTGCCGTAGTGGATTTTCACAATAACTCCATAACCTAAGCAGTTAAGGCACTGAGGCTTAGAAAGTTTAAAAGATGGTGGGACTTTAGTCTAAGGGGTTTTATTCCTAGACCAGATCCTTTTCACTAATATGTTGCTTCATCTCAGGTTATTACACTTATGTTGATCATTTGTCATTTAGAAATAGTGATTAAAACACAGCTGTATGGGGGAGTGCATGGGTGGCTCAGTCAGTTAAGCATCTGGCTCTAGATCTCAGCTCAAGTCATGACCACGAGTTTGAGCCCGGAGTTGGACTCTCTGCTGACAGTATGGAGCCTGCTTGGGATTCTCTCTCCCTCTCTCTGCCCCTCCCCTGTTTGCACACACATGAACTCTCTCAAATAAACTTAAAACACACACCCACACACACACATACACACACACAGCTGTGTGACCATAGGCAAGTATTTTTTGTTTTGTTTTTTTTAGCCATTGTAACATTCTATTTCCTCATTTATAAATTTAGGTTAACAGCAGTACCTACATCCTGAGGCAGCGGATTTAATGAGACAATCCAGGTCTCAGTGACTTGCATCATGTGAGCACTTGGGAAATATTAGTCATTATTAAAACTATCCTATAGGCTACTTCATCTTCAGGCCCAGCTCTTCTCAGTGCTATCTTTCTGTAAATAAAGACAAAGCATAGGAAATCTAGAACCAAACTAGCAAAAGGAGAAGTATGCATGGCTGCACCAAGAGGTAATGGTGATTTATGCTAATAATTTGCTTAGCAAACACTTCCTCTTTCATGTCATCCCCCTCCCTGAATTCCCACAGTTTTATTTCTCTGTACATTAAAAAATGTAGCACTTCTAAATAGATTCAACAGTCTGGAGAATAACTGACTGAAATCGTATGGTCTTTTGTCAAAAGCAGGGACTAGAGTGTGGTACCAATTACTTGCATCTTGTCTAACCTCTCATTTATACAAACCTCCTTCACTTTTCCTTTGTTCCATAGTAATTGTGGTATGCAAAGGCCAGCTGTTTGGAATAATATTATCACTATGTTCATTTTCTTTTCCCATTAGGGTCTTTATATGATAATATAAAAGACCGTATAACATGATGAGATGATATGATATGTTATGAGAATATAAAAGACCATTAGGGTCTTTATATGATTATAGGCAGTGTGATAACATGATATCCCTATAGGATGAGATAGAGTGCCCCATACATGGGTGACCTCAATGCAGTCTTTTGTATTGCATCTATTAGGGCTATTTTCTTCAAAAAATACTCGGGGCAACGGCTCTGTGGGTAATGGGAAACCAATAGGTTTTTCACAAGGCAAATGAATGTCAAATTACTGATAAGAAAGAGACCAAGGAGTCTCAAGTTAGGGTCACTGTGTAGAACCAGAGGAGATGTAAGCAGAATTCTCTGTCTATGGCTGGGTCAGCACTTGCCATCACTTTTGCCTTTCTTCTTAGACATGGCTCACCACTGTCCCAAAGAGAAACCAAAGATATGTTTGGGACACAGCAAAGCAGACTCCTCCAAAAGTTTCTTTGAAAGGAATGTGATATTTGATCCTTTTTGAAAAACCTAAAAGTGATCATTGGTGGAAAGAAAATGGAATTTTAGAGGACTCTGTTATGTTTAGTTTGGGTTTAGAGTTTGTGGGCTTGGGTCCTCTTTTTCTTTTCTTTTTTTTTTTTGAACTATATTTTTGGAAAGGTGGAATTGGGTAGACATTATAATTGTTTTTACTGATAAAACTCTAAATGTCTTAATCAAATTTAGACTAATATTGTGTAGGGATTGCTTGCCTTTTGCTATTGAGATGGGTATCATAATCCCTTTACTTTTTCTGGAAAATGCTAATCAGTTTATCCTCTAAGATGTGGAATTGTTGCTCCTTTATATCTAACAGGTTGGGTTATGCTTCTCCTATGAAAACTGCCTCAGAAACCTTCAATGGCTCAAATACTCTGTCTTTGAATGCTATGAGGAAGTAAAATATACCTGGGCATATACTTGACCTCTCTCTGCCTACTGAGATTTAAAAAATTGGCTGAGGTCCATTTTAGTTGCTATCTTATTCAACAAATAGTTCAATCCCACAAATATTGAGTGAGCAAGTACCTTGTGCAAAAACAGTCATTCAATAAATACTTTCAACTTCAACTATGTATCATGGATGAGAGATACACCTACAAGAAAAAGAAGTGGAAGAGACGAGGGAAAAGGAAGAGAAGGAGGAAAAACTATACCTGCTGTCAAGGAACTTCAAACCTTCCTGGGGAGAACACATAAACATAATGGCACTGCAATGCATGTGTTGCCTCAATGGACTGAGAGTGAGAGGGGGTAGATCACTGAAAAAATAACAGGCTGTTTAGTAGGAAAGGGGGAAATGGATGCTGGGTAGACAAAAACTACTGCTGAAAAAGACAAACTGAGACTTGAGTCATGCCTTAGGAAGAGACAGGACTTTTATCTGAGTTGAAGTATAGGCAGAAAAAACACAGATTATGGAGCTAATCATAATTTTAAACCTCCCTTTGCCAACAAGGTGTATGATCTTGAACAAGCTATTTTGACTCTCTGAGCCTTGTTGCTGAAAAAGGAATTATGGTGCCCCAACCCTAAGTGTTAATGTAAGCATTGGCTTAAGCCCCGAGTTCAGCGTCTGGTGCCAATACTTAGCTATTAAACTGGGGCAAATTATTGAGCCTATCAGTGCCTCAGTTTCCACATCTGAAAATGGAATTGATAATAAAAGCACACCTACATCCCTTGTTGTGAGAATTAATAATAATGTAGTTAAAAGAGTGCCAACCTATAGTAAGCTTATAATCATTTGCTATTATTACTAAGTGTCTGATGTAATACAAGCCGTTAAATTAATATACAGCCTGGATAGCAGATGCTCACTTTAGTTGTTTTTTTTTTTTAAATCAAATATAGTGCTAAACATTGTGAGCTATCTAAATACATATTTTTAGAGAAGACAATGAAAGAAATAACATCCTAGTTGTAAGTAATATTCCCAATAACCATAATAAAGGCAGTGTGCGATAAATGTTGCAAAAAAGAGCAGGTATGTCCTATTGATTGTACAGAAGAGCAAGATGTTAGGAAAAGAAAAACTATAACTGAGATGTAAACTAGGGGAAGGAGCTCGTGTATCTTCCTGGGTGGAAGGAGAAATAATGATCCTTGAATCACCAGTGCTAGGTGGACTAATGTAAGGAAGACATTCCTGGCAAAACCTAGTGTGTTCCAAGGCAGAGAAGCATGAATGGGCTGGGAGTGTTGCAGAGAAAGGCGTCATTCAAGGCAGATGGGTCATGAGATGTAAACTTGGGCCCATCACGTGACTGATGGAGACACACAGATAAAGAAGCCATGTAGGAAGTCTTTTGCATGATGCATACTTTGAATATTGTTTCCTGCTTTTCATATGCTTTTCTCCCTTGCCTTCCTCTTAGCCTTCCTCCATTCTTTCTTCCTTCAAAATATATTTATTGAGAGCTGTAATGCGGTAGAGACATGTGCCTTTCCTTATGACACAGCTTTGCGAAATAAAGGTTTTCAAAGTTACAGTGAGACCCCAAGAAATAAAGGTTTTCAAAGTTACAGTGAGACCCCAAACAGGGGTCTTTCATTCTTTCCTGAAACACATAGTTTGTGCGGTTATCTTCTCTGACTGCCATGTCCCTGGAGGGCTTGGACAGAAGAGAGTGAGTTCCTTTTACAGTCCAGTGGGCTTGGTACAGAGTAGGCAGGCACTGCAGTCCACCCTGCGGTAAGCTGCAGAATTGACTTGAATTGCTCTGAGATCTCAAATGCTGTAGACGGTATCCTCTTCACAACTTGGTGGCAAATTCTGTCAGGAACTGAAAGCTGGGTGTGTTTTAAGGGAGTGTAAACTCATGGAGATCCCTTCTCTCTCTCTGCTTTAATAGCATCTACATGGCTGATTTTTTGAGGTACTGAACATTCAAAAATGAGTGTTTTATTGACATTAAATCAATGCCTATCCCTGTTTCTGTTTTATACAGAAATTGTTGTGAAATGTATTCAAGTGAAAAAACAAAACTTTTTCAAATCTAAACAAGAAGAGTTGTTTCTTATTATTTTCTTTTTTTTAGAGAGAGCATGTGAGCATGAGTGGGGGAGGGGAAGAGGGAGAGAGATGTTTTAAATTTTTTTAAAGTTTATTTCTGAGAGAGAGAGACAGTGTGAGCAGGGGAGGGTCAGAGCAAGAGGGAGATACAGAATCTGAAACAGGCTCCAGGCTCTGAGCTGGCTGTCAACACAGAGCCCGATGCGGGGCTCGAACCCACGAATGGTGAGATCATGATCTAAGCCCAAGTCAGAAGCTTAACCGATTGAGCCACCCAGGCGCTTTTTTTCCCCTAATGTTTATTTCTTTCTGAGAAAGAGACAGAGCATGAGAGGGGGATGGGGAGAGAGAGAGGGAGACAAGACTCCAAAGCAGGGTCCAGGCTCTCAGCTGTCAGCACAGATGTTTAACTGCTTAACAGATTGAACCACCCAAAAACCCCAAAATTGTCCCAACCTTTGAGCAAGATAATAACTAAGTTAAGTATTATTTAAAAAAAAACAAAATTCGGCAGTAAACTTGAAGATCTAACTGGCTTTATTAAATGGTTCATGAATCAGGCAGCATCCCAGGTAGCAGTTTGAAGAGTGCTCCAAGGAGTTGCACAAAATGGAAGGTTTTAAAGGAAGGAGGGTAGGGCAAGAAAGGTATTAGCAAAAGAAAAGGATTGTTTCAGACAAGGTCACCTTCCCTTAGGGTAAGAGCAGAGGGTGGGCCTTCTCAACTGATTTACCTCATCTTCCTTTGGGGGATGGAGAGGGTTCTCTCGGCAGACTCATTTGCATTGATCAGAAAATCAGGTTAAAATACATTTGGGTGAGGAGGTTGGAGGGAGGTGAGACCACAATCAGATTAGGTATTAAGCCCTGGTTTGGAGACCTGACCTAAATCATTTGGCCATTTGGCCTGTGGTTTTCTTTTTAACAATAATCTTATCTATTCCCCTCCTCCGCCCCAAATATATTTAGGGGCAATGTTGTAAGTGTAATGAAAAGGCCAACCATAAGTCTTAAATAGGACAGCAATACCCTTTAAACAGAGGAAGTAACTGCTTTCATGAACTTGGTGAAGATCAGTGATAAAAACACTATTATATGTGCATAATGGAAGTTAAAATCTCACTGTTTCATTAATGAATTGGAAAAGAAACTTACTTCTCAGGAACCTTGGAAATACAATTGTGAGTTTTAAAAGTTTCCAGGGTAAAATAGAGGCTTATGCAAAAGTTGTGATGATACCACACAAATATTTTGTACTCATCAGCGTAAGGCAGAATAACTTGATTAAGATAATTGGCCACAGGGAAACTGGAGCCTCTAGAACACAAAGAAAGGTTCCACTGACCCGCAAACCTCAAAGCCATTGAAATCAAAATGAAGCAGAACTCCGAGCTTTCAGAGTTCCCAGTGATAGTTCCTAGTTTTAGCCAATTTTCCTTTCCTTTAATAAATATGTATTACCTTTGTAAAAGTTTTTACTTCTATACTTGGGTTCATCGTTATTGCTCTTATTACTAATAAGGACAAGGAGCTTGGTTTAGGTCCAATTTAAGGTCTGTGAAAATTAGTTTGGTTTCCTTCCAGACCAAGCCAATGAAAATAACTGGTTCCATTCATTTGTTAGTCCAGATAAACAAAGCCAGTTTTATTCTGGGCATAATGCTTATCTGTGTGACTGACCTGCACTGAGGCCGAGGGGAAGACAGAAACCATGAAAAGCAGAAACTGAAAAGTTGGCTTCTTTCCCCAAGAGCTAATCATGTTCCAGAGCAAAGAGAAATATTACTTAGATGAGGTAAAGTTAAGAGTGATAGGCTCTCTGGTGTTTTTGACCTTTAAATATAGGGAAATTAATGCAATTTTACCGTGGCATCCACAAGAACACTATTTGTTTGTAGTCAGATTGACGATACATAGGAATGCAAATGGATTGTTCACTAGAACACTGCTCCCTTTTTGAAAACACCTCTTTCTTTTCCATGGTGTTTCTCTTTAAAATTAAATTTGTGTTTATTTTTATTTGGAAATCTTTAAAACAACCCTATGCCTATTGGAGCTCTTTGAAAATGCCCTTGTAATAAAACCAGGACTTGGAAATACTGGGTTGTTAACATGGGAATTGACATCAAGATTGTATATGTTACTGGGTCTCCAACAGGCCACTACATAATTGACAAAAATGGCTTCCCTCCATTACTTTCCTTTCTTCAATTAATTTTTAATAAAAAAAATACATTAGCGTGGAAAATGCAGAATACAAGATATACAATGAAAAGTAGGCCTGTCGCCTAGTCCAGATTCCCATCCAGAAATAATCACTATTTTGTTCTTTGTTTGCTTATTTTTTCAAAAATTTTCTGTGCATACATAACATTCATTTGTAATAAATGAGAAATATAAAACACGGGGATAAATATTTATATGTCTTACAAATGGGAATTTTCTTCCTTAAACCTATTCTGTACTTTTATTTTTATTTCTTTATCTGTCATGGATTTTTTTAACTTTAAAAATATGTCCTAGAGATCATTCCAAATAAGTCCAAATAAATCTACATTATTCTTTCTAATGACTACATAATATTTAATTTATATAGATTACTATAACTTATTGAATCAGTACTCTGCTGAAGGATAGATGGGTTGTTACCAGATTCTTTTTCCTACAAATAATGCTTCAATAAATAATAAACATTCAGATATATGTTTTCCCATGAATGTGTAAATATATATATATATATAATAAGGATAAAGTTCTAGAAGTAGGATTGCTAGGTCAAAGTCTTTACCTCCTTTAAAAATCTCCCTGTTTTGGGGCCCCTGGGTGGCTCAGTTGGTTAAGCATCTGACTCTTGATTTTGACTCAGGCATGATCTCAGGGACACTTGGATGGCTCAGTCAGTTAAGGATCCAAACTCAGTTCAGATCATGATCTCACAGTTCGGGAGTTTGAGCTCTGTGTTGGGCTCTGTGCTGACAGCTCAGAGCCTGGAGCCTGTTTCAGGTTGTCTCCCCCTCCCTCTGTCCCTACCCCATTTATGCTCTGTCTCTCCCACTCTCAAAAATAAATAAAAACATTAAAAAATTTTTTTTAAAAAGACTGGGACAAGTTCTTGGAATTGCCTATAGGACTATTGTTTTATGATTCAAAAGTTATGTAGCTACTTTCCTCATAGGTTAATTTGGATATACTGAGAATGGAATAAACTCTATTACAAGAAGGAATAATTTGTAAAAGAACTTGAATCAAAGAGTAATTTTTATAGTATGTATTTTTTGATAAAAATCATTTATGCTTTCAATGATTAAAAAATAATACCTATTTGTGGTAAAACACACACACACACAACACTCACACAAGTCATTAAAATGTAAAAAAAAGAAAGCAAAGAAAAAGAAACCCAGCTATATTCCTAAGCACCCAAAGAAAACTGTTATGAATATTTTTGTGTACCTCCTTCCAGACATTAGGAGAATGCACATTTTTTAAGACAAAAATGGGGCTGTACCATCCTCTTACCAATACACCCTTGAGCCCTTCAAAATGCATTGAGATTCACAGACAATTAGTTGGGTATATATAGAGATATCTCCTGCTCACTATTTACAATGGACAGGAATTCTACTATAGCATCTCACCAATCCACTGGTAATTCACATTTAAGTAATTTCAATTCAAATGTTAAACAAGGCAAACATCCTTGTGTGTTTGCCTTATTATCTCTTTAGCTTTTATTTATAGAGGTTCCTGACTATGGATATTTAAAATGTTTGAAATATATTTTCAACTTGCCCTCCAAAAATGTTAAAACAGATGGCATGGTCTCAATATCATTAAAGGGTTATTTATACTTTCCTGGAAAGTTATTTGGAAAGAGCCTTTGCATGGAAGGAGGTGCTGAGATGGCGGCCAAGAGATGGAGAAGACACTAGGTGTATTTCTTAAAGTAAAAGTCATCTGTAAGAATGTAGAAAAAATGAGTATAGGCTGGAGATTTTTAAAAAAATAATAATGAAAAAGGTTAGGTTTTACATGAAATCAGGCACCAATTCAAAGCAGTGGCTGAGAGAACACTCCTGTGAGTCAACGAGTTACCCAAAGGAGAGAAACCCAAACATTTTATTTTTTTATTTTTTTAATTTTTTTTTTTAATGTTTTATTTATTTCTAGGAGAGAGAGAGAGACAGTGTGAGCAGGGGAGGGTCAGAGAGAGAGGGAGTCACAGACTGAAACAGGCTCCAGGCTCTGAGCTGGCAGTCAGCACAGAGCCCGACGCGGGGCTCGAACCCACGAACCGCGAGATCATGAGCTAAGCGAAAGTCGGACGCTTAACCGACTAAGCCACCCAGGCGCCCCAGAAACCCAAACATTTTAGCTTGAATGAACTGGAATGTTGCCATTTTGTTCAGGAGATTGTACAAGATAGCAAGAGATCTTGCCTAAACCTATTTTCCAATATAATACTCCCCGCTTTTCAATGAGGAAAACTTGTGTAAATACAAGTCCTCCTTTTACTACTAAAAAAAAAAAGCATTGTCTTCTTTTTCCCTCATAGAACTTCAGTTTGGACTGGAACCTACTGGGTTAGATTTAGTTAACAGATGTCCTTCAGGAGCAAATATATTTTGAAATGGAACTTATTTCTTAGAGATTTTTCCAAAGTAAATGAAGACACCTTTTACGCTTCTACAAACACTTAAATGCAGACATTTATTGAATGGCTAAAATCATTATTAGTTTTGTAAACCAGTGAAATAGAAAAACATATTCTTCTGAATACCGTTTTCTATCTGCTCACCGTATCTCATGTGCCAAACCTCTCCAACTTTGTCCCTGCGGGTCTCTCCTCCAGTCCTTCTCTGTCTTTTCAAGATAGGACTTTCAGGCTGGCCCCCAATGATCTTATTTAATTTACCTCACTCTCTCCACATTGAATGCTTTAGTCTTTGAATTTGTTTCCTTAGGGCACTCCTAAATGGTTCTGACTTATCTGATGAACTCCTTTGAAAATTAATGACTGATAGTAGTTCAGTGTGCTAATAGTTGTGATAACAACAGCAATTAAAGAGTGGCCTTTAATGCATCAGTGGGGGAAAAATCTCTTCTATAAACAGAACTCAGGCTTCTTACAACAGAATGTTTTCAGGTAAATGAACAATGACACCAAGTAAGACAACAGCTCTTGGTTTCTATTCACAATTATAGGTGGAGATATATTGGCAAATATTTCAGCAGAGCTTTAATTTTATTTAATCTTTAATTTCATCAGAAGAAAATAGCATGTAAGCCTTTTGATAAAAATAGCTTGCCCCTGCTCCATTTCCCCATCTCAAAAGCAGCACTTGATTTGTCCATAATGTGTATGCCCCCAAGTTTTCAACTACCTGCTCACTCTGTTGACTTGCCAATTTGAAATACCATTATTGATTGATTTCCCTGCATGAAAAATGAAGATTGAGTAGTCTGAGGCACCCCTCTTATTATACACCACAAATACATGTTCCTCTTTCCAGCTTCCCACTATAGTTAGAGCATACTGGGCTTAAGTCAGTAATTAATATTTATATTACTAACTGTGCATATCACTCACAGCTAGACCATATCACATTTTGTAACTTACATTTTTTTCTTGTTAATTTTTGTTTTGTCAAAATGGGGCTTCAAAATGGCCCTGTGCTGTTTTATCTCCTTAGCTTCCTATGTACCTATCATTCACACGCCCTCCATATTCCAACACTGTTGTTAAACCCTTAGTGAAATCAGACACAGTAGTGAACTATCAGTACTACCGTTTTCTTTTTAATATTTATTTTTGAGAGAGAGACAGAGAGCAGGGGAGGGGTAGAGAGAGAGCGAGACACAGAATCCAAAGCAGGCTCCAGGCTCTGAGCTGTCAGCACAGAGACTTATGTGGGGCTCGAACTCATGAGCCATGAGCTCATGACCTGAGCCTAAGTCAGATGCTTAACTGACTGAGCCACCCAGGCACTCCTCAGTACTACCTTTTTGATGGATACAGGCTTCCTGGGGTTGTCTGTCTTTTTGTGCTCACGGCTGCTGTGCTGATGCACTCCCAGAAGTTTCCTCTGCTCTTATCCTGAATATCCCCTTCCTTTTTTATTTGCAGTCTACCCATTATAGTTTGGATTTTGTTCCTTACTCTTTATTTCCTCACTTTGAAGAAGCACATGGTTCAGTGGCCTATTGAAAATGAGGATATCAGACGTATTTATTGTGTTGAAGCACTACAAATCAGAAAATATCTTTATTGTGTCCTAAGGTTTGATTGTGGTGTGGCACAGTACGGAATTCAAGGTTGTAAATTATTTTCCCTCACAATGTTGAAGGTAGAGCTTCAACTGGAACATGGCGTGTGTTGTTGTTGAGAAGTTGAGTGGAATCTGACTCTAATTCGAAATCCTTGTAATGAGAACAGCTTTTTCTCTCTGGAAAACTTTAAAAGTTTTCTTTATGTTTGGCTTTCTGATGATGAGCCTTAATGTGAGTTTTTCTTCCTTCGTTGTGCTAGACCCTTTGTCCGCCCCTCTGATCTGAAAATGTGTCCTTCACCTCTAAACATTTTTATTCTATCACTTCCTTGAAAATGCTGTCTCCTCTGTCTTATCTCTTCCTTGATTGCGGAGCTCTTATTCATTGGCTGTGAAGCCTCTGATTTTCTTGTCTTTTCAATTCTATTTTCCATCTCTCTCTCTTTTTTTATTTGAGTTTCTGAAAGAAGTACTCAAATCAATTCCTCTGTTTTTACTTGTACTATTATATTCTTTTTAATTTTGAGAACTGTTTTTTTTTAATGTTCCTTTTAAATGGTATTTTGTTTTGTTTCATGGGTGCAATATCTACTTTTGTCTGTGGAGATGTGTTCTATAGATATTTTTCCTACTCCTCCATGGAAAGTCTTGTAGCATGTGGAGCTTAGACTCTGCAGCAGTTCAAATGCCAATAGTGCCATTGATTATGACCAGTGACCTTAGGCAAGTTACCTGACCTCTGCTTATCAATTTTCTTAGTAAAATATAGATAATAAGGGTACTCTTTGGATAGGATTGTTGGGAAGTACAAATGACATTAATGGATACCATGCACTTAGAAGAGTCCATGGAAGATAGTAAGCCTATATAATATGTTATTGTATGCATTTCCTCTGAGTTCCTTTTTATTCTTTTTCTCCTGTTTTGTTCAATTAAGTTTTCATCTTTTGTATTGGACACTTTCCTCCAACACCTGGTGATCCTTCACTCTGTGTGTTCACATTTGAGGATGAGGAACTAGAAAGCTGATTGGAAGCTCTATGTGCCTTTGGATCCCCAAGTTGCCAGACTGGAAACCCAATCCCCTGAGGTTATGATGCTGGAGAGAGGATATGATGGTACAGAGAGGAGCTTGAGGAATGCCAGATGTTGTAATCACTACCTGCAACCACCAGACATTCACTTCATCAACTCCAGTCCACCCCAAAACCATGAGAAGTCATAATAATAATAAGAGTACTGTTGATTTATGCCACTAAGTTATGCAACAGCAAAGAAATAATAGGAGGAGATTAGGCTCCAGAATGAGCACAGGTCCCACCTAGTATCAGATCTTGTGACTTTAAGTTTTAATTTGTTGTCCAGAAATAGCCTCCTGATCTCTATTCCTTTTTTTTTTAATGGTTTATTTATTTCTGAGAGAGAGAGAGAGGCAGCATGAGTAGGGGAGGGTCAGAGAGAGAGGGAGACATAGAATCCAAAGCAGGCTCCAGGCTCTGAGCTAGCTGTCAGCACAGAGCCCGACGTGGGTCTTGAACACATGAACGGAGAGATCATGACCTGAGCTGAAGTCGGACACCTAACCGACTGAGCCACCCAGGCGTCCCTCCTAATCTCTATTTCTAATCTACTTGGCAAACGTCCTTGTTTGATTCTCCATAGACATTAAAAATATTTCTCTCTTTTCAGTTCAAGGTCGGTCATAGAATCACAGCTGGGAGATGTAAGAAGAGGTACACCTCTAAGGCATAGTAATCACTTGTTTTCCAAGCATTAAGATAATGCATAATCATAAACCACCTACAACAAACGTAGCATCACTGTTACCTAAATTAATAGCACTCTTTTTCTTTTTGCATATTATTAGTTCTCTCATCTAAATTCATTCTTATGCCAGAAACAGGATTGCAGGAAAGATTCCTTTGCAAACTCAAAAGAGTACTTCAAATTAAGGGAAAAGAAAATGAGATGAGAGGGCAGCTTCTCAGAAGCTAAATCAATTCTTTGAAAAGAGATGACCACAAACATTAAGGCTTGGCTTTTAGAAGCAGATAATTCAGCATTAAATGATGTGCAACATAATTGCTAGGAGTATATTTGTTTAATCTGTGGTGCAGTTATTACCCTGTGAGAGGGATTTTTGGACTTTGAACATCTTGAGAGAGACCTTGTGTCTGAAACATATTTATTTTAAGTCAATAGACATTGCTTACATTTCACTCTTGGCTTTATTTCCCCCACTGAGAATGAGATTAGTCTTTCCCTAAAGAAGCCACTGCTACAAGGATGGGTAAAGGTAGAGAGTAGTCAAGGAGATCTCACAGGGGAGAAGGTAACCAAGCACCCAAATTCAAACACTTCAAACAACTGCAAACCATGAAATCAGCCATTTGGAATGTAATGGTCAAATTCAACCACATTTACTGAAAACGTTACGTGGTGTTTATTTGACATGTTTCAAAACTCTTAAGTTTAAGATGACTAGTGTATCAGGTTTGCAGAGGAAATTTTCTCTATTATAATTTTATTCAATTATAGGGAACTATGGGGAACGAGTGTAAGTTTCCTGGAAGATATTTACTGAAACTGTCATCATCGTTCCTTGGTTGAACCTTAACCCTTAGCAGTTACGTGCTATGTGTAAGAATATGCAGAGGACGAATATCTATCCTATAAGTGATTTAGCTTCAAAGAACACCAGATTTATACCTTTCAAAACCTTAACACTGCCTCAAAAATAATTCAGCCACTTACACTTCCTTTTGAGGAGGGTGTTGGTTATGGGTTGTCTAAGGAGTTGTAAACTATGGAATAGAGCAGTGGTTTCTAGCTTTCATGTGCATTAGTATCACCTGGAGAGCTGGAGAAGACACAGATTTCTGGGCTTCACTTCCATTGCTTTTGATTTGGTAAATCTGGAGCGGAGTCTGAGAATTTACATTTCAGCAACTTCCTAGGTGATGCTGTTCCTGCTGGCCCAGGGACCACACTTTGAAAACCACTGAAATAGACCAAGCAAAATCATTATAAAGACCTAAAAATGGTGG
>NW_027551572.1:502147-615344 GCF_008692635.1 Crocuta crocuta
GATGTGGGTATATGTGTGTGTGTATTAATAAATTTTAGCATATTTAGACCCCGAGCAAGGAATCCCTCTTAGCTGACTCTATGGAGATGGTCAATGTCAAGACGAAAGCATATACTAGACAAGTATTCAGGGTGGAACTCCAAGGGCTTATAGATTGCTGAGGAAATAAGACAATGTGTAACCTTTGACTTGCTTATATTGAAAAGAGCTCGGGAGCACCTGGGTGGCTCAGTCGGTTAAGCATCTGACTTTGGCTCAGGTCATGATCTCACGGTTTGTAAGTTCAAACCCTGCTTCAGGCTCTGTGCTGACAGCTCAGAGACTGGAGCCTGCTTCGGATTCTGTGTCTCCCTTTCTCTCTGTTGCTCCCCTACTCACACTGTCTCTCTGTCTCTCTCAAAAATAAATAAATATTAAGAAAAAATTAGGAAAAAAAATAGAAAGAAAAGATCTCAAATGATTTATGAAGGTCATCAGTAATACTAGATCCAGATTGGGCCTTGGGAATATGTATATAGATTTGACCTTAACAAATCAAGTCAAAAGAAATTAATGTTCAAACAGTTTATTACCATGACATCATCATATCTTTCCTGTGTGTTCTAAGAGGTTTTGTTTAAAAAGATTTTTTAAGTTTATTTTTTTTATTTTGAGAGAGACAGAGATAGCATGATTAGGGGTGAGGCAGAGAGAGAGGGAGAGAGAGAATCTTAAATAGGCTCTCTGTTGTCAGAGCAGAGCTCCATGTGGGGCTTGAACCCACGAAACTGTGAGATCATGACCTGAGCTGAAACCAAGTGTCAGGCGCTTAACTGAGACACCCAGGTGCCCCTAAGAGGTTTTGTGTTACCACAAATAGAGTAATCAAGAAGAGTATGATTTTTTAAATGTTTTATTATTTTTGAGAGACAGAAAGGCAGACTACAATCAGGGGAGGTGCAGAAAGAGACACACATACAGAATCTGAAGCAGGCTCCAGGCTCTGAGCTGTCAGCACTGAGCCCGATGCGGGGCCTGAACCCATGAACCATGAGATTATGACCTGAGCTGAAGTTGGAGCCTAACCAACTGAGCCACCCAGGTGCCTCAAGAAGAGTATAATTTTGACTACTATTTCTCTCTCTTTTTAAAAAATTTTTTAAATGTTTTATTTATTTCTGAGAGAGAGAGAGAGGCAGCGTGAGCAGGGGAGGGTCAGAGAGAGAGGGAGACATAGAATTGGAAGCAGACTCCAAGCTCTGAGCTAGCTGCTAGCATAGAGCCCAACGTGGGGCTCGAACCCATAAGCTGTGAGATCATGACCTGAGCCAAAGTTGGAGGCTTAACTGATTGAGCCACCCAGGCGCTCCATTGACTACTATTTCTCAAATAGAAAGGATTATTACCATTGTCATTATCATCACTATCTTTATTATTTAAATGAATTTGCATTGGGCTAAATAATTAACATGCATTGTCTTACTTGTCGATTTTTAAAATATTTATTTATTTTTTGAGAGAGAGAAAGAGAGAGGTAAGCAGGAGAGAAGCAGAGAGAGAGGGAGAGAGAGAATCCCAAGCAGGCTCCTTGCTGTCAGGGCAGAGCCCAACACAGGGATCGACCTCAGAACCGTGAGATCGTGACCTGAGCCAAAATCAAGAGTCAGACACTTAACCCACTAAGCCACCCAAGTGCCCCTTAAATCCATTTTAACTGAAAATAAGGCTCTGAGAGTTGACATTTACACAGCTAACAAGTAGCAAAGTGTTTCCAACTCCAAAACCTTACTGTGAAATATATTCTGACAATGGATATATATATATTTTTTTAATGTTTTTATTATTTATTTCTAGGAGAGAGAGAGAGACAGTGTGAGCAGGGGAGGGTCAGAGAGAGAGGGAGTCACAGACTGAAACAGGCTCCAGGCTCTGAGCTGGCAGTCAGCACAAACCCCAAGCGGGGCCCGAACCCATGAACCGCGAGATCATGACCTGAGCGAAAGTCGGACGCTTAACCGACTAAGCCACCCAGGCGCCCCTGACAGTGGATATTTTAACAGTTAAATTTTTGTTCACATAACTTCAAATCAATAAAAAATTCAACTTAGTTTGATAGGAGGACCAGGTGTTATTCTAAGAGCTTTCCATGATTATATGGCACCTTTAAATTCCTCAGTAGCCATATGTAATAGGCCTGCACTGCCTGTAATGTTTGGTAGGCAAAGGGTTTTCTTGCTACTCCAAATTGCCTGCTACAGCCTTATTTACCTCTGCTAGCGCTTGAAGATTCATTAAGCATCTTCATAGTCTTTACATTCTTCCCAATCATATAAAAAGCTAAGATGACAAGTTCAAAACTGTAACTTCTCTCTATACATCATCAAGAGAGAACACATTATATCAAAAGAATAAATGATTCAAATGGTGGGACTTTAATCATTGACATGTATCCCTAAAACAACTTTAGTGTTTGGGGATAGAATGGCAGGATGTGTTGTAGACAGTAGTTTGGAGGAAAGGAAATCCTGTCATGCTGTAAGGCCTTACTTCATTTGTCAATGACTTCACTTCTGGATCAAGAGTACCGTGGAAAAATTAATAGTTATGGAATGTTATAAGTGAAAAAACAGAAAGTTATTACTCTCAGTCTTTGTGTATCTATCAGCATATACATATGTGTATGTGTTATAAGTTGACTGCTGTAAATATTTTGTGTTATAAATTTACCACTAAAAACATTAAGCATGGGGGCGCCTGGGTGGCTTGGTCGGTTAAGTGTCCAACTCTCGATTTTGGCTCAAGTCATGATCTCAGAGTCGTAAACTCAGTCCCCATGTAGGGCTGTGCACTGGGCATGAAGCCTACTTTAAAGATTCTCTCTCTCCCTCTCCCTCTGTTCCCCACACCCACCCCTGCTTACTCTCCTCTCTCAAATAAATTTAAAAAAATATTAAGCATCAATGGGGACAGTTATCTGTATCACCAGGTAAGATCTATCTGTCAGGCAAAGGGCCTAGAGTGACAGGAAATGGAATGGGGCAGTCTTATGGCCTACCAGAAGGAGAGAACTTCCATGATTGACGGAGGGTTCAAAGTCGAGTCTTCCCAAAGCACAACCACATTCAAGTGAGTTGTGGAGGCCTTCAAGTGTGCCACTCAAGATTCAGCAGCTTCAATGGCCAATTCCATTTAGAATGCCAAGAAGAATGTCTCCATTGTCCGCTCACCTGCACAGAGCCCGAGGAACTGTTTTGGGTCACAAAAAAACACTTTCCTTTCCAACTCTGAAGAAAGGCAGCTAAAAGCAGGCCAGTCATCCTTACTACCTTTTGTTTTCTTATTTCCTGGTCAAAGGTAGAGGTCAAAATTGAGGAGTACTGAGGCCTTTTGTCTTCTCCTTGTCTTGGGATGAAATCATTTCCTTTGGAGAAATGGCAGTGAAACTTAGTAAGTTATTCTTTCTGAGACTGGCCTGAAATTAAACCCATCTTTGAACAGGGAACTCCATAGTAATCTCTAGAACGGGAAAGTCTGGGCTTATTCATTCATTTATTCTTTCAACAGATATTTACTGGCTGGCTTGCAGGTGGCACAGCACTCCCATGTTTTCTATTTGAACATGAAAGCAGACAAAGAGTAACAGCCTAACTCTCACAATCCAAAGCCTGACAATAAAAACTTGGAAAACTGAAATGGAGATAGGGCTTGGTTTTGATTTCCTCCTAATATTTTTATTAAAAAAATTGTTTTTAATTTTAGAGAGAGAGAAAAAGAGTGAGTGGGGGAGAGGAGCAAAGAGAGAAACAGAGAATCTTAAGCAGACTCCACGCTTATTGCAGAGCCTGACAAGGGGCTTGATCCCAGGATTCTGGGATCATGACCTGAGCCAAAATCAAGAGTCGAAATCTAGAGTTGGATGCTCAACTGACTGACCCACCCAGGGCTCTAATGCTTTTAGAACCCCCTACTATCTCCTGTCAACTGAATTTCCTGATGAAGGTATAAGAGTTATTGTGCAATGACCAGGGAATTCCTGGATCCTTGCATGTCTTGAAGAGGAGATCAAGATCATGGTTCACTGTGGCTTCCAAATGCTTTGGAAGGTTAGGGAGCCATTCACTCCCTGGGCTTCAGTTTCCTAGGTTTTATTTTATTTTATTTTATTTTTAATTTTTTTAATGTTTTATTTATTTCTAGGAGAGNTCCTAGGTTTTAAATGGGCACTAAAACAAAACAAAAATTGGGCAGGTTGGTGACTCAGTTGGTTAAGCATGGGACTCTTGGTTTCGGCTCAGGTCATGATCTCTTGGTTTCAAGATGTTCGAGTCCCGCGTAGGGAGATTTTGAGATTCTATCTCCTTCTCTCTCTGCCCCTGCCCCACTCATGCTGTCTCTGTCTCTGTCTCTCTCTCAGGACATTTATTTTTAATAAATAAACTTAAAAAAATACTTCTCAAAGAATTAAAGAGAGAACTTCCACAGGGAACCTGATCATAGATTGTGAAATAACACATCTAAAACCACTAAAATAGGAACTTTAATCAGGATGGTCTGGTTCAAATTCCAAGGGATCTAAAATGCCACTTAAGAGTGTCAGACAAAATGCTTCATCAGTTCAAAGCAGGGCGGCGGGGGGGCCGGGGGATGATTTGTTTCTTCCTGGAGTCCTCCCACCCCCGCCCTGCAATGGATGTGTTTGGAGAAATTGTGCCATGGCAGTAAAATCAGGAAGACTAACTTGGCCATTTTCCTGGAGGCATGACCTAGAGAACCCCCTTCATGGTTTTTTCCTGGGTGGAAAGAGAAAAAGAAGTTCATGGACAATTAAAACCTCACTCTCTTCTTTTGATAAAGACATTTAGCAAGAATCACCAATAGTTCCAGAAACATTAGTCACTGAGGGATCTAAATCACTGAAGAACAGAAAAACCTGCTGATACAAGTTTCTTGTCAGAATAATTTGGACTGACCAATCTGGCTCTTCCACACAATGTGGCCACTGTTTCTCAAAGATGTAAACTTCTAGATGCATGTTTAGGTCATGCATTTGTCATGAATTTGTGTATTTTATCTAATAAGAAAGAGACAACAAGCTCCTGAAAGGCAAGAATTGTGTTTCCCTAGCATAGATTCTAAATACATAAGCAAGTAAGTAAATAAAAGCCAGCAAAATCCTGTGAAAAGATTGATGTAATTATATTTTTAGAAATTTAAGGACGAGGAATGTGGCAAGAATGAAAAGGAATAAAAAGAAGAAATGAAGTCATTAATTTATTATGTTATTCAGCATGATTTGAAGATAAAGCAAATATGCCTTAGAAGGGAGAGCCTGAGACATCTGCAAAGGGAATGGAACTTATCACCCAGATCCTGCCTTATCTCTGTCCTCAGTTTTAAGACAATGTGTTTCCTTATTGCTCACATCAGCTTTTCTATTATTTGTGTTTAAAAGCATCATAACTGGTTTAACATCAATGCATTTACTTCCACTAAAGCAAATTCTTTCCATAACCAGAAACGCATTTATCTCCTATTCCAGACACTCTTTATTATATATCTAAAATATCATTTCAACAGGTAGTAAATATAAAATTACTTTTTAATATAAAATTATTAATGTTATTTTACATTCTTATTTTTGTACTAAGTCTTCGAAAATCTGTGCTATTCTATGTGTCTAGCACTCCTCACTTCGGGCCAGTCACATTTCAAGGGCCCAGCCATGCAGTTGTAGCTGGACATGAATCTCTGCTTCTGTCACAGCTTAAGACACATAGACACATAACACCTGATGGGTAATTGCATTGCCTTGTTATTGTAATCATCATCAAACTAGTGTCATTCCCTCCTTTTATCTGATTTAATTCAATCTTATGTGTATCATAGTTTCTGATATTAAGTTAACAAGACAGGCTTCCTGATAGGTGTAAGGGAAGCCATTTCTCTTTATCAAAGGATTTCCTTATTAGCCCTTATAATATATATAACATTATAAATAATTATGTGTATAGTATATATGTATAGAGAGAATACATTCTTTTTTTTTTTAAGCGACTGGGGGGGCACCTGGGTGGCTCAGCCGGTTAAGTGTCCAACTTCGACTCAAGTAATGATCTTGCAGTTCGTGGGTTCAAGCCCCACATCAGGCTCTGTGCTGGCAGCAAGCTCAGAGCCTGGAGGCTGTCTTCAGATTCTGTGTGTCTCTCTCTCTCTCTCTGACCCTCCCCTGTTCACCCTGTCTCTCTATCTCTTTCAAAAATAAATAAAACATTAAAAATAAGTGACTGGGGTGTCTGGGTGGCTCAGTCAGTTACACATCCGACTTTAGCTCAGGTCATGATCCCAGTTCATGAGTTTGAGCCCCACATCAGGCTCTGTGCTTACAGCTCAGAGCCTGGAGCCTGCTTTCGATTCTATGTCTTCCTCTCTCTCCACCTCTCCCCTCTTTGCACTCTATTGCTCTTTCAAAAATAAATAAATATTTAAAAATTTGTAAATAAATAAATAAATGAATGAATGAATGAATGAATGAATGAATAAATAAATAAATAAATAGTGACTGAATGTTAGTTTTACAGCTATTAGATGGATATATTATAATTCATCCTAGGAACTCTACTTTTAAACTATGAATTGACCAAAAAGTAAATATGTATAAAGTATCTATTTATTCATAGTAAACAGAATAACTAATGCACAGCAAGCAGATACTCAAACCAAAAGCAAAACTTTGTTCTGTTGGCCTTTTGATGAAAAAGTGCCTTTATCCGATTAGTTGCATTCTAACTATCTTGGGCAACAGATTCACTGCGTGTCCAGGAGACAGTGCATCACAGGGAAAAGAGCATGGCCATCTGACACACCACTGGCTGTGTTGCTTCCTAGCTGGGCAACATTGGGAGTATTTGTCGTCTTCTCTTCGCCTCCGTTTGTTTCCTCACTTGTAGAAGGATGATAGCATGCCATGACAGACACAGTTAGTTTTATATAAATATCCATTCTTTCTTTCTTAATCAGCCAAGACTTCTCAAATGTTAGCTAGACACCAGGATACCCAAAATGAAGTCCCCATTTCCAGCCTCTCTTGCAGTTAGATGTGGTTATGTGACTAATTTCTGCCCAGAGGTAAAAATAGAGGTGGTATCTACAACTTCCAGAAAGTTTCCCTGAGAGAAGAGGGAGATCACTCTTTTGTTTTCTTTTTTTCTCCTTCCTGCAGGCTGGGATTCAGACATGACAGGTGGGGCTAAATTAGTTGTCTTTAAAAAAAAAAATGAGATGTAAGCAGAATATCAAGTAGAGCAGAGCAAGAGCAGGAACCTGGGTCAATTATGATTATGAAATCACCGTAAGTGCCCTAGATAATTTGCCCAGGCTCTTAGAGGAGAATAAACCCCGCATATTTCTATTTTGTTTAAGGTATTATTATTTTCTGTAATTTGCTGCTGAACCTAATCCATAGGGCTGTTTTGAAAGATTAAATGGGATAGTATATCTTAAGAACTTTGTAGAGTTCCTGGCACAGGGGACCTATTAGGATAAAATAACTCCATAAGAGTTACTCTAAGGGTCAAATGGAAAATACAAGGGAATATGCTTTTTAATCTGTAAATCTAAAAATCACTGTATAAATGTTGGTCATAATTATCATCATTAAATTATGATAAGGAATTAGCCAACTGCCAGCACACTCTACTTGGATCAATCTATTTAGGCCAATAAAAAAAACCAAAAACAAAACACCAGACACAGACTTCTTTACTTTTGTTAGGTTTACTTGGTTTTAGTTCTTTCTGTGAATGCTTAGAGGCTTGCATTATATTAATGCTTTAAAACCTGGGTGCAATACTCATTCGAGGAATATAAAGAAAATACATAGAACCCAACAAAACTAAAGTATCTTTTATTCACTTACCTTTAAAAAATTTTCCATTACAAAAATCAATTAGTACTTGTAGTTAAAATCAATTACAATTACAAAGACTTAAGTAGAGTCCATCCCTTTCCTTCTTTTTCCCCAACCCATTCTTTAGAAATAATTATACTAACAGTTTAATTCATAATTCCTTGTGAATAAATATTAATTTTTTGTATGGTTATATAGATATATATCTTCTCCTTACAAAATAAATGCAATTATTCTTGCAGGAAGTTTAAAATTGCAGAAAAGAAACTTTTGCAACAGCTTTTTGGCTTTGTTTCATTTTGTTTTCTAATTTAAAATATCCCTGGAACATGGGGTACCTGGGTGGCTCAGTCCGTTAAGCATCTGACTTTAGCTCAGATCATGATCTCACCATTCGTGAGGTCAAGCCCTGCATCGGGCTCTTTGCCTGGAGCCTACTTCCAATTCTGTATCTCCCTCTCTCTCTCTATCTGCCCCTTCCCTCCTCATGTTCTGTCTCTCTGCCTCTCAAAATAAAACATTAAACATTAAAAAATATTAAACATCCCTTGAACATCTTTCCCTCTCAGTATATACCTCCCTGTATATTTTTAAACACCTTCTAGGGAGTCATTAAAATTTTTTTTTTACTAATTAATTATTGTAACATTATTTGCGAAACAAAGGAGAGTTCCCTTCAAATAAAATAATAGTAGGTAGCAATTCTGAGCACTGTGAGGATTTCATTAGATAATTCAGTAGAATGCTTAGTAAAAGGTCTGCACATAGTGAATGATTAATAGGAATAAATATTAGCCATTATAATACTGATAGTAATAATAATTAAAGTTGACTATTTCTCTGAGCTCAATATCAGTAAATTGCTATGATCAAAGTAGTGACTTCTTATCCCCTATATCTATAAAATATTACTTAATATATAACATATTCCTCACACTTCCATTTTATTTTAGACCATACGTGGGCTTTGTCATACAGTGGAAGTGTGTGTCATGTTCTGGAGCACTGTCAGACTCAGGTTGGTTCTCTCCAGGATCTGCTCAGCCCTTGACTATCCAGTACAGTGCCAAATTAGAACAAAAAATAGTCTACCTGTGTGCCAGCTGCTGAGGCAGCAAAGATGGCATTTAGCTTCTAGGGCATTTGGGAACCTTGTCTGAATGAGAGATACCTGCTGGGTTGGGCCTTTGGGACCAGTGGAGATTAAATGGGTCCAATGACTCCTAATAGCTACTAAGCAACCAGCCTTCCATGGGGAGATGAATCACAGGGTGCAGTGGGTAGCAAGTCCCTGGGGGGAGCCTCCTGGGGGTGTCTGCTCTCTGGAAGAGAACTGGCTGATGTGGACTAATGGCTTTGGGGCAGAGGGAGAGGACTATGACAGGAGCTTTCACTCAGAAGGGGCAAATGGTAAATTCAACTTGATAGATGGTAGCTTTCACCTTGTAAATCTGATAATTTTGCCATTCCCCAAATGCTTTAAGTATAATTATTCCAGAGCCTGAAAGAAAGACTGAATAAGGGAGAAAATGACATCAAATTATTTTATACACTCACACAATTCTGCCTTTAAAAATGTTAGGTAGCCAGGCAAATAATGTTAAAAATAAATCTAAGAGCACCTCATTTTTTAAAACCAGACTGTTCAGGAATTTACATGTATCTGAGGTTGGTGGTACCCTTTTCTAGAACATTTCTGATTTCTGGTGAAACCGGATGGTTGAGTGGTTATAACTGGATCAGAAATAACATTGGATTCAATACCATCATATGCTTTTTTGCTCTGTATAAGAGCATTAGAAGCCCTGAAATCCATCCCTCACTGCTCTTGAAAAACTCTGGGTCTTAAAGGAATGCCTTTCTATAGTGCATCCACCAGGAGCGGGAGCCTTCTGATAATCCCCACAAAGTCTTGGCTGGTGGAGTTCTTGCCTTGGCTGGCTGAAAGACCTAGGTTTGGGTCTCAGCGGAAGTGCTTTCCAGCACCATCATTTCTGTTTACATAAAGCCATTCTCAAACTTGTAAGGTCATAGAATCATGGAATTTAAAACCTGTTAAATATCTTAGAAATGACAAACCTGATCTAATTTTATTTATTATTATTCATTTTTATTAAAAAAATTTTTTTATGTCTTTATTTTATTTTGAGAGACAGAGACAGAGAGTGAGCAGGGGAGGGGCAGAGAGAGAGGGAGACACAGAATCCAAAGCAGGTTCCAGGCTCTGAGCTGATGCGGGGCTCGAACCCACGGACTGTGAGATCATGACAAGAGCCGAAGCCAGACGCTCAACTGACAGAGCCACCCAGGTACCCCGATGAACTCATTTTATAGATGAGATAACTGAGCCATCAAGAGGTAAAGAGTTTTACCCAAGTTTAGAGAGCTAATAATAATTTTATTCAATGACATTATAATACAATCTTTTATGAGTTTGTTCATAGTCCCATTTTTACTAATGTATCACTAAAACTTTACTGTGTATTTATGAGGTTTAAGCTGTAATTTCAAGCAGACAGGTGAAAATAAAGGCATTCTGCTTGCTGTTTAGATCATAAAAATTGTTGGTTCTCAGTATTGACTTCCATATTTGACTACTTTACTACTATTCCAGGTTTCAGTTAAAATGTGTGGTCATTTCCTCTGAGAAATCTTTCCCTTCCTCTTCCAAATAGGTTAGGTATCCCTCCCATATGCCTGCCCATCACCTTAGTTTCTCTCTGATAATATTTATGACATTATATTGTAGTTGTCATTTACATTTTGATTCCCTAAAACCTGTAAGCTCTATGAGACGAAGGAGGTAAATAAGCATTAGAGATACAAATAAACATAAAGAATTAAATAGTTACAAAGTTTATAAAATTTACAATTACAGTTTAGAATTTATAATTACAAAAATTAATTTATAGAGGGGCGCCTGGGTGGCTCAGTCAGTTGAATGTCTGACTTCAGCTCAGGTCATGATCTCATAGTCAGTGGGTTCGAGCCCTGCATCCGGCTCCATGCTGACAGCTCAGAGCCTGGAGCCTGCTTTGGATTCTGTGTCTCCCTCTCTCTCTGCCCCTCTCCTGCTCACTCTGTCTCTGCCTCTCAAAATAAAATAAAGACATAAAAAAATTTTTAAAAATTAATTTATAGAGTTCTAAGATTTCAAAGTAAGTAGGACACAATATAACATTCATTAGCAGAGTTCTCTGTCTTTGTCTTTATGTGTCTATTTACAAGTGGGGTGTTGTTGGTGTGTAGCAGACACCGTATAAGGGAGCCCCTGTGATTCCTGCCTCCCCTCTCCATTACTTCCTTTCTTCCTTTCAATGGAGGGCTATTTATGTAGCATTAGTAAAACTGGGACTATGTATGTATTATTAGTATGATACATTAGTAAAAATGGGACTATGAACAAATAACTATGTAAAGGTTCACACCTTTCTGCAATTCTCTCCCCTTGCATGTAGCCACGACCTTAGACCATCTTCTAACCAATGAATACAGTAGAGGTAATGAGGTGTCACTCTTGAGATTATCTTACCTTCTAGAAGACTGTCTTGCAGGCAGAGTACTCTAGAGGCTGTCCTTGCTGGCCATGAGAAGTAAGCCATGGGCAAGCCCACATGGCAAGGAGCCATAGCCAGCCTCTGGGAAAGGGGGTGGTTGCTAGGAACTGAACGCAACCTCCAGCTGACACTCAACAAGAAGCCAGGGTCTTCAGTCCCCTGCAAGGAAATGAGTTCTGCCAACAACCTGAATAAACTTGGAAGCAGATTCTTCTCTAGTTAAGCCTCCAGATTAGAATACAACCCAGGTGATACTTTGCTTGTGGCTTTGTAAGACCTTACGCAAAGGACCCAACTAGCTCATGCACAGACTTCAGACTCAAAGAAACAGTGAGATAATAACTGGGTACTATTGTAAGCCACTAAATGTGTGGTAAATCATCACACAGCAAGAGAAAACTAATATAAGGTGTTAGATTATAAAGATGCTACATAAATAACTAGCCATCTATTGGAAGGAAGAAAGGAAAGAAGGGAGAAAGGAACACATGTTCAGTTAAAGTTTCCAGATTTTTTTTTAATATTTTTTTTCATGTTTTATTAATTTCTAGGAGAGAGAGAGAGAGACAGCGTGAGCAGGGGAGGGTCAGAGAGAGAGGGAGTCACAGACTCTGAAACAGGCTCCAGGCTCTGAGCTGGCAGTCAGCACAGAGCCCGACGCGGGGCTCGAACCCACGAACTGCGAGATAATTACCTAAGCGAAAGTCGGACGCTTAACCGACTAAGCCACCCAGGCGCCCCTCCAGATTTTTGAAAGGATTTTTTTGGTCATTGCAAAATCGATTAGAAAACACCCAAGAAAGTTATCTTAAATGATTTTAAGAAAATAGTGTACAAAAAATATTTATCTGACCTGGGAGGTTTAGATTTGCGTGAATTCTATGAACATATAAGGCCAAAAAAGATCTTAAGAAGATAGGTGATCTATAATTGACTTCAGGTGAAGTTTTTCCAAATCGTTCCCAAACATACAATGACAATGATTCTGATGACATGAATATTACGATCTTCTACTTATTGAGTTCCTCATATACATCACACAGAATAGGAAGCGACTTACAATCGTCCATGTACTGTATGATGAACTTTATGTAAATAACCCTATATTAAATAACAATAAACCTTTCACAATTAGACACAAGTATTCTTTTCCCCCATTTTACACACACATGTGCACTCACATGCTCAGTATGCACACAAAAAAAGACACACAGAGAAAAAGTGTTTTGCTCCAACTTAATCAGCAATTAAGTTGTGAAACTGTGATTCAGATACATAACTGACAGTTCCCACTACTGGAAATTTCCACAAACAATCTGATTTCCAATTTTCATGCCATATTTTAAGCCCAAGGATGTTACATAGGCAACCATCCTGATTTAGTCCTATCATCTGATATTCAAAAAACAATGAATATGCCATGGAGTGAAACAGATTTAAATTCTGGGAAAAGATGTGAAAAAAACAATTCGCTGAAGAGAACTGCAAATGGCACATAAGTATACAGCAAAATGCTCACCCTCACTAGCAATCAGAGAAATAAATCAAAATGAGAAGTCCCTTTATAGTCATCAGGTTGGTAAAAACTAAAACCTTCAATAATATCCAGAGTTGGTAACTCTTGGGAACCTTTGTACAAGGCTAGTGGCTAACCAGAATTGATGAGATCAACTTGCAATATTTGGAGAGATTCACCATGTATATTTCGAAAACCTAACACAGTGTCAACTCCCTGTTTTATAGAAGCTGAGTGCAGGTGTCAACCTAGATCTATTATTGGAGGACTGGATAATTAAAAAGTGTTGGATGCCTCCTATGAAATAACATGCAGTGGTTAGAAGCTATGAATTAGTGATATAACATCATCTTAAAAATAAGGCATTGAATGAAAAAAAGTACAGGAGAGAATAAAGAATGAAATCTACCGTAGAGGACCAGTTACATCTTACCAGTTAAGATGTGCATACAGGGGTGCCTCTGTGGCTCAGTTGTTTAAACATTTGACTCTTGATTTTCGCTCAAGTCACGATCTCACAGTTCCGAGTATGTCAGATTCTGCTCTGGGCATGGAGCCTGCTTGAGATTCTCTCCCCCTCTCTCTGCCCTTACCCTGCTCATTCTCTCTCTCTCTCTCTCTCTCTCTCTCTAAAAGAAAAAAAAACATGCATATATATAATCAGTATATATATTTTTAAATTGTCTTTTAATGTTTGTATTTTGAGAAAGAGAGAGACAGAGCATGAGCAGGGGAGGGGCAAAGAGAGAGGGAGACACAGAATCTGAAGCAGGCTACAGGCTCTGAGCTGTCAGCACAGAGCCTAACACAGGGCACGAACTCACAAACCATGACATCATGACCTGAGCTGAAGTGGATGCCCTACTGACTGAGCCACTCAGGTGCCCCAGTTTATGTACCTTAAAAAAAAAATTTTTTTTAATGTTTTACTTATTTCTAGGAGAGAGAGAGAGAGACAGCATGAGCAGGGGAGGGTCAGAGAGAGAGGGAGTCACAGACTGAAATAGGCTCCAGGCTCTGAGCTGGCAGTCAGCACAGAGTCTGACGCAGGGCTCGAACCCACGAACCGCGAGATCATGACCTAAGCAAAAGTCGGATGCTTAACTGACTAAGCCACCCAGGCACCCCAGTTTATGTACTTTTAAAGGACATTTACAATAACCTACATCAAACTCATAAAAAATGGCTGCCTATAGGGGAGGTAAAGATAGATGAGGCAGGGGAGGGATGGGTAGGGAATAGATTGAAAGAAAAAAATATGTAAGAAAATAAAGGTGAGTTCTTTACCAGACTAATAGTTAATTATGAACTAAAGGGTATGATTAACACATCTCTCAGCAATTGAGTTCTTCCAAAAAACAACTAAAAATGCTGTAGAATGAAACTTTATTGTTATAGGCTGAAGACCTTATGCTGACCTGAGATATTTGAATTTAAAAATGGATGCCCAATATTTTACTGGGAAGAAGAGCCACATCAGGTTAATACACTCTTCAATGTTGAGGAGAATAGAGAGATTCTTTTCTAAAAATAAAGTGGGTAATTTCTAAGATTTGTACTTCGAGAAAATACAATGACAAATGTTTTGGCAAGGTGTTAGAACTTGTGCATTAGTCTTGTCTTAATGGAAGAGAATTTGATGACATCATTACATTTGAGCAGAGCAATCTTGTAGTAGTTAATGTTGTATCTGTGTGTAAACAGCCAAAAGAGACTTTGAGCCTGGGTTTCATGGTGCATTCTACTTATATATTCTCTAGTCAAAGGCTGTGGGACCTGTATACTCAGGTCCATGTGAACACCCAGCTCAACAAGGCAGGTCACATCAATAGTGTGTGTGTGTGTGTGTGTGTGTGTGTGTGTGTGTGTATTGGGATATATTTTATCCCGGTCAATCTGATTTCACAAGGAAGAAATTATAAGGAATAGCTGATGTATGTATGCCTTTTGCAAATCACTACACATATTTGACATTGTTTAGACATGTGGTTAAGAATATATTTTCCATCTAGTATTCTAGAACTCACACAGGAAGTTAGAAATTATAAATGAATAAACAAATAAGCAAATGAAAGCAAGGCAAACAAAACAGAAAATATAAGGTACATACCTTTCCTATAAATGCCATTAATACCCTTGACTACAAATTTGAGGGAGTGTGTCCCACAATAAAAGTTATCATTTGGCTGAAAATGATTTTTGTCTGTTTTGGAAGGTAGCAGATAGATGGAGGAAAAAGAAAAAACTAAAGTGAGTAAGAAATGACTCCATTTAACGATATAGAGAAGATTAGCATGGTCCTTGTGTGAGGATAACATGCAAATTTGTGAAACATTCCATATTTTTAAAAAAGGGAAATTACTCCATTTATCTATACCTTTGGGGAATGATATTTTATGTAAGTGATTCATCACTTAACCTGATGACTACTTCTTTTTAGTTCACCCACCTCTTTTTCTTAATCTAAACACTTTCTGTAGAATTTTCTAGTTTGTACAGTGAATAGAAATTAATGATATACCTTTAAGCATAGGATCACTAGATCAACTATTTTATTATGATAAAAGGCTGTAATGTGTACAGAGGCCATTGGAGTATAAAGGCTTAGCATTATACAAACAGCTCTGAACTTCCACATGTTTACAAACCCAGTCTGCCTTTTATTGGTATCTTCCTTCTCAATTTCCTGTCATTTCTTTCCGCCAAGATTTTTTAACTGTTCCACCCTTTCTTGGCCATCCACATGCCTACCACAGTCACATCCTCTCACACTGGAGAATAATCCATGGACTTTGTGACAACTGTGGACAGTAGTTGTTTTCTCCTCACTTCCTGGTGAGTGTATCCAACTCAGACACCTTAGGGACATTCTAAAGGCACAGTGGTACTTATACTAGAAAATCCTTCTGATTGAAATTCTTTTACTATTTTTTTCTTAAATAGTTTATTTTTAAAATTTTTTAATGTTTTATTTATTTCTGAGAGAGAGAGAAAGACAGCGTGAGCAGGGGAGGGTCAGAGAGAGAGGGAGACACAGAATCTGAAACAGGTTCCAGACTCTGAGCTAGCTGTAAGCACAGAGCCCGAAGCGGGGCTCAAACCCAGACTGTGAGATCATGACCTGAGCCAAAGTTGTACACTTAACCGATTGAGCCACCCAGGCACCCCTCTTAAATAGTTTATTGTCAAGTTGGTTTCTATATAACACCCAGTGCTCATTCCGACAAGTGCCCTCCCCTATGCTCATCAGGCCCCTTCCCCTCTCCCCCACTCCCATCAGCCCTCAGTTTGTTCTCAGCATTCAAGAGTCTCTCATGGTTTGCCTCCCTCCCTCTCCCCAACTATTTTTCCCCTTCTTCTCCCCTATGGTCCTCCATTAAGTTCCTCCTAATTCACCTATATGTGCAAACATATGGTATCTGTCCTTCTCTGCCTGACTTATTTCACTCAGCATAACACCCTCAAGTTTCATCCACATTGCTACAAATGGCCAGATTTCATTCTTTCTCATTGCCATGTAGTATTCCATTGTATAGATGAACCGCGTCTTCTTGATCCATTTGTCAGTTGATGGACACATAGGCTCTTTCAATGTTTTGGCTATTGTTGAGAGTGCTGCTATGAACATTGGGGTACATGTGCCCCTATGCACCAGCACTCCTGAATCCCTTGGGTAAATTCCTAGCAGTGCTATTGCTGTGTCATAGGGGAGTTCTATGGTTAATTTTTTGAGGGACCTCCATACTGTTTTCCACAGGACTGTACCAGTTTACATTCCCACCAACAGTGTAGGAGGGTGCCCGTTTCTCCACATCCTCACCAGACCTGAATGTGAGACACAAAACCATCAAAACCCTAGGGAAAAAAAGCAGGAAACAACCTCCTTGCCCTCAACTGCAGTAATTTCTTACTTGACACATCCCCAAAGGCAAGGGAATCAAGAGTAAAAATGAACTATTGGGACCTCATCAGGATAAAAATCTTCTGCACGGCAAAGGAAACAATCAATAAATCTAATAGGCAACTGACGGAATGGGAAAAGGTAGTTGCAAATGACATATCAGATAAAGGGCTAGTATCCAAAATCTGTAAGGAACTCACCAAACTTCACACCCAAAAAACAAATAATCCAGTGAAGAAATGGGAAGAAGACATGAACAGACACTTCTCCAAAGAGGACATCCAGATGGCCAAGGCACATGAAATGATGCTCAGCATCCCTCATCACCAGGGAAATACAAATCAAAACCACACTGAGATACCACCTCACCCCGGTCAGAGTGGCTAAAATGAACAAATCAGGAGACTATTGATTGAAATTATTTTAAATGAAACACTCATGATTTTTATAGGATTTTCCTGTCTACTAGTAGATAAATGTGTCCCATTTGGAGTTTACAGTTCATTTTATTTCACAAGGTGATCAACTAAGGCACAGATAAAATTTTATCAGTACCTATTTTATTGTGTTGCTCCAGCATTTTACTAGTGAAGTTCAACATAAGTTTTTTTTCTTTGCTCTCTTCTGCTTACTCCAAAAATTTCCAGAGGCTAATAAAATCTGATCTTAAGGTCCTAGCCACAGTAACAGCAAAATTTACCATAGCTGAAGAGATATGAAAAATATTTCCCAGGCTTTTTTTTTTCGTTCTCATTAAAATGCTACTCTTCAGATACATAGAGTAAGTCTCATGAATGAAGCTATATCTATATACTTAGCAGTATAACTGTAACAAAACTTCAGTTAGCAGTTTTTCATTGGAGGTCCTCTAAAGCTGAGCCTTTAGCACTGGTCCCAGTACATGAACTGTGACCTACAAATGTAAGCCTTTCAAACACTAAATACAATGCCCTGTTTATAGGAGGTACTTTATAGATAGCAGAGGACCATTTCTCTTTCTTTACTCCTTAAAGGAACCTTAACTAGGAAATATGTCAACCTCATTTCTCAGAATGAAAATAAAAAATAACTAACCACTTGAGCTTCCTGGGTCAGGGTGAAAGATTTACCTAACGACCCAGGCTGGTTATGGAAGCTCAGTGGTAAAACAATTTCTGAGCTGGTCTGCCTTCTTCCAAACTAGAGGCTTCCTTAAGCATGAGCCACCACCCCCTCTTTGCAGGACTGTCATGGCAAGAGTTGAGGAAGGATTGGGTGGTGTGGCCTGCCTCTTGTCATGCAGTGACCATCAGAACAGCATGAGGACAACTCCATAATTCCCAGTGTGCACGCACAGTCAGAGCCGTACACATGAGTTTGAGTCCCGGGTCAGGCTCTGTGCTGACAGCTTGGAGCCTAGAGCCTGCTTCAGATTCTGTGCCTCCCTCTCTCTCTGCCCTTCCCCTGTTCACATTCTGTCTCTCTCCGTCTCTCAAAAAAATGAATAAAAATGTAAAAAATAAAAGTTTTATATAATTTTTAAGTTTGACTTAAGAATGTCCAGTAGAAAGCCACTTTTAAAGCATAATACAACAATAATTAAAACATCTACAGTTCATTAAAGAATATTCTTCTACTTTCCACCTTAAAGGTCAACAATTAATCCATGTTATTATAATTTATTTTGTAATTTTCTTCAACTAAATACTTGCAAGACTAACTTGCCTGCAACTTTTTTTTTTTAATGATCTGGGATGCAAAATTCTTTCTAGTTTTCTGAAAATATTAGTATTTTTCCCCTTGTGTAAGAGGAATTACTATTATTTTTTGGGGTGGAGGAGTTGCTTTTAAAAAAAAAAAATCCTTGGAAAATGTGAGTGGGCATTCAGTTACACACTATTTTAGTTTAAAATGGGAGGGGATGGAAGTGGAAAATACTCACAAAAAGATACCTGTCAGGCAGACTCTTCATTCATTTTACATTTTCTTCCTTTTTTTCCTCCTTAATGAACGAGAGGAAAATACATCTTTGGCATTCCAAGGAAGTGATTCTGACGTGTAATCTCCATCAGGTCATCTAGAAGAACAACTGTCCAACGACATGATATTAAAGGCAGTAAATAAGGTTGTTCCAAAGACCAGCTGAAAGCCCGAGATCCCGTCAGTGGCCATGACTGAAGCTCATCATGGTTTGGACACTGCAGCTGAAACCTCCAGACTTATGCACCGAGCAACAATGAAGATATTGTACAATCAACTAGGGTTACAGTGAAGAAAAACAAAATGCTTTCAGATCATAACAGAAGTGATTATCACGAGGAAAGAGAAGTGAGTGGTGGGTATAAAAGGCAACCAGAGCAAAATAAAAACAGAAGTAAATATAAAACATTAGCATCCTACCCCAGAGGATGTTAAAATCACAAAGAAAAATTTCCAAAGGAAACATAATAAGCTCACAGATGAAAAAGCATTTACACAATCCATTGTAGGATGTACACTTTGCTAAATGATCTGCAAAATTAGAAAAAGAAACTGATTCATTGTAGAGGTGCATTATCTGAGAAGTACACAGTGTCCAGAAATTCTATTGCTTCTTTCATCAGAATCAACGTGAGGTCTGCACTAGTAAAGATAGTCAAGTTATTTTATAAGGAGGAGGAGGGGGAGAAGGAGGAGGGGAAAGAGGAGGAGGGGGAGGAGGAGGAGGGGGAGAGGATAAGGGGGAAGATGAAAGCTAGAGAACCAGTATCAAGAAGCAAAAAGGAGAGTCAACAACATTTATTTTCCAATGTGGAGAGGGCTTATTGGAATATATAAAGTGCCTTCTTTTTCTTTCAGCTAATATATAAAAGTTAAAAATCTCCAGTGCTCTTGAAAAGAGATTTCTGCAAATGATGCACTGATTAAATACCATTCAATAGCTGTTGTTGAAATTTAGCTCATGAAAAGGTTGCCAGAGAGGATGGGCATGGGGAGGTGGGTGGGTAAAGCGGGTGAAAGGGAAGAAGGATGTGCAGGCTTCTAATTATGGAATAACTCATGGTGATAAAAGTTACAGGATAGGGAATATAGCGAATGGCATTGTAACATGTATTGTGACAGATGGCAGCTACACTTGTGGTGAGCATAGTGTAGACTTGTCTAATCACTATGTTGTACACCTGAAGCTGGCGTAACACTGTGTGCCAACTAACCTTCAGTTAAAAACAAAGTAAAAAAAAAAAAAGCTGCAGTTATATCTTTCATCAGGCAAATGACACTAGGCCCATCAGTTAGTTACATAATATCTTGCCACTGTTTTGTTTCATGTACACTTTTGTCAACAATTTGTAATGGTGGTTCTTGTCTTTTTATGTCCCAGTATACCTGATGTAAACATTATTCTCCTATCAGTAACAGGAGATCGCTAGAGTAATCATGAATGTTTTCGTAGCAGATGATACTGAGTAGTAGAAGTTTTCGCCAGTGGGAAGCTGAGAAGGAACTACAGCTTTAAACATCTTGCTCAGCAGATTCTGGTAGGACACCAAGGGGTTGTAAACCTCTTCCCCTTTTGAGAATCACTAATCTTCTCAAAGGTTATAAACTCCTACCCCCTTTGAGAATAACTAATCTTTGGAATGAAGATAAAAGTTTATGTATTTTCTCCATGCCAGGTTAACAAGCTTCTAGAACATGGTCTGTAATATGTTGGACTCAGCAAGGGCATTCACTAACCCACATTTGGTAGGGCTTGTATTTTGATATATACATAAAATTATACAATTTTTTGTAGCAATAAAAGATTTATGCCTATCTATCACTTGGTTGTGATTGCCAGCAGAAAGTTGTCTGGGGTTAAGGGTATAGACAGGCCATGGGATAGAATGAAGTTTTACTTTGGCTTATCTGCTCAGCTGTTCTAATGAAAGCTGATACACCATAGATCAAAGTCATATGTTTACAGTAATATTAATGGCAACCTCAGGCCTAAGTAAATTATCTGGGCCTGAGATGTTTGGATCTTAGGAAGATGAAGGAAGAGGTTGGGCAAGTCTTGGCTGTGACAACATTCACTGGCACCTGAAACAATTAGCTTTAGTAGCCACATATGTCTTTAAGTGCTTCGTAACTATTTTTCTGTCCCAAGGATTGAAACTAACTATATAAAAAGTAATCTCCTTATCGATGGGCGTTGCATTGCCAGTGGATTCTGTAGTGGGGACCATCTCCCTCTTCAGGATCAAAGCATTCTTTCCCCCAGCTGCCAGGATGTGGCTGCTGATGGCTCACAGCTAAGGCCTTTATTTTTTTTTTTTTAGGAATTATCCTTGGCCCAAGATTATATCCCCTACTGGAGTTGGGGGAGGGACAGCCTGCACACAATGTAGGGCCAAGAAGGGGGTGAAGGAAGTGAGGAACTGGCCTTGACACTCAATTAAAGGGGGTGCCAAAAAACTCTGTAATCAAGATAAATAGTATTTCAATGCACTATTTTTTAAAAAATAAAAAATGTAAAGAATCCATGATGATCAAATATCACAACTGTAATTAAAGACAGAATCAGTAATAACCAATTTTTCTTTTTTTGCCTGAGACTTCAACATGACTCCACACAGCACTCTCACTGATCCTATCTTTATTTAATATATTCAATATTTTGTTCATTGTGGATATTGTATGAGATTTTTAAAAATAGTGCATTAAAATATTTATCGTGGTTACTGAGTTTTCTGGCACCCTTAAATTTTGTCCTTGAGTGGAGGTGCCTCCCTTACCTCACCCAAGTCCCAGCGCTGGAAGGTGGTACCATTGCTTGGCTCATTTGCCCTCCAGAGGGACAATGTTGAAGGCCATCCCAGCAACAGAGTCCCTGTGGGATTGGTTGAAGCCTTTGTGACTTCATCATATTCCAATCCTGCTTTCTTTACTCCTTTATAGTTTTATTCCCACGAACACCAGCAGGCAAGTCTCTGTCTCTGTGTGTTTCCCCTAAGACATCCCTGTAGGAGAGGTGAAAAATGAGACTCAAGAGGAGCTGTGGCACTTGCCCAGGTTCTCAGCGTTCCTAAGTGGTAGAGATGAGAACCCAGGTAGGTCTAACTTGAAGCCAGAATTCTTTTTAACACCAGAATTTGGGGTTATAGTCAAATAATCCAAAGGTTAAACCCAGGTTTCCATAATCCCCATGCACATACCTAATAGTAGACTGGAAATCAGGTTCTCTGATTTCCAGGAAGTAAGCCTCTGATTATGTTCGACCCTGCAGCAGACAAAATAATGTCCACCCCTTTTCCCCAGCCACAAAGATATCTGCATCCTAATCCCCAGGACCTATGAATATGTTAACTGACATGAAAAAATGGATTTTTTCAGATGTGATTAAGTTACAGATCTTGAGATGGGAAGATTATACTGTATTTCCAGGTGGGCCCCCTAAAATCACAAGGGTTCTTTTTAGGGAAAGAGGGGGATGTGATGTCAAAAGCAGAGGCAAGCACCCTCTAGAATCGGTAAAAGTCAAGGAATAGATTCTCCACCAGAACCTCCAAAAGAAACAGTCCTTTGGCTACCTTGATTCTAGCTCCATAGGCCCCATTTGGACTTCTGACCTCTAGGAGTATGAGAAAATAAGTTTGCATTATTTGAAGCCAGTCATTTTGTGGTAATTTGTTATAGCGGCAGTAAGAAAGCAATACAGAACCCAAAGGTAGCATCTTTACCCTGATACCATGGCACCACTCACATCACTCAGGATTGGAATGAATCTCTAACAATAATCGGACAGAACAGGCAGCGGAATTTAATGATGACTTCTCAGTTGTGTTATATTTTTTAAAAAGATCTCTTTTTAAAGAACTTGGATGTGTGGAAGGATCCATGATCTTGTTCTGGCTCCAGATGGTCATGTTCTCCTAATGACAGATGGAAGTCCATCACAGGCGGGCTCCTCTACATTGAAGGAGGAGAGAAATGATTAAGAAGACCAGCAAGATCCAAGAACTCTTGAAAGCATGCTTATTACTTTTCAGATTCTTCATTAATTCTCTTTGAATTGTGAATATCGTATTCCTAATATTTTACAATGGGTCAAACTACTCTGTTTCTCTTCTCTTTCCTTGCTGCACTTGAAGAGTTTAGAGTTTAAGCTTCTCTGGCACATAAGCAAAAACAGACATTCTGGTTGTTATTCTTATTGATTAGATTCTGGGTCGGACATACCATCAATTTCCTTATAAAAAGCCTGAAGAATGAAGAAGTTTGATTTTAAAGGTCAGTTATAAGAAGGAGGACAAAATACTTTGGCTAGAGGCTAAAACAAGAGAATTGGGGCCATCAAGAATGAGGGGTGGGGCAGAGAGGACAAGGAGCAAGGGGAGGTGGTTATACCTAATCAGATGGGACCTCGAGCAACTTTTCAATAACGCTGCCACCTCCACTGTGTGCCAGCAGGATGAGGTTCTGTGGCCAGTGACCTCCTAGGAGCAGAGTCATCACTGGGAAGTGGTAGCTTTTATCCAAACAAGCATTGCCTCTGAGGCGCAGGGAGCTGTCCTTGGCTTTTGCTTCTCCTGCACATTTCCCTCCACCAGCTTGCATCTCGTTTGAGGCCTCCCTGAAGAGACGATGCTTATCCATTTCCTTAAATTTTGCTTGGTTTCTGCCTGACTTACTCTCATCTCACACTGCCTCAGGACATAAAGTGAGCCCAAGAAAAGTGGGGTGGAGTCCTGGAAACTTAATGGCGTGGCATAAAAAAAGAAACAAACAAACAAACAAACAAAAACTAAGCTAAATGGAACCAGTTTCATTTGTTCCTCTTCTGGTATCTGTCTTTCACATGAGCTGGGATAATGTTTAATGGCTTCCTTTTACATGATAATAGAATAGCACGTAAATATAAGGGCCATCCTGCATGGAAGGAATATACAGGTCAAAGGTCTTATTTTAGATCAACATATTCTTTAAAATAGCTTGGAGGAGCTAATCAATATGGAGGAGCACTAGTCATTTTGGCTGATTTGGACAAGTATAGGCCTGGGCAGTTATGAAGTCACTGAGACTCTCAGCCAGTATAGGCCCCTCTGAACTCCTAGTTAACACTGAAGTGGTGTAGACCTTGGTATGTCCTAGTTGGGCTTTTTGGACATCTGGCAGAAAGAAAACAAATGTCAGAATTATGATTTAGAATAATTAATTTACCATGTTAAAAATTACTTTATCATTGAAAGTTGAGTAATTTTTCCCATCACTTAACTGAAGTTTGTGCTTTTTTATGTAGTTGGTCAGCTATGCTTGTGCCTGAGTACCTTTATATATACATACATATATATAGAGAGAGAGAGAGAGAGAGAGAATACATACATATATATATATTTATGTATGTATATACATATGGCAGTAAATATTTTGGAGGGAGATGTGCAAAAAGATCAGAGGGCATGCTTGCAGTCTTTGGGCTGTCTGCCTAGAACTTTCTGATCCCTAGAGGAGGCTTGGGTAGCGTGTCTCACTGGGTAGCCTCCCTCGAGTGGGAGAGAGGTGGGACCAGGGGCTGCACATCAGTCTTTGCCTGTGGCTAAACCTATAACATGGGAGCAGTGAAATGCCCATGAGAAATGGGGAAGAGTATTTCTGCCCTGTTTGAGGGTTCTCCTCTTGCCTAGAACAGAAGATGTCTTCAGTGAACATTTGTTGAGTGACTTAAATTAGTGAATGGATGGATAGAACAATGAATACAGCCATGCAGAAAACAGCAGAGGAAAAGGGTAGAGTCCTGCCCACATTTCAGTCCCTGGCTCCAGCAATTTCCTGCCTCTTAGTTCCAGTGCTGACTTTAGTAGTGTTCCATGAGGTCCTTGGAACCTCATGTGTAATTCGGGCCATTCTGTGTCGGTTTCTATTCCTTGAGATTGTAATCACTAATAAGGGGAGTTTGGAGTCTACTTTGAGACATATGTGAAAAAAAAATCCATAGGACGTATTCTCTTTGTACATATGTGTATATATATATATATATCAGTATATGTGTAAGTATGTACATGTATATATAGTATCATGTACATATATATAGATCTCCAAATCAGCTAGTGTCCCTGAGCTCTCTTCCTTAATCTAAAATGAAAGGACTAAACTAAGTTATCTGAATTTTTAAGAGGTTATGCCTTCTAGGAATTATGTCAATGATTTGTATACAGGGTAAAATGTTGTCAGAAATGTTGCCCAAGAAAGACCCTCTGGAAATTCTTAAACTTTCCATGTTGTGTCGTTGCTGAAAACAATTTGGAAGCTCTTTTGGAAGTGCATTCAGAGGTGGTCACACATTATTTTAACTCCCTCAATGGAGGCAGATCTCTAGTCTGATAAAATGGTGACTGAGGGTGCTGGTAACACCAGTTTGGGTAGAAGGTAACTTTTGGCTGTAAAATAGCGGTGACAATTTTCCCATGAACTGGCCCTGGAAGCCGACCCCAAGGAGTGCCATGTCCATAAGGATGGAATATTGGTAAGAATGACATACCAACTTGAAATGTCTGGGTGGGAGATAACTTATAGGAGTCACCCACACTTAGTCGCTCCCCCCCCCCTTTATTTTTTTGATGGATACTGCCTCAGTATCCCTCTCACATCAAGCACAAGGCTGGGCCTATACCAGGTGTTCAGTAAGCGCTTGGTGATTGACTAAGCCAAATTCATGATGACGGCTATCATTGTTTGAACTTTTATTAGTGCCAGGTGCTTTACCTATCTTTTTTCTTTTCTTTTTCTTTTTTTTAAAGTAGGCTCCACATCCAGTGTGGTGCTCAACTCAGGGCTTGAACTCATAACCCTGAGACTGGGACCTGAGCTGAGATCAAGAGTCGGACATTTAACCGACTGAGGCACCCACATGCCCCTTCATGTATTATCTTATTTCACACTGTAAACAATCTTCTTCTTTGTCCCATTTCAAATGTTAGGAAAGAGAGACTTCAAGAATTTTAGAAACTTGTTCCAAATTACACTGCTAAGAAGTGGTAGCATGAACCCGGTGAAGCCAGGTCGTCTGCTCCAATCCCACTTTGCTCTCCTACCTTCTTCCTCTCAACCATAATTGGAGGCAAGTGAGAATGGCACAGGCACAAAGACTCTCCATTACATAACACTGATCTGAGCCAGAAGGTTCTCCTGAATAGCATTGTCTGCCTAGAAAATAAAGTTAGGGGGGTCATAAATGGTTCAAAACATGTATTTTTACATTGTAAAAATACATGCATTTCTAGCTGTTACTTTTGCTTTGTATTTCCAGAATGTCTGAAAGGCAGCGTATCCTCTATCATACTCTCTTCTACGTTTCTCAGCTGCCCATGTGGGTTTTACTGGCATGTATTATTATTCTCTCCTTCTCCTGTATGCCTTAAGGTAGGGCAATTCTGCCACCCACTGAAGTTCAGTTCTAAAAAGCTAATCGCTTTGGCAAAATAGCAGAGGGGTTAGTTATTTTATTCAAGTTAGTGTGCAGAAAAGGGAACAGAACAGGTTCCTCCCAGATGCCTGATTTCTAGTCAGCATGTGGCATGAATCCCTGGTTGAGCACGTTTCAGCCATCCTGTGCCTAAGGAGAAAAACCACCACTCCTGCCTGCGTCACTATGGTAACTGATGCTCAGCAGGCAGTTGCAGTTTCATTTAACATAACTGGCTTTTAGAACTTGAGGGGAAAGCATGCTTTCATGTAAGAGAAAGGGAAAGGCAAGTGGTTTAATTAATGTGTCTCAATTTAACATAGGGATACAGGTCACTTCCACTGTTTGACCATAGCGTGTGTAGCTCTGTTTTGTACCTGTGTCAGATCTAAGGCATCAAAGGATGGAAGATTTCTCTCATCATGTATGAAGTGTACAAAGTGGGCAGAAAAGGGGAGACTGGTTGTGTTGGACCCTTTGCGAAAGGTTTTTCATTCTATAAAACCATCTCAGTTTGAGAGCGTATAGAATTGCTTCCTCTTCTCACATCCACAAAGGAGGCCTGAGAGATGGGTTGCTAGGCAACCTCACACCGAGGACTGGGGCGCTTTGAAATTAACATAGCTGACCTCCCTGTCATCTCTGCAGCTCTGCTATTCAAAACCATTTGGTGAGGCCCTAGGACTCAAGAAAATAGATACAAAATGTAAATACAAAAATAAAGAAAGGGTGAAATACATCTAACCTTTTCAAGCAAAGATCAGGATTCTCTCAATGAAAAACGACAACAGTATAAACAGGTTGAGGGGAAAATGGTGTTAGTCGCTATAAAACTAGAAACTTATATTTTGAATATCTAGGAAGTACATTTTCCTTATTACGTTTTTAGAGATGTTTATAACTGCCCTGTAAACTGTCGTAGCAAAGAGTCTGAAAACACTTAAGGGGCAAACAAAAAAGAAGTTTATGATAATGAGATCTACATATTTTTGACAAAAAGATCAACTCTCAATCCTCAGCACATGATGCTTTGCTTAAAGCTCCAGAGCCTCCTATTCTCCTTCCTGCCCCTACATCATTAATATGACACTACTTGGTGTGGGAAGGGATGGCATTTATTTTGCAAGTAGATGAATACTTGGAAGGAAATTGCAAAGCTGGTTTATGGAGCAAAGCATACACTCTTGACAGCAATAAATTAGTTAGTTTGGTTTTAAAAATACCTCACACCACTGCAAAATGCTTATAGTAATATTTTAAGATAGGTTGTTAAATTTATCAACATTAAAATCAATCAAAATTGGTGGTGCTGAGGAAGGTGGGGGGCAGCAAACACATTTTGAGGTCTTTTAGTAGATTTTTTGGTCATGAGGGTTAAGTGAAGCAATTCTGAAACTAGATGGATCATAGGATTGAAGAAATGAACAAATATGTTGAGGTTGTTGGGACTCAGAGTCTCACTGTGGAAGAAGGGATGTGCCAATGAAGACTGGGGAAAAGCAAGAACGAACCCTAAGATGATAAATTGGAATTGGAGAAATGGATGTAATTCTGTGATTCCTAAAATAGGTGTATTATGTGTATACATGTGTATGTCCGTGTATATATACCTGCATGTGTTTTATTTGCTCAGTGTGTTTAGAAGGAATTCGCCTTAGTTGCAATGAGCACTTAGCATTAAAGATCTTGATCTCTAATACCATCCCCCCCCAAAGGAAACCAGGGCTCCTTGTAGAAACTGCAGCTTGCAGGGCTGGGGCAAAGTAATCAGAGGTTCAACCTAAGACATTTGGTTATGTTGAAAAGTCGAGAAGTGCTCAAAAAGAAAAAGAAGAGAAAAATGATGGCCGGAATGCCACAAGCCCACAGGAGCCAGCTTAAAGCAGTTCCTGCTGGACAAAACTGAAACAATTTGAGCACCAAAAAAAAGGACATTGATGATTTATGAATCATTGGGGGCAGGGAAAAGGGAATTCATGAACCCATATGATATTAAATAATAGATTAATACATAAAAAGTAAAAAAAATAAGAGGAAGGGCTCTTGCTTATAGTAAAATGGTGAGTACTGTCTAGTTGGTACATGTGGAGAAAGTGCTGATGATAGACTGTATTTAAAAAATTTTTTTAATGTTTATTTATTTTTGAGAGACAGAGAGTGAGAGTGTAGACACGAAAGAGATTATCTGGGGAAGGGGCAGAGAGATAGGGAGACAGAGAATCCTAAGTAGGCTCCACACTGTAAGCACAAAGCCCAATGGAGGCTCGAACCCATGAATGTGAGCTCATGACCTGAGCCAAAGTCAGACGCTCAACTAATTGAGCCACCCAGGTGCCCTTAGACTGTCATCTTTTATAACCATCATGGTAAAGAAGAGATCAGGCAAGAATCATGCTAATCTAGGGGATATTTTGAAGAAGAGTAGACTATTTGTATAATCTAGAAGTGTCTCCTCACAGATTGGTTGCTAGATACAAGGGAAAGCAGTAACTACATAGTGGAAAAATTTGACTGGGTAATCAAAATTAATGTCACCAATGAGGACAGATGGACATTGTGTGCTTCCAGAGGACACCCCAAGGTCACAACATTATATAGTATTATGGTTCAGTATACTCAATGTGCATCTAATCATGAAGAAATATCTGACAATCCCCAAACGGGGAACAACTCTACTAAAGAAAAGGAGGGGTGGTTGGCTGGATTCTTCAAACACGGCTGTGTTACAAAAGACAGAGAAAGGCTGTGTGGAGATTGCTCCAGATTAAACATGACTAAAAAGACATGGCCAGTAACGCAGTGTCCGACCCCACTGTGGAACTGGACTGGAGGAAAAGGATGCTATAAAGGAGACTACGGGCCAAATGACAGTAGAGTGGAAGACGAAAAGTATTGTATCTATGTTCAATTTACTAAAGTCCACAACCGTACTGTGATTATATTAGAAAATACCCCTATTCTTGGGAGATATACAAGAAAGTACCTAGGAGGACAGGGGCATGTATGCAACTTACTCTCAAAAATACTTAGAAAAAACCATTTTATGTAGACAGGAGTATATATGTGGTGTATATAAATGTATATATGAACATATGAACACACAGAGAAGGCACAAATGACAGTGCAAATGAGGTAAAATAATGGCAGTATTTTAATATGTATCTGAGTAAGTGGCATGTGGACACTCTCTGTACTTATTCGCGCAAGTTCTGGAAGTTTGAAATGATTTACAAATAAAAAGTCAAAGTCAACCAAAAAAGAAAAAAAATTTTTTTTTTCTCTTTTTGTGAAAACAAAACAATTTGTACTGGAACTAAAATAATGACTCTTTGATAGTTTAAGAAACCTGTGAAAACAACAATAACCCAACACATACAAAAAACATGTTACACTGTAACCCAGAGTTGTGTGTTTCGCACAGAGAAGTGACAGCAGGATACAGAGAGCCCTGGTTGTACCATTTCTTTCTCTTGCCTTTTTGTGGCAGATGTTTAATCATTTTAACTCCGCTCTTGGGCCTTCCCAGAATCCTGGGCTTCACCAGTTCCTAGATTCCCCTCCCACTGTCCTCTGCGATTTGTGATTTCGGTCAGCGTGGAAAACTGGCCAGACATTTTTCAAGAAGTTATATGTCGGGGAGAAGTTTTTATTCATCAGCTAGAGTAATTTCAAGTATTTCATTTAAACTGTTTGAAAAGAGCATTTATATAACTGCTTAGCATTTTAGCAAAAAAACCCATTTTTTTTCCCTTCAAAGTTTTTAAACATCGTGTGTTTTTCAGAGAAAGTTTAATCTGTGACTGTGGGGCAGGACCTGGTACCCTGACCCATTACAAGCGAGGATATTACTGACTACTTCACGGCTCTGTGATTCAAAAAACTTCTTTTTTTGAAGCTTCTTACATCATTTGCCCATTAAAAGTAAAAGTAGCCTGCCTTTGGCAGAAACTGAAATAGTAATTACCTTCTTAAAATACCCTTAATGTTTTTTTAAAAACAGAGTTGCTTTTACATTGCCAAAACAATTTGTTTGAAGAAAGATAAAAATAACATGCACACTATTTGAAAACAGCGTGGTTTAAAGATTGCCATAGATTCTAAGGTTATACCGCTCGGAAGGAAGACATTTAGAAACTGCTCATTACTCAGCTTTCCTCATTTATGGGATCAAATTGCTTTTATGGGCATTGTGCCAGATTCATTTATAGGCACTGTAAGGCAGACTGTAGAGTGAAGCATTTTTCGAGAAAACATCTGGCTCTTAAGAAGAGTATTAAAAGGTGGGTAGCACTTTTTTTTTGGCTCGTAACTGTGATTTATTATGTTACAATAACCCCCCTCTAACCCAGCAGGCCGACTTCCAGCAACCACAACCAGGAACCTGGAAGTAAGTGAAAACTACTTCAGAGCCCAAGGAAAACAGAGGACCCCAAATTCCATGCATATGAAGGAGAGGGACTGCATTTAGGTCAAAGTCCATTTTCTTTCTTACAAAACTATTGGAGCCAATTAGCATAAAGGCTCCTGAGGCCACCTTTCTATGTCACACCTCTTTCTGCAGCCATTTTGTTCCTTTGCTCTTAGAAAAATCACGCATCCCCGCAAACTTTAATTCTTCTAAACACCCCCAGAAACCCACCCTTTTCCCACTTGTTTTTCTCCTCTTCTCTTCTATCTTCAGTATCTATTGGCTTTAAATACTGAAAGATGTTCAAGCAGCTCCTCTCTTAGAAAAAAATAAAGGAAGACACTTGTCATATTCCTCTTCAGCCAGCGCTCTGTCGCCCCCTTACCTTCAGTCCTGCATCTAAACATTTTCCTACACGGTGTCTCCTTACCTTCCATTCACATGGCTGTCACTAAACCAACAGGCATCTTTGTTCAAATCAGAAGAGAATCACTCTTCCTCCAAGTGGGGGGCAGTTGCAGGACATAGGACCTGGGTGCTGGACTTCAGCCTCCACCCACTGCCCACACAGAAGGGTCCCTCCACTCAGGACACGTGCTACACAACCACACTTCGTGGCCTTCTGTGGTTTCAGTTATTTCCACTGGCAAAACTCTGCTATTAGAATATGGACTAAAAGTGCAGAGGACTGGTTTTGCTCTCATTTTTCCTGAGGCTGTGGGACTGTGCTCTTCACCCCTTTTGGCAAGAGAAGGTCCTACCTCCTTAGTAATCCCATGTTCTATTACCACGGCTGTTACCACGGATGTTAACATTTTCCGGAAGCCTCGTCTTCTGTCTTCTACATCCTGAAACTTTTTCTCTGACAAATGAAATAAACCAGATTACATTTTGCATAAACAATTAGTAGAGTGTGGGTGTTAAGGGCTGAAAGAATGCTAGCTTTTGTGTAGTTTTTCTACTCACCTTTGTTCAGCTAAACAGCTTTGAATAGGCAGCAAGAAGCAAGTCTGAGAACGTTATTCTCTTAAAAGCAACAAAAAAAACTCCCACAAAACCCAAACTTTTTTAGTGTGTATCTTCATGGCAGTGAACTTGAAAAATGGCAAAGAAATACATATCTGATTATTTCAGCACTCAGATATAACTAGTTATAAATTGGGTTAACTTCATCTAGTTTTGGATTTGTATCTATGAATCTATTTTTTTGCAAGTTAATATATGAAGTTATGTTTCTACTTTTTTACTATTTTGTGAGAATTTAGTAGTTAAAAATCTGAAAAAAAGGTTTTAAAAAACATATAAAAGTCTTCAAAAATACCATTATTGGGTAAACTTTTAATATATTTGACTGCTTTATTTATTTATTTATTTATATTTAATAGTTTATTGTCAAGTTGGTTTCCATATAACTCCCAGTGCTCATCCCCACAAATGCCCTCCTCCATGCCCATTGACCACTTCATTTATGTTGAGTGTTTTTGGTAACAATAAAAAAAAAAAAAAAAACTCAAGCTTTTTTCTTTTACATTTTTTTAACTGAAATTTCTGATTATCTCCTATAAAATTTTCTCTAAGTGGGATTACTCAAAGGGCAAGCTCTTAATCCGTGTTGCTGAAATGCCCTTGAGGAAGGCTGAACTGTGCTCTGCCAGCAGAGTGTGAAGGTGGTAGTTTCCTTACACCTTTGCCAATCTTTCATTTCAGACAAGCCATTTGTTACTTTATGAGCACTAGTGCTACTATACGATCCTTTTAGAAGGCTATTCACTTGTCGTCTCTAGTCCCACTCAAATCGTTTCTGTCAGGCTTAAATGGTCACTTGGTTTCCATAGTGATTATTAGCTACTTGTACCCTAATGCAAAGTTAGGTACAACTTAGCTTCCCCAGCTGTATAAAGCCCTCCCAAAATTGCTCTAGGTTCTTGACTTTTGGGAAGAAAGCGATTTCTTCTTGGAACCCAGTTCATCATACTAGCTGACTTAAGCTTAAAGTGCATTAAACGTTGAGGGGATGGTATTCTGATCCTAGGTTGACAGAAAATTCTTTCACACCGTGCTCCTCTTGCTCTGTCCTGAGTGCAGCCCCCAAACCCTCACTTGATTCCTTCAAGCAGCAGTTCAGAGCAGTCTGAGCTCCTGCTTTCCTGGATGTGTGATCTTGGGTATGGCACACAAGGCATGGTCATAAACCATGCCACAGTGAGCAAGAAAACATCAGAGATTGGTTATGCGCTAATTAGAGTTTAAAAAGGGTGATGTGGTAGACTATGACAGGATGGCTACTTCAGATCGTGGTCCTGGCCGTGGACATGGCTTCTGAGGAAGTAACAGGAAATGGATACCTGAAAGAAAGAAAGAATAAGCCTCGAGTGGAAGCCTGGAGACAGGAAGCCGGGTAAGGGAGAGGAGTAGAGAGAGAATCCTGGGTACGGGAGGTAAGGGCAAAAGCAGAGCCGTATGAAATGAAGATTATGCACGTAGAGAATACAGCATAGTATCTGTGGGGGGAGGGGAGAGGGACAGAGGGGAAAAAAGAAGAGAAAGAGTGGGGAGGAGGGAGACAGGAATGAGAACCCTGAATCCTGTTAGACTGAGCTGTCTTGGGGAACTTACTTGTCCTCTTTATCTTACCTTGGACTGCATTTTTCTCTTCAGTGAAGGTTTACCTCAGTTGCAATTACTACTTGGCCCTGTTCCACTTATAATAAGTAGAGTCACTATTTATTAAGAGCCTAAGTGAGTCAGATTCATTACAGGTTTTATATAGGTTCTCTCATTAAATCTTACAACAACCTGAGACAGATTTATTCTTCTAGGCTTCTTTATGGATGAGAAAATCAAGGTTCAGAGAGGCCACGTAACTGGAGAAAGATGAAGCATCTAGTCAGTGGTAGAGCCAAATGTAAACCTAGGCTGGTCTGACTTCAAATCCATGTTCTTTTTTTTTTCTTTTAAATGTTTTTTATGATTTATTTCTAAGAAAGAGAGAGAGAGACAGCGTGAGCTGGGGAGGGTCAGAGAGAGAGGGAGTCACAGACTGAAACAGGCTCCAGGCTCTGAGCCGGCAGTCAGCACAGAGCCCGACGCGGGGCTCGAACCCACGAACCGTGAGATCATGACCTAAGCGAAAGTCGGACGCTCAACCGATTAAGCCACCCAGGCGCCCCTCAAATCCATGTTCTTAACTGCCACGCCACACTGCTCAATTAGACTTCTCTTTGGTAGCTTCCACATTTGTAAGAACTGTGCTTTCCACTCAGTTCCTCCTGCTCCTCATTACTAGACTATCTCTGTGACTGAACAGAGTCTGTGACTGAACAGTTTTGTCTACCAGCCAGATGTAGACAGGCTAATTTTTTCTTATAGACAGAATCTCTCTTGGTTATACATGGCGTCTCATCATGGCAAACAGGGAATGAACTCAGATGTTGTCTGGGTCGGCATGGAATCCAGATCCCGATGCTTTGTCTGTGACCTTGTGCAATTCATTTAGTGGCACTTCCATCTCTGTCGTCTGAAAAATGAATATCTTTTGTCTGGATAGTTGAGTGAGAATTAAAAGACATAATGTAGGGGCGCCTGGGTGGCTCAGTCGGTTGGGTGTCCGACTTCGGCTCAGGTCATGATCTCACGGTTCGTGGGTTCGAGCCCCACGTCAGGCTCTGTGCTGACAGCTAGCTTGGAGTCTGGAGCCTGCTTTGGATCTGTGTCTCCCTCTCTCTCTGACCCTCTGCTGCTCACGCTGTCTTNTGATTTTACAGACAGGAAGGCTGATTTGGGAATGTCTTACAGGGAGAAGAGATGTTTTACTTTTTCTATCCGATTTCCAGGACTCTAGCAGCCCATGATGCAAATTCACTCGAACTCCTGAAAGTATTCTGTTACATAACATCCTTAACAATATCCACTCATGCTGAAAGACAAAGACAGAGATAATCTGCCGCAGTTTCAGAGCTATAAATGGGGATAATGAAGCCTATATCCTAGGGTTGAGGGGTGGTATCAACTGTAATAAGATACGTGAAAGTGTTTTAACAGATACGAAATGCTTCAAAAATGCTCTTATTATTAAATATTTTCACAAAATGCAATAAGGTAGGTGAAAAAGAAGAATGATTAGGGGCGCCTGGGTGGCTCAGTTGGTTAAGTGTCCAACTCTTGATCTCAGCTCAGGTCGTGATCTCATGGTCCGGGGGTTCAAGTCCCCCATCAGGCTCTGCACTGATGGTGTGGGGCCTGTTTGGGATTCTCTCTCTCTCCCTCTCTCTGCCCCTCCCATACTCATGCTCTCTTCCATCTCTCTCTCTCTCACAAAAGATTTTTATTACAATTTTGTAACATATAATTGGAATTAAGAGGACTCTGGAAAATTGCAGAAGTGACTGAAAATGAGCTATAAAAAGAAATAAACATAGGACACTTAAAAGCAGCAAGTGACTAAAAAATACTCTGTATTTATTGAAAACGCAAATGAAACAGAAGACTCTAGGGTATTTTTAAAGACAACTGAGAAAGATATAGACAACAAATCAGAAATAATGCTAAAAATTGAGTTCATTAAGAGTAGGTTAGACTTAACCTAAAAGACTGACACCTGCTGGGTCAGAGGGTGTTAGGCATGGTAAGGTAAACAGCTGCTTTCACAGGGTGTGCGTGGGGAGTCCCTGTTGACCAGAAATATTGTCACCCTTCTCTGCCAGATGTTACAGTGTCTGAAGTCATATGAAAAGACTGAGTCTTTGGGCTATGGTTAATTATTGCTATAAGAGTTGACCTATGTAAACTGATTTCAGGTATAGATTATTTCTTAAGATCACATTGACATTGAAAGCAGAAAGAATGAGTTCAACGAAGGAAAGGGAAACTCACATTCTTGTATTTTTCCAAAAAGATTCTTGGCAAGTCACATATTCTGTACTATTACTCATTAAGTACTGCAAATTGTACAGGGAGCTTACCCTGATTTTGCAAAACTTACCATGTCTCTTAAGTTCCAAGAGCAATACAAAATATAAATTTATAAAGTCTTTATTCAAACAGACTTTCCCTTTTTCATACATTATTTACAAGAAAAATTTCTCAAACCTCTGAAACAACAGAGGATGTTAACAAAGAACAGCAGCATTTTAAATATATTTCCTGAAATAAAAAACTAATGCTCCTAAGAAAAGGTATAGGATACCTAATTACCTAGTGTTTAGTAAAATGTTCTTCATATAAATGGGTTTTAATCTTTCCACAGAGACACCAAATCTGTTACTAATCAAGAGAGTCAATCAAATAAACCAGCCCTACGTCACCTGTTCCATGAGAAACCATCCTGTGACACAGCATTTCTCTTCATATACAATAGCAGCCTCTGCTGGAGAAAGAAAAGGATGCTTCTGCTACAGCGTTTTAGCTCAAACCTATTTTGAACTAGAAGAACTGATTCCTTTCATTTCTGCCTGTATAAACAAACTAAATTATAAGAGTTTTCAAGGCCTCAAAGACATGCGGGCCTTATCAAGTATATCCTTTCTGATTTTTGGATAAGTTGGATGTCCTTCAAGAACCTACAAAGACAAAAAACAAAAAAGCACAAGAGCTTGTGATTAATTACTGAGAACTAGAGCTATGAAACTTATTGGAAATATGCATTACGGTTGAGATTTCTTTGTATTTAATGTTACTAATACAACAACACTTCTTAAAGGTGACATTTGAAATGTGACATAACTCCTAGTAGTAGTAATTAGAAGACAACAATAGAATACATGTGAGAAATACAACAAATATAATTACTTTAATAGATCAGTTGTAAAAAAACAAGTATATATCAATGATTTTAAATATTTAGAAAATTTAGCTATTCGGGGCGCCTGGGTGGGCTTAGTTGGTTAAGCATCTGACTCTTGATTTTGACTCAGGTCATGATCTCATGGTTCCCAAGATTAAGCTTCGCATCTCTCTCAGTGCAGGGCCTGATTAGGATTCTCCCTATTCTCTCTCTCTCCCCTGGGTCAAGCACATGCTCTCTCTCGAAATGAATAAATAAAAACTTAGAAAATTTTAGCTATTCATATGATATTAATAAACCCTTACAAAGTTATTTTTGACCAGTAGCACATATCAGATATACTTGGAGTGATTTTGAAACATACAAATTTCCAGGCTACTAAGTCTCGTAGTGGGGAGATACTCATTTTTTAAAAAAGAATTCCACAAATGATTCTAATGCATAACCTTACATCAATGTACAACCTTAACCTTAATGTGAAACACTGCCTTACAGAGATGCTCAGTAATCAATAGCAATCACTGAAGCCAAGTATTTACTATAATGATGCTGATACAGCTATCTGGGATAGGAGACAGTACATAATTCTTTTCGAAGAAGCTGCTTTTCTTGGAGCTCCTAACAATGTTTAATATTATGCCTTATCTGGAACAATGGGGGCAGTGCCTTCTATATCAATGGGACTATGTAAATATAAAGAAACTGCAAATTCTAAACCTGCAACTTAAATATTTGTCACTTTAGTAAGGGATCATTTAGTTAGGGGTCGATTACAGAAATGTAATTGAATGACTTCTAAATAACAGAAATACCTTTTATCTCTAATTTATATATCTGAATTCTCTACTAACCAGATTTAGACATATTCACAAGAACTTCTATTCAGAACAATGGATTGAAGAATCAATAGTTTTAATTCACATGCTTCGCCTCTAGCCTCTGTCTTTAATGTGATACAAAAATTTTATTTGAGCCTCAATTAAAAACATGCTTAAGAATTCAAGTAAATTTTATTATTTTCTAAACTTTGAAAAGTGAGTATCTTTCCCAGATGTATTGATGAGCCATTTAATCCAAATACAACATTGTCCACCTCTACCATTGCAGTAAGATGTATTCACGTACATCTTTAGATTAACTAAAAATAGGATATTGTGTATCTGAAAAATTTTAACAAATCTAAATTGAAGTGTTACCTGGTGACATACGTCAATTGAATCCACATATCTTTTTGCTTTTAAGTAATTGAATGCCAGTTTGTATCCTGTTAAGACAAAAAAAAAAAAAAAAGATGTAGCACTATTTTTAGAGCACACTGCTAGCATTACCTTTTCTACCCCCTCTGTGTGCTTACTCACTGAGAAGTCTTAACGAAGGCTGGTGACTATACTGTAAAGAGAGAAGGGATGGGAAAATGGAACGTGGAGCAATTTGAAGGGAGAATAGGTAGCGAAGAAAATGGAGTTAGAAAAAGGACTGCAGTGAATATCCTGTTGGGTTAGAAGACTTCCATCCTACAGAAGTGGCTTTTGTAACTTACTTAAAAAATCCCATTTATTTCAGATTATAGTAATAACTCATCACAAGGCAGTAAATGGTAACACAGTTATTCATTTATACCGTACAGGCTTCTATAGTACTTAACATGTCAGGCAAACTGATTCCTGCAGTCAAGAGGTGTACATTCTATTAGGACAGAAAGTACGTTCTGTAAGTAATTGTATAAGTATGTTTCCAATTTCCAAAGTGAGATAAGTGCTATGAAAGAAAGGTACAAGCCAAGAGAGCTATTATAAGCAACCTGGTTGGGGAGGGGTGGGTATCAGGCAATGCCTGGAATCGGAAGGGGGGACGGGCCGAGGGAATGGGAAGCAAGATGGCGGAGGGAGCTGACCAGGCAGAAGCAGTTGTGGGACCCACAGGACACAAATGGGCTTGGGGATATGACAGGGCAGAGCAGTTGGGGGGGGCGGGGGCAGAAGAGTGCAGAGCAGTCGCCAGATATTCCACATCAATGATTGGTAACAATTATCACAGTTATTGAAACCAAAATCTCATGTTTCAAATATTGACAATTTAAAGTTTTAAGACATTCTTAAATGATTGTTGCTTTTCTGTAAGAATGCTGTAAGAGTCAGCAAACAGAAGATATGAAAGTAACAATGGCAGTATACTCATAAATAAGACATGATAATATATACTGTGATGTTAAATAATATGTATTTAATATATTCAACATTTCACTTTACCTCTTATAAAAATAAATCATGGAAATCTGAATGCTGCTCTTGGGGTCTAATAAAAGTAACATTTTTTAAAATTTCAAACAAATCTTTGTAAAGAATTACTGGCTAATGTAATAAGGTAGTAAAAAATAAAAAACAGGACTTATCTAAAATTCATAGTGTTTGATATAAACACACATAAGCACACATGCCTATCAAACTATCAAAAATTAAACCAGTAAGTTTTGGAGGGTTAAACTTAATATCGTTACAAAGGAATTATAAAATTGGCTCATAAACAATGTTGGTGACATTCAAAAAGGAAAACAATTTAAGATGTCACACCATGTCAAACATACTTTACATGAAAACTAGAGCCAAAAAACATGGGCTTTAGTTTGGGGTCTGGCTTTCTGACTGGCTTTGAGATCTCAGCAAGTCAGGTTAGCTAACAATTTCAAGTTTTCTCATCAGAATCCCTCTCTCTCTTAGTGTACCTTTCTTTTTTTTTCTTTTATAGTTTATTTATTTTTGAGACAGAGAGAGACAGAGCACAAGCAGGGGAGGGGCAGAGAGAGAAGGAGACACAGAATCTGAAACAGGCTCCAGGCCCTGAGCTGTCAGCACAGAACTTGATGTGGGGTATGAACCCATGAACCGTGAGATCATGACCTGAGCCTAAGTCAGATGTTTAACTGACTGAGTCATCCAGGTACCCCCAGTATACTTTTAAGATCAAAGGAAATACTTGCCCTGAAATGCTTTTAAAAATTTTAGAGCACCATACAAATATGACTAACACTAAATTAGAAGAACCAAGTTTTAATGTTGGAAAAAACTTGATAGATCATCTTGTTCAAAAAATTTTAGAGGAAATAAAGGGCCAGAAATGTCAAAGGATATGTGCACTGTGGCTGCATTATACCTGTCAAGCTTACAAAAATTCAACTCTGTGTAATGAGGGGGGAAAAGGTGGCATAGGAGGGGAGAGGGGAGAGGGATGAACGTGAACAGTGTACACAGTCTAGTGAGTGTCAGGTAACCAGAGAATGGATATAAAGGGGGAAACATAAGTGTGTTTTCTTTTTGGATCTCAGTTCCCGGTACCTTTCATAGTGACAGCACTCAAGCCTCAACCCTTTGGAAAGAACATGACCATAATTTTAAGGATTTCCTGACACCTGAAAAAGCGAAAGGCAATTGGAGGTATTGGATACAATGACAATCTCAAGGCAGAAACTAAAGAATGAACTGAGAGCCTCAGAGAAAACTTACTAATGAGAAGTTGGGGAAATTGATAAAATCATCTATAAAATACACAGATGACACAATCAAAGAACGAATGAGTTGGAATCTCTGTATGTGCTGAACTCTTCCAAGGAACAGAATGTTTAAATAACTTCTAAATGTATTCCTTCTGTGGACTAAAGTATATTTAAAGAATTTTTGTTTTACAAGCTGACTTTATTCTGTAGGATACATGATACTTGAGAAGGAAAAATACCATCAACAAATGGTATGGTATTAGGTCCTGTGCCCTATACCAGTCTAGTAAAATAAGAGACCCCAGAAAAATACAAGGTGGGGAAAGTCCTGAACTGACAGCAGTTAATGTAAAGATGATTGCAAATTAAATCAGAGTCTGTACCACGACACAGCTGCTCAAAAGACGGATGCCACCTTAAGGTTAAGTTAATAACTACTAAAATGCCTAATAAAAAAATAGGTTGATTATACATATAATTAGATCTTAAATTATACTTAAGAAACTTGCTCATTTCTGGTACAACACTTCAGGAGGGACATGGACAAACAAAAGAGCCTTTTCCAAACTTATTTGGCTATGAAACCTAATCTCCTTATACTCAATTCTTTCTTTTTTCTTTCTTTCTTCTTTTTTTTTTAAGAAGTAACTATTAACATTTCACCAACTATTCCAAAGGACAGATTGGGAAGCATTATTTTAGAGTTTCCAGGAGACAGTAACAAGAAGAGTAGAAGACTTGGAAGGAAGTCTCTGCAAGAATGAACAAGTAATTAGGGTGGTGTGAAGAGATGTCTTGGGGGGGGACAGGACAGAGGTAGAATCAGAATGCCCCCGCTGGTAAGGGGAAAAGATTCCGTGGGTTCCTCCAGAGAAGACACCTGGATAGTTTCAATGCAGCACATTTTGGCTCAGCAGAAAGAAAGGGAAGAGCACGGGTATGAACTCCCTCACATTGTAGGGGAGAGGCTAGTCACTAAGTACATTCCAGATTCCAGGTCTATCTGGTAGGGATATTGGAGACCACATTCCTTGAGTCTATCACTGGAACAAGTTGATGTTTCTAGATGCTCAGTAAAAAAAAAAATGTTCCATGGTCATATTATTGTGGAAAACACGTCTCCTCTGTTATATCCATCACAATACACATTAGTGTTTAAAGACATAAGAAGTTCTGCAGTAAAGAGGGGCACATGGGTGGCTCAGTTGGTTATGTATCTGACTCTTGAATTCAACTCAGGTCATGATCCTACGGTTGTGAGACTGAGCCACACACTGGGCTCCACACAGGGCATGGAGCCTGCTTAAGATTCCCTCTCTCTGCCTCTCCCACACTTCCCCCGCCACTGAAATTGATCCTGATTTAATGAAATGCTTTCCCAATTGATTTGACATTGGAACACTTTTTCTTACACTATTACAATTTTAGAAATAGCTGACGGTCAAGGGAGAGAAAGGGGCAGAGTTAGATTAGATGTAGGGGCGCCTGGGTGGCTCAGTCAGTTAAGCATCCAACTTCAACTCAGGTCATGATCTCATGGTTCATGGGTCTGAGCCTTGCGTCGGGTTCTGTGCTGACAGCTTAGAGCCTGGAGCCTGCTTCGGATTCTGTGTGTCCCTCTCTCTCTGCCCCTCCCCTGCTGGCCCTCTGTCTCTCTCTCTCTCTCTCGCTCTCTCTCAAAAATAAACATTAAAAAAAAAGATGTAACTGAGGACCAGTTTGAATCTCAGGAAATTATACTTTAAGCTAATAATCTATTATGAACATAAAATTTATTTTTCAGAAGGACTGATAAAGGAAGCTGGCTTTTTATTTAGGAAGTTGACTCTTAATGTATATTTTGTACTTTAATAATACTAAACACATTTAAATGAAGATTTACAAATAAAATCCAAGTTTCCAGGAACAGCCTAGCATCTAATTTATTAAACTCACCTATTGCTGGATTTGTCTGATTGCCATGTTTCCACGCCATCTCATAGTTTAAGGCAGCATCTGAATATGCTTGCTCTTTTTCCATAATGTATCCCATATATTCATAAGCTTTGCAGCAAGACTGAAGAAAAATGGAAGATGTATGAACAGATTAAACTTGATTTTATGGGGTGCTTATGACTGTAGAGGTCGATCATATTAACTCATTTAATTGGCACATAAAACACTTGTTTTTCAAACCTGGCTATGCAATCAAGTCATCTATGGGATTTAGTGGAAGATTCTCATCAAGCTCCACCTCTATCCCCCCCGTCAGGATTTTTATGTGAGAGGCAAGGGACTGTGTATTTTACACACACACACACATACACACACACATAGTTTTTATTACAAATGTTTCAAGTTAAAATTAATAGTGTAATGAACCCCATGAACCTCTATCTTCAACAATTAAAATCAGGATTAATACTGTTTTAACTTCTACCCCCTACACTTGTCCTTCTGTATTTTGAGATTAAAAATTCCTTAGATACTGTATCATCTTATTCATAAATATTTCAGTATGCTTCTTTAAATACAAGGACTTTCTTTAAACATAACCATAATTTTTCATACCTAAATGTAACATGTTATTCCTTGATATTACCAAATATCTAGTCATTATTCAAATTTCAAATAATCTCATTTTTAGTTAGGAGGATGATCCAAACAAGACCCACACATTTTAACGGGTGGAAATGTCTCAACTTTGTTTTGATCTAGAGGTTTCCTCTCCATCTCTCTCTGTGTCTCTTTTCTTGCAATTAAACGTAGCAGAAAAGAATTTTTATGCTAGAATTTCTCACAGTGCAAATTTAGTTGAATGTATCCTTGCGGTGTTTATGTAATACATTCCTATATCACCAATCTTCCATGGAAATTGTACTTAGATCTAGAGGTTTGAATTTGGTTTTGATCTTTGAGGAGGGAGGTAAAAGTACTTCAGAGGTCAGTGCTCTGCTGAGCCACACCAAAGCCTGAGGCAAAAGGAAAAATGCGCAACTCTATATACATGTTTTTGTGATTTAATTGATAATTTTTCCCCTGGATGTTAAATTTTTACAAATCAAACTGAAAAGTTGGGATATTAAAACTCACACTTAAAATTTACATATTTTCTTTATACCCAAATAATATTTATTATGATTTTATTGTCCTGACTTTAATGGAAGTAAATACATTAATAATATTTTCATTAAAATCATTACCCATTGAAAAATACATAGGGGCGCCTGGGGGTCGGTTAAGTATCTGACTCTTGATTTTGGCTCAGGTCATGATCTCATGGTTCATGAGTTCGAGCCCTGTGAGGGGCTCTGTGCTGACAGCATGAAGCCTGCTTGGTATTCTCTCTCTCCCTCTCTCTGCTGCTCCCTGGCTCCTGCTTCCTCTCTCAATACAAATAAGTAAACATTTTAAAAAAGAAAAATATATAAAAACATGGATATGAAGCATACATTTTCCCTTTTGTTTCAGGCTTCAATACCGCTCAGCACAGCACTATCAGATGCTATTTATTTAAATAGATTTATTTAAATTTTGACATCTTTGATTAAAAAAATACTGCATTAAATTATTAATTAAAAGTGTTTTTTCGAATGTTTATTTATTAGAGAGTGAGACAGAGAGCATAGTCGGGGAGAGGCAGAGACAAAGGGAGACAGAGAATCTGAAGCAGGCTCCAGGCTCTGTCAGCACAGAGCCCGACATGGGGCCTGAACTCACAACCTGTGAGATCAGAACCTGAGCCGAAGTTGGATGCTCAACCGATTGAGTCACCCGTGTGTCCCTGCATTAAATTATTATAGTAATCTTTTATTATAATTTATAATAATAGTCTTGATTATCTTGATTAAATGATAATTTATTTACAATGGACTGAATGATTCTATTCCCCCCAAATTCATACACTGAAATCCTAACCTCTAGTGTGATACTAGGAAATGGGATCTTTGAGAGGTAATTAGGTCATGAGGATGGAGCTCTCATCAGTGGGATTGCTGTCCTTATAAAAGAGACCCCAGCCAGTTCTCTTGCCCTTTCCTCCCACCATGTGAGGACACAACAAAAAGTCGGTGGTCTGCAACCCAGAAGAGTGCCCTCACCAGAACTCAACCATGCTGGCACCCTTACCCCAAATGCCCAGCCTCCAGAACTGTGACAAATCAACTTCTATTGTTTATATGCCACCCAGTCTATGGTATTTGTTATAGCAGCACCAGCTGCCTAAGGTGACCCTTGCAAATTTTGGACCCCAAGTGAGGGTTTCACTTGTCTCACCCCAGTTCAGCCCTGTCATAGATGGCGTGTTCTTCCCTCAGAAGGCACATAACATCAGAGTTTCTTTTTATGATGTTATAACTGTTCATCAATTTATCAGGGATGGAAAATCATGACAGTCTATTACTCTTTCTTCATTTATTATTGGAAAACATCTATTAATAAGAGATGTCTTTTATACTATATTGTTACCCAGTAGTGTAGTTCATACAGAAAAGGTAGGCTAAGTGCTAAATGACTTCCCTTTATCTCTCAGCTTCAGAAATAATAGTTCATCAGTATATGTCAATGGTGGCAAATTAGGTTTTTGTTTTTTTTTTTCTTTTTTGGATCTTTGTAAACCCATGGATTTAAATGTATTTGGTGTGTTTCAATCCACTGCAGTTACTATTCTTACTGATAATTAATATGTTCCAACTCTGGCTAGTGAAAGTGTCTTCAAGCTGGCTCCTGAGTCGTTGACATGACTCTAATCATCTTCAATTGCTTCCTTGCCATCTGGTATGACAAGATGGTCTAGTGTCATCCTGTACATTTCTGTCCCAGATCTGGATGATCTCCATTTTTTAATTATACAATTCAAGGTTTCTAAGCTCTAGTTCCTGAATCTCATGCTTCCAATATTGACATGCCTAAATCAGCCAAACTGGCGCCTCTAAAGTAGCCAGTGTGTTCAACCATGCAATATATTGCGGCCACTGCTCTGGTAATGTGAAATTCTATCTGCACTGAAACCTTTATTTCCATGTAATCTTGCTTAATCCTAGACTAGGAGTGTAAGGGTCAGACATTTGGCAGTTTACATTTTTCTTTTTAATTGAAGTATATTTGACACACAACATTACATTAGTTTTAGGTGTACAACATAGTGGTTTACCAAGTCTGTACCTCATTCCATGCTCACCACAAGCGTAGCTACCATCTGTCATCATACAACGCTATTACAATACCACTGAGTATATTCCCTATGCTGTACCTCTTTTCTTTCTTTCTTTTTTTTTAAATGTTTATTTATTTATTTTGAGGGGAGGGGTAGAGAGAGAGTGAAAGAGAGAGAATCCCAAGCAGGCACTGCCCTATCAGCGTAGGGCCCAACTCAGGGCTCAAACTCACGAACTGTGAGATCATGACCTGAGCCAAAATCAAGAGTTGGACACTTAACCCACCAAGCCACCCAGGCTCCCCCTCCCACGCCCCCCAAGCTGTACCTCTCATCCCCATGACTTATTCATTCCATAACTGGAAGTCTGTATCTCCCACTCCTCTTAACCCACTGTGCCCATACCCCTACTCCCCACCCCTCTGGCAACTATTAGTTTGTTCTTTGAAGCTGAGTCTGTCCCTGCCCCTGCTTTTTGTTTGTTTAGATTCCACATATAAGTGAAATCATATGGTATTTATCTTTTCTCTTTCTGACTTATTTCACTTAGCATAATACCCTCTAGGTCTATCCATACTGTACAAATGGCAAGGACTCATTCTTTTTATATGGTTGACTAATATTCCACTGAATATATGTGCCACATCAGCTTTATCCATTGATTTATCAATGTACACTTGGGTTGCTTCTTATCTCAGCTATTGTAAATGATGCTGCTTTTTAAACATGGGAGTGTATGTATCTTTTTGGATTAGTATTTTCATTTTCTTTGGGTATATACCCAGCAGTATATCAGATCATATAGTCTTTTAATTTTGGGAGGAACATCCATAATGTTTTCCATAGTGACTGTACAAATTTACATTCCTACTAATAGTGCCCAAGAGTTTCCTTTTCTCTACATGCTTGCCAACATTTGCTATTTTTTGTCTTTTTGACTCTAGTCATTGTGACAGGTGTGAAGTAATATTTCCCTGTGGCTTTGATTTGCATTTCCCTGATGGTTAGTGATATTGAGCATCTTTTCATATCTATTGGCCGTTTGTATATCTTCTTTAGAAAAATGTCTATTCAGGTCCTCTGCCCATTTTTAAATTGGATTACTTGTTTTTGTTATTTTGGTTTTTGATTTTTTTGGGGGGGGTGTTGAGTTGTACAAGTTCTCTATATGCTTTGGATTTTTTTCTCTTTTTTCCAAAAATTTTTAATATTTATTTTTGAGAGAGAGACAGAGACACAGTGCTAGTGGGGGAGGGGCAGAGAGAAAGAGAGACAGAATCCAAAGCAGGCTCCAAGCTCTGAGATGTCAGCACAGAGCCCAATACAGGGCTCCAACCCACGAACTGTGAGGTCATGACCTGAACTGAAGTCAGAGGCTTAACCTGACTGAGCCACCCAGGTGGCCCTATATACTTTGGATATTAACCTCTTATCACATATCATTGCAAATATCTTCTCACTTCTGTGTTTTTGTTTTGTTGATGGTTTCTTTCTCTGTGTATAAGCTTTTTATTTTGGTGTAGTTCCAATAGTTTGTGTTTTATTTCCCTTGCCTGAGGGGTCTGGAGGTTTAGATTTTTCAAAACCTATTAATTAGCATTATCTGTTTTTCAAGGCCAATTTAACTTCAAATTAGATGTACAGACTATAAATTGATAAATGGCTTGATATTTTGGGTTTTTAAAGTTCCTTAAGAAAGTAACTTAATAGCATTAAATGATCCATTTTATAACTTAATTTGTTCAAAGAGAATAAGACAGATTTACTATGATTAAGATTTTGAGGTAATTGACATGAATCTCTAAAGATAAATATCCTTAAATTACTGGGGTTGTGAGAGGGGGGATGGGCTAAATGGGTAAGGGACATTAAGGAATCTACTCTTGAAATCATTGTTGCACTATATGCTAACTTGAATGTAAATTAAAAAATTAATAAAGATTAAAAAATCCTTAAGTTTCTGAGTACAGTTATTTCTCAACAAATACTAACAAATTATTAACTTAAAAAAATGTCATAAGAAGATTCTTTTTTTGTGCCTAAAAACCAAAATGCACCGTTACTAAAACATTGTGGAATTGTATGGACTTGAAGATTTTCAATTTTATACCTAAAGGTAAGGACTTTTTAATAAGCAAATTTAATGCTGGAAAGACTTTTCCCCACAAAATATATTATGCATAGTGGATTCTAATAATGTGAAAACAACATGCAGCTGCAGTAAATTTATCTAGAGTATTTCTTAATAGGAGGGACAGACGTCCGCAATTAACGTTCTTCTGCAATTTTCATTAGTTCTGGGATGAGCTGGATAATCATAGACAAATGCTTGACATTCTACAAACACTTTCTGTAAGTGGGGCATACACCACCGCAGAACCCTGAAACTGCATAAATCTCTGTTTTTCTTTATTTTCAAGAGCAAATGGCTTCTTTCATACGGTTTATTTCCTGATTTTGTTAAGACTAAACATTTAATTTTCAAAAAACACACAGGAATCCTTAGAAATGGACCAACATGCTATATAATGGCCTGTTACAGGAAGCTTGTAAGTGAAAGGTTAACAATGATTTTTTACTCTTCAATCAATCACCTACCCTATTATGACGCAGGCAACGTTTTAATAGTTCTTCCGCCATGTCGTATTTTGCTGATTGAATATAAATATCAGCAAGCAGCAGCCAACTCTTCTCAAAGTCCTCAGCATCAATAGGATTCCAGTTCATTTTTGCAATCCGCTTCAGCTGGTTTCTGGCTCTTGGAGTTTGTTTCAAGATCATATAAGCTGTCGCCATTCCCAAAAGTGCTGGAATATGATCCCTCTGTAAGAAAGCAAAACTTCAAATGCCCATAAACTCAAATATAAATGTTGTATGTTTAACAGGACAGTAGCAAGCGCTCCCCAATATGAGAACTGGCCTGTGAATTCTGTACCTGGCTTCGCAGATGTAAGTGTGACATAGTCATTATTTAATACACCAAGTAATCTCAAGCTACCATGAAGAAGCCTGGTCAGGTACCATGTGATCAAAATAATTCCAGAAATACACAGATGCCACAACCACACCACTCAGACCGTTAGGGTGACTTGATCTTTATGGGACTAGCTAGTTTTACGGTTTTATACAGAAACAGAAAAAAACAAAATTCTATTTCAGTATGATACTAATTGAACATTTGTGTTTCATATTCTGCATTCAGATTGCTTAGTTTTTTTCCCTTGTAAAACAAGAATGAGAATGATTTACTGAAAAGATTCCTTCTCTAAGTGAACTTCAGTTGACTTAAGTATATTGACTTTTTATCAAAATGGACTTCTATTGCTTGTTTTCCCTTCCTTCTTGTTTTGTTTGAAAGCCTCTTCACCCAATAAAGTTTGACCGATGAAATGTTATAATCAAAGCATGCAATTAATCACTTAGAAATGATATGAAATAAATCCATGCCTTAAAATACTCTTTTAGGGGGCGCCCAGGTGGCTCAGTCAGTTAAGCGTCCAACTTTGGCTCAGGTCATGATCTCACAGTTTGTGAGTTCAAGCCCCGTACTGGGCTCTGTGCTGACAGCTCAGAGCCTGGAGCCTGCTTTGAACTGTGTGTCCATCTCTCTCTCTCTCTGTCCCTCCCCAGCTCACAGTCTATCCCTCTCTCTCAAAAATAAACATTAAAAAAATTGTCCAGATCTAGTCACATGCTAAAAATATTCCACACTATACATTTAAAAATAAGCTCTCTGAATCACACACCTTGAGTTTGATTAGAATTAATCAATTCCTCACAGCTTTATCACTCCTGAATGAACTCAAGAATGGTTTCTAAAAGTGCAAACCTGAGTTCCAACCCTTGCATTAGACCCATATGTCTTTTCTGGTACAGACATCCTAAGGTGTTCAGCTGGCTTGTCAATGTCTCTCCCGGTCACTAAAGAGCTGCAGCAACTTTAGATCACAGAGGACAATAGAGCCATGTTGTAACCAATGCACCCATATGCTTCAAGACGACAGGATGAAAGCAAGTGGAAACACTTTGCTTGGGTTTAATGTGTCTTCCACCCTTTCCTCAGGTGACTTCCTCTTACCTACTCTTTATCGATCAATCTGAATGCTACATAGTGTCATGAATATACCGAATGTGTCTCTGCCTCCTTGCCTTTGTTCATATTTTCCCCTTCCCCTAGAATGTATCACCTCTGTCTCTGCCTGGAAAATGCAATTCATCGTGGGTCTTCTTCAATCATACTTCTCCACAAAAGGGCCTCCCCACTTTCCTTATACTGTTTCCTACACCACTTTTACCTGTAACTCTAGGACAGAATGTAATAGATTTTGGTTTGTACACAGTCAGTATGCTTTGCCTCATCTTCTCTAGATTATGATATACTTGATAAAAGAGACTATACATGATTTTTTTTTTTTTTGTGATTCCTATTGTGCCTAGCAGCCACTAGCTGCTTAATGAATATTCATTTTATTTAATACATGCAGCTTATGAGTTAAAAGAAAAAAATGCCAGATGAAACTCAGTGCCTCTGAAGCTTCAGTTCATGCATCAGTCTTTGGCTGGTATGGTCAGTAGACAGATCTGAGGGTCGTATATTACCAATCACGTACATATGAATGGTAAAACATAATGCAGTCTCACCAACACAGAACACGGGCGTACTACTGCCAGGAAACAGCCGCGACGTCGCTCACTGACTTTGGTGCTCTCTCAAACCTCACAGTTTAAACTCTCTGGCCTACTTCTGCTCTCCGTTCCTCAGCTGCTGTCATCCATCTGCTGCCACATGGCCCACCCCCGAGGACGTCACTTCGTGGCCAGCAGAAGGGTGCTGCTCTAGACTGTCACTGCTGCTGACGCTACCTTGCTGTTTGGTTCCAAGGGTGGCTTACGGTGGGAAGAAAGGGCCGTCGAGGATGCGTGCACACCAACGGCAACAGGAGCTGCAGGCTCCCAAAAGCTCCCTCGGGTCATGGGAAGAAAGAGGAAGGGGCCATTGAGGGGGTGGGGGTTGGTGGCTTTACTGCTACCACTGTGACCTCTGAACCATAAGAAAACCCAGCAAAGTTCTGTATACACAAATTATGAATTTCTGGTGGCCTACAACACTGCTGGCTGGAAGAACACGAAATGCAGTGAGTATGCGTAGAACTAGCTCTCACCCACTGCTGGGGAGTGGGGTCTCTAGAATTCCTTCCTTAGTGTCAAGCAAGTGAAGAAATACAGCACTGTGGGAGAGAAGGCAAAGCCGAGGACCCAGAGAGTTAGGAGGTGGATCTGAGTGAGGTGAAAAGAGAAGAAAGCCTTCGATCTAATTATTATTTGCTCTAATTATTATTGTTGTTGTTACCATTATTATTATTGCAGGGGGAAAACAACACCATTGTTTGCATGACTGAATTATAAGCTGTCAGTACTGATCCCACTTAGCCTTTGATTTCGAAATATTTCAAGTTCACATAAGTGAAAAGGTGAGTTATTAAGTCAGACAGTTGTTTATTTTTACTTAGCAAGTTAAGTGAAACAGCACTGAAATTCTCTAGAAGATAAAGCCAATCCTTTGAGCATTAATTTATGCCCTTTTGAAGAATTTCCTTTTCTTAGAATTTACCATTTTAATAGAAATAAACATAAATATATACATAAATACAAATAAATGAAAATAAACAACTATAAACAACATATCAAAATAGTAACAAATGAGTTTCTTCTGGAAACAGAAGTATATATATTATGTAGAATTATGCAGAACTACAGAGGCAACTTGTACTTATAATTAAGTCAATCTTCAGAAAATAAGCATTTCTATACCACCAAGGAAAGATAATATAAAGCTGAAAAAGAAAATCTACTAACCTCAGATGTTGCTATTTCGGTGAACGTATTCAATGCTTGTTCAACATTAGACTTCTGTTTGGTAGCGACTAAGCAATAGTTTTCCATTATGCGAAGCTGTACGTGACCCTGAATGGTCTGAGGTTTTAGTTCCTTAAGGAGTTTTTCTGCTGTTCTCACTGCTAATTGCACAGACTCTTGCTTCTCAGTTGAATTCCTGAGATTAAAAATAAATATATACTACTCACAAAGTAACATTTATTGAGATTAGAATGAGCCCTAGGGTACACTGGTTTCTTTGCTGTCACTAATTTAAAGTAATCCTTTTGTGGAATGTCACTCGTTTTCTTCTAATATAAAGTGAACCAGTTACGGTACATTATATTTAAACAAAATTAACATAGCTTTAATAAAAACACCATTAAACATTTCTCCAGTTTAGACTGAAGACAAAAATTGAACAATATCTACATGCGGTGTGTTCATTTCCACTAATATACTAGAATTTAGGATAAGTAGAATCATACAATTATCAAGTGGTACATAAACTCAGAAAATGAAAGGAAGGGAGGGGGTAAAAAGTAACTAACTTTACGGAAGCACCTACTGTGTGCCAAGTACAGCAATATTTTTACCTATCAGGCTCTCAGCAAAGAAACTATGTATCTGTCAAAGGCTGTATGTACATTTCAAGTGCAATAACAATTTGGGTATGTAACATCAATTTTCTTATTTTTTAAAAAAATATAAATCAATTAATAAAAGGAAATTAAATTCTCAAAGCCCAATCACTAAAGCCATTGGTTTTTTTCTCAGGCTTTAGGCTTTACCATCTTTAAAACATGTCACATTGTTGACTACCTTCTTCAAAGTTTCCCTCCTTCCCCTTCCTTAATATTATGGTTTTTGGGTCTCTTGCTACCATGCTGACTGCCCTTTTCTGACTTCCCTTCCTCCTCTAATCCCCTTAAATGTTAGCCTGAAGTTTAGTTTTCAAACTTATGTTACTGCATTCTATTTGCAAAGAGGCCATTCATTGGGTTCCAACTGTCTACTCTGACCACACGTTCCCCAAACCTGTATCTCCAGCTGTGACCTCCCTTTTGAGTTCTAGTTTTGTATTTTCAACTATTTGCTAAATATTTCCATGAGGACAGCCTATAGTTGCATAGCAGTGTGTTACATTAACCTTTCTAAACAAACATAAACTCACCTCTCCTTCACTCTAAAACTTTTAATGGTCTCTATAACTCAAGCCTTCAATTGTGTCATTAAAACCTCTCAGCAGTCTGTTCTAATTTTCTCTCACTCCCCTGTGCATCTTCCCCTGACTGCTTTGCACTGCTAAGATTTCTCTGAATTCTTGTAACACTTACTATCCATTTCATTTCCATTTTGTCAAAGATTGAATGGTTTCAGATATTGTCCTGATTACTTGCTCCTTAAGGCAGGAACTACCTCATGTACCTTATATATTTATTCCCTTATATATCCCCTACAGTGCCTTGCCCATTTCTGAGGACAAGCAACTAAGAGGTTGACAGCAATGACACTATTTAGCAGCAGTGCACCACAGTAGCTACCAGCAGGAACTTTGAGGTCACACAGAACTGAGTCCACGTCTTGCCCCCACCACTTACTATCACATTAGATAGGTTACCTCTGAGCTTAGTTCACAACACTGTTGCAGGGAGTAAATAAGACACTGCATATAAAGTATATAGTACAGCACAGGGTATGGCAGAGAACTACCATTTGCTAAGGAGTTACTACTATCGTGGGGCCAGCTTTTGCTAAAGTAATCAAATTCTATGATTTATCCTGTTTCAGCAAGTAATTAGGGGAGTGTCTTCGTAGCATGCTTATTCTGATTTAGGAAACCTCCTAAAAGCATTTCATGCTTGTTTCAGAGCACAGCTATTCTAGCTATGATGTTTTTCATCTGCCCTTTCATTAGTGCTATCTTTTAAGGATATCTTATTATCCCTACGTAAGTGTTGAGATCCCAGAAAAGGGATCATTTGTCAAATGATAACTCACCCTAGGTCTCCATCCAGATTTTCAAATACTTCACCTCCAACAGTTTCATTATCTGGATTCAGACAGATTTCTATCATATTATAAAGGGCATTTTGGCCCCAGTCACTGTCTTTCCGAGCTTTATTAAAATGTCGAAGGGCATCATTTGGTTCTCCAGTATACCTTGTTAGATATTTAAAAAAAAAATCACTTATTTCAATTGTTGACTGCAAACGTTAAGTCATTTATAATATATCTGGTAAAGATTTGGTTAAAATTATTAACATATATTTAAAAAAATTTTAATTTTAGAGAGAGAGAATGCAAATGGGGGAGAGGGGTAGAAGCAGAGGAGGGGAACGGGGAGGGAGGGAGAGGGAGAGAGAGAGAGAGAGAGAGAGAGAGAGAGAGAGAGAGAGAGAGAGAATCCCAAGCAGACTCCACGCTGAGTCTAGGATCATGACCTGAGTCGAAATCGAGTTGGATGCTCAACTGACTGAGACACCCAAGTGCTCCATCAAATGTAAAATCTCTCTTAAGACAAAGGAAAGCTTATTCTACTTTATTCACAATGAGACAAAAAAAACCTATTACGTAGGATTTATTCACCAACAGATTTACCAAAGATACAGTCCTTTACAGTATTGAAATCCTGGCTCCAATTTTGCTCTGGAGTTACGTTTTTCAGCCATTAAGAAAAATCTTGGAACTTCCTCAAGTTTTCCACATCTTCTCAGGAAATCAATTAAACGAGATAATGTCATGTAATTATCTGGAAACAAGGAATATTTCAAATATAGACAACAGTTTATCTCTTGTTTTCATGGCTATAACCCTGCTTCATTAAAGTACAGTTTACTTCATGTGAAGTAGAATTTAAATACAAGCAAAAGGAATGCTTTAGGTATTATAAACCCCTAAAAAGAATGATGAGTAATTGGATAAAGGTTCAGTTGGTTTGGCCAGTGGGAGAAGGTTCTATACAAGCCAATCTATAAAAATGTACATTTGCTATAACCTAATTTTCAACTGTTCCTGGGACCAAAACCTAGGAACAGTCTTTACATTGATCATCTAAATTGTTAACTGTTAACTGTAAAATTCAGGAGGGTTGATGTGATTGTTCAGGGTAAGACTGTTTCTGATCTACTTTCTCCTTCACTGTAGCTAGGAACAGGGCAAGAACAGTATTTTTTGATGATAATGTTTGGGTGGGCAATTAGAAATTTTACTTTAGACTTTCCTTAATACGTACATGTGACTAATGTACACTAGCTTACCATAATATAACTGTAACAAATTAATCCCAGTATTTTAATCCTATTTTACCTTCTCTTAAGAAAAAAGAATTTAGTTCTTTGTTCTCAGGTATAATTTCCTGGAAGGTTGCTTGAGAGCCTTCTCCCAATTCTATCTAGTTCTTTTGCATCACTAAAATACTAAGTTTTGGGAAAAATTTAATAACTATTTTTCAGATTGTAAAAATAATGCATGGACATTTTAGAAAATTTAGAAAAATACAGAAAAGTATAAAGAAGAAAAAATATCACTCATATTCCCAACAGCTAGAGATGACCACATTTTGGTACTTTTCCTTTCATATGTTTGTGAGTGAAAATCATTCTATCGATACTTATTTATTTTTATTCTACAAATATTTAATATGTACAAAATTAATATGCAATGCTAATATATATAAAATTGAGGTTGTACTTGGGGTTTTAATTTTGATTCAGCATTAAGCAATAAATATTTCCCAATTCATTAAATAGTCTTCAAAAACATGATTTAAATGGCTGCATAATAGTTTATTACACTGATGGCTCATATTTTATTTCTGTATAGTTGTGCTTTTTTAGTTATTTGGGCTCTCAAGGCTCAGTTAGCATAGGACTCAGAAGGGGATTTGCAAAAATCATCATATAAGCTATGTTGATCTCTTTTGTTGGGCGAATTAGAATTAAAACACACAAACAAAAATTTTTAAGAAATTTTTCCTTGATTTTACGTTCTAAGGAGAGAAAACATATGATCCAGCAAGTCCACTTCCAGGAATATATTCAAAAGAACTGAACACAGGGAATCAAGCAAATATGTGTGCACCTGTGTTTACAGCAGCATTACTCACAATAGCCGAAAGTGAAAACAACCCAATGGTCATCATTAGATGAATGGATAAAGTGTGCTATATACATACAATGGAATATTATTCAGCCTTAAAAAGGAAGGAAATTCTAACATATGCTACAACACAGATGAACCTTGAAAGCATTACACTAAATAAGCCAGGCACAAAAGGGTAAATATCGTATGATTCCACTTATATAAGATATCTACCTAGAGCAGTCAAGTTCATAGAGAGGTGGAAAGGGAGTTGCCAGGAGATGAGGGGAGGGAAAGAATGGGGAGTTAGTGTTTAGTGAGTACAGAATTTTAGTTTAGTATGATGGAAAAGTTCTGAAGATGAATAATGGTGATGGGTACAAAATAATTCGTACTTAATGTCACTGAACTGTACACTCAAAAATGGCTAAAATGACAAATTTATGTTATGTACTTTATATTATGTTACCATCAATAAAAAATATTATTTAGACAAAAACTTCTGTAGGCTTTGTTTCTACTTTATTATATGATGTCAAGATAATCCAGGTTGACAACATCATCATTTGCCTTCCTTGACCTATTATCTTACATCTTGAGATTTTTTTTCTTCCTTTCTTTTGGCATCACTAAAATGCAGAGCATGATAAGAATATGGTTTCAGAGAAAGAGGATTCAAATAGTGATCTTGCCTTTTAGCTATGGAAATTCAAACAAATTAATCAAATCTCTGAGTCAAGGATTACTTATTTTCTTTTTTTTTTTTTAAGTGTATTTTTTTTTTAATGTTTTATTATTTCTAGGAGAGAGAGAGAGAGAGACAGCGTGAGCAGGGGAGGGTCAGAGATAGAGGGAGTCACAGACTGAAACAGGCTCCAGGCTCTGAGCTGGCAGTCAGCACAGAGCCTGATGCGGGGCTCGAACCCACGAACCGCGAGATCATGACCTAAGCGAAAGTCGGATGCTTAACTGACTAAGCCACCCAGGCGCCCCAAGGATTACTTATTTTCTTAAAACAGGAATATAATATTGACCCTCAAACTGTCATAGAGGCCAAATAAAAAAAGGTCATGGAAGAGCTTTAAAAATACAATGGTCATTCGTGATATTTACAACTCCAAAGGTGTTGATAGAAACTAGGGGTAACTACCCATAATAAAGTCACAGGACCTAGAAGCTGTCATGGATTAGGCAGGATGTAAAGGTGAAAGTTTCTCGCCAAAGTTTCTTTGTATGATATTGCTAATATATGTGATGCATGATATTGCTAATATTATCTAAAGTCAACCTTCGGAGGGCAGTTTCTTTTTTTTTTTTTTTTAATAGTTTATTGTCAAGTGGTTTCTATGTAATACCCAGTGCTCATCCCCACGGGAGGCCAGTTTCTTAAGTAATTATCACCTTCCAATAATACTGACATGTATTATTAGTTCAAATTATAACTACCACTGGTAGATTAAATTACATTATCTTGTCTTTTGGTTAACCATGAAATTTGACAGGCAGGCAAATTTCTGTACTTACGGAATCTACTGAAAACTGAAATGTATTACATTCATAGTGTGATGTGATTCCACATGAAGAAAATGCTATGGAATTCCACTGCACAGAATTCCTAACTCTGCCTGAGGGAGGCGGGAGGATTCACATGGAATCAGACCTTTGGGCAGACTGAAGGCTACGAGGAGGATCTTGCTTGATGTACCAAGACATTCCAAAGGCATATGTCATGTGCAAAGAAAGAGCAGAGAAGCCTGGGGAGTGCTGGTAAGTGACCTGATATTAAAGTCAAGGAAGAGAGGTAAGAAATACAAGTGGACCAGTAACTTAGGGCCACCTTCTTACCAAAATAATGCTATGATTACAGACTTTCTCCTGGAGAGCCATCCTAAAATTGTAAGCAAAACAATAGCTTTTGATTCACAGATTATGAAGGCACGGAGTGGCAGGAGCTTAGAGACTAGAGGATGAGTGCGGGGGCTGCACTGGTCTGGGTGAGAGGCGATAAAGGCCCTAATTTGAGCAGTGGGCTTAGGAGAAGGCAGCCTGGATGTGACAGCTAACTCTTCAGCAGACAGAACTGATGAAGCCTGTTAAGCCGTCAGTGTGAGGGAGGGGACAACCCAAGATGATGTGGAGGTTTTAAGAGAGAAGAGGTGTAATCTGTCAAAAGAACAGTAATTATCTCTATAAGAAGGATTCTCTACTAGTTAGGTTAAGTCAAATTAGACAGTATATTTCCAAAGTCAGCTAAAATAGAGCATTAATTTAAGGTGTAACATGTGCTACCAAGGATGACCTATGATTCATGCAGAGAACAAGTATAGACACTCAGGTGTTAGAATAATTGTGATAGAATAGATCTGTGAATAAAGTCCTATTAGGAATAAAGCAAGAATGCAAGATTAAAAACCTAAAATATGAGACCATAAAAATTTTCTTAACATTTTGTATTTTTAAACGACTAGGTATTTTAGTCATTTGTTGATCCATTCAACCAATAAATATTTATTTCGCACAATCTATATGCCTGGCGATGTGTCTGATGCTGGGGACGTAAGATGAATATGACATGATCTCTGCAAACTTGAGGAGCCTGCAGTCTCATGGAGAAGACAAATGTATATATAAATGTTTTCAGAAAAATACTAGAAGAGATAATGAGGTGTGGATGAAGTCATCCAGGATTTGGGAAACCAACCCATCCCAGTTAGTTGAGACTTTCTTTTAGCACTGGAAGTACAGCATTCCAGGAGATCCTCTAGTGTCCAGCAAATTGAGGTGGATGGGCACCCTGCTCAGCACCACATAAGGCATCTAATAACATAGGTGGTGGCAGTAAGGTACAGGCTTTTGTTTTTGGTAAAGGGTGAGTGTATTTTGGATTATGTGTTGGGAAAGACAGAAGAATAAGGAAGGCAACATGCACTACAGGCAAAAGGAAAAAGAAACACGCAAAGATTTGGAGGTGAGGATATATGTGATTTGGTATTTCCAGTGTACAAAGCCCTTACACTGAATTTACAAATTATTTTATATTTGTTTATAAACAGACAGTCCAAAGCTGCAGTCTACTAAGCCAATTTGACTATTATATTATCTCTTTTAACAAAATGCTCATGCCAAGTTACCTGGCTGAGACAAAATTCACATGACAGATGAGGGCTTCTTCAAATCTTCTATGTGAGGGCACTAGTGTCATTGATGGCTTAAAAATATTCACAAGGGCAGAGGTTTGTTTTCTTAAAGAAGTCAGGTTTGATTATTCACTCAGAGGGAAGTGCTACAATATGGAACAGCCTGAGACAGAAAGAAAATAGTATGTGTATCCCTTTAAGTGGTAGTTCACAGAAGGAGAAAAGGACAAATGGGGTCTAGAACCCAAGACAGAAACAGCATGAGAAAAATAACTTAGGCTTGAAGAGAGTTAAGAGTAAGCTTTGGGCAACTGAGGTGGGAAGATGGACTCTGAGTAGAAGAGGTAAGATATTAATATAATTAACTGCATTCTCTTATTTTTTATTTTTTTAATGTTTATTATTTTTGAGAGAGAGAGCAGGGTAGGGGAAGAGAGAGAGGAAGACAAGATCTGAAGCGGGCTCTGTGCTGTTGGCAGAGAGCCTGATGCGGGGCTTGAACTCCTGAACTGTGAGAGAGCTCATTATCTGAGCTTAACCGATTGAGTCAACCAGTCACCTGGATTAACTGCACTCTTTTAAATAACACCTGGGTAGAAGCTGGGACAGATTGGGGAAGGAAACAAAAAAGGGTATGAGGCAATCCAAAGGCGGGAAAACATTTAAAAAGTTAATAAAACTAATAAAAAGAAAATAAAATGTTGTTATCACTGTCACCATCAAGACAGAAAGAACTTATTTTCTTTCAATCTTTACTCTAACTAGGGGTACTTTATTTGTAAGTAGAAAGTGTTGTTCTCAAATTCAAACTTTTTAAGGGGCGTCTGGGTGGCTCAGTCAGTTAAGCGTCCGACTTCAGCTCAGGTCATGATCTCACAGTTCGTGGGTTCGAGCCCCATGTTGGGCTCTGTGCTGACAGCTAGCTCAGAGCCTGGTGCCTATTTCAGATTCTGTGTTTCCCTCTCTCTCTGCCCCTCCCCTGCTCATCCTCTGTCTCTCTGTCTCTTAAAAATAAACGTGGGGCATCTGGGTGGCTCAGTCAGTTAAGCGTCCGACTTCAGCTCAGGTCATGATCTCACGGTTCGTGGGTTGGAGCCCCGCGTCGGGCTCTGTGCTGACAGCCAGCTCAGAGCCTGGAGCCTGTTTCAGATTCTGTGTCTCCCTCTCTCTCTGACTCTCCCCTGCTCATGCTATCTTACTCTCTCTCTCAGAAATATATAAAACATAAGAAAAAATTCAAACTTTTTAAAAGCAGAAGCATTAGTAACTACAACAGTAGAGTATGTTTGCATATTCTTTGAGGTGCCCTACTTGAAAGAGAGAGCCTCCCAAACCAAGCAGCTCTGGCTGCCTGCGGCCACACCCTGCCATGAAGGCATGGTTACAAGAACTCAGTGACAGCTCTAGGACTTCCTCTGAGAATTCAAGCTCTTTTTGGTAAAACCGTAAGTGACACACATTACTGTTTCCAACTTTCTTTCCTGTCCCCGCCCCTCATCCCCTGCCTCTCTCCCTCTCCCTTCCTCCCTTTGCTCCTCCCACTCTGTTCTATCCAATATTTACTGAGCACCAAGTTGGCCACATACTGTTCTAAATCCTGGAAACATAGCAACGAAGACAAACTTTCTGGCCACCTGATGCTTATGTTCTATTATTTAGGGCGGTATAAAAAAAAACCAAAACACAAGGTAGAAAGATGGAGAGCCATAAGATACAGGCTGGCTGCAGAAGCGTGCTCTCAGGATATGGACGTGCTGGAGCTGAGTCCTGAAGGAATGAAGGAGCTGCCACCAGAATATTCCAGGAAGAGTGAAGAGCAACTTAAAAGTGCCAGGGCACTAACCTGCGAGGACTGTTGCCTACCTAATATCAACTATCACTTTCTTCCTTACTATCAGAATTCTGATTTTATCCTACACGGCACTGGGTCCAAGTAAAAGATGACATTCCCCACCATCTTTTGCAGCCATGGAGGTGCCTTTAGAAAGGAATTTTTTACAGGAAAAAAAAAAAAGATGGTTCACTAGGGAGGTATCCCTGTTAGCCCACCTCCACCGCAACCTTCCCCCCAACCCCGGCCCTTGTAACATTGATGCTAGAGCTGCCGTCACCCCGGACCATGAGGTGATCGTCAGAACGGAAGTTAGGCTGATGAGGACAGAAGAAAAAGGCAGAGGACTCAGGTGAACTGATGATACCGTGGGCTCTCCACGCCGCTCCCTGCATAACCGACTTTTACATTTCTTTTACATAAGAGGAAAAGAAAAAGCCATAATCATTCAGGCCACGGGAATTTAGAGGAAGGCCGTCTCTGCTATTTTGAGCTGAAAGCATTTCTAAACTGTCTGGAGCAAGGAACAGAAACAGGGATGAGTTAGGAGAACGGAACCTTAATAATCTACGTGAGAGACGCCAACGCCCGAGCTCAGCTGGCAGCAGCACAGGAGGTAAAAGGCGATGGGATTCCAGATACGCCTTGATGGGATTTGCTGGGTTTGCTGACAGACAGCGTGCGGTATAGAGAATCATGAGCTGAAGGTAACCGTAAGGTTTGGGGCCTAAGTGGGGAAATGGTGAAGCTATTTACTGAGGTGAGAAATGGAGGAGTGGATTTGGAAGGAGGAAGAGATCAACTGTTGTGCAGGAACATGTTAAGCTGGCGACCCCCCGGGACCTGGAGTGGTAATGCACACAGGCAGTGGTGTGTATGGGTCAGGACTGGAGAAACACACTTGCAAGACAGCAGCACACACAGGGCATAAAGACACGGGCCTGGATGAAGTCACCCAGCTGGCTGAATGTATAAAAAAAAAAAAATGTTCAAGAGCCCAGGTCTAGAACTTTCTGAAGTTTACAGGTCATAAAGAGAAGAGATCTAACAAAGGGGTCGAAAGCAGAAAGAAAGAAAACCAGGTAAGCCCAGGGCCCTTGAAGACAAGGAAAGAAAGCCCTTCCTGAGGGAGGGAAGGCGCTGTGCTGAGCGTAAGGCCAGGCTAAGGAAGCTGAGGGCTGAGACATGAACGCAAGGTCTGGCAGCGTGGAGCCGCCGGCCGCCCTGCAGCCTCCCTGGACTGCAGGAGCGGAGAGGACAATGTGGAGACAGCACGGACAGAAACTGTTTAGAGCACATTTTCTATATGGGGAAACCGAAGGATGGACCAATTATTGGAAGGAAGAGTAAATGGGGAGTTAAGAATTGGTTTCATTTAGCAATACATTTAGCAAGGGGCTTGTGCACAGACTGGGGAGAAACTGGTGGTGCGGGAGAGACGGAAGCGCCTGAGGAAAGCCCTCCGGGAGGAGAGGGGTGGTACCCGGGCCCACAGGGAGACGCTGGCTGCGGGAAGATGGCAGACCTGGCGAGAACAATGGCAGACTTGATGGAAGGCGAATGGAGACATTCTCTTCCAGTTGCTCATATTTTCCTACTCAAGTAGGAGGCAACCTTTTTAGTTGAAGACAAGGGGGGTGAGGGTCTGGAGGTTTGGGGAGGGAGGAAAAGGTATAAAAAGCAGCTGGAATGAGTGAATGAATTCATTAGAGAAATACAGCAAGGTTGCCAGGCAGCATCTGAGGGCCCCCTGGGAGTCTGTGGTCATAATTTAAAGTGAGGCCGGTCAATGGTGTTGCATTTTCCTTACAGCCATTTCTGCTACTCAAAGGCAGGTGTGGAATAAGTAGAGCACTGGATTTGACTGAGGTTTTCAAAACAGCCAAAAAGAAGAGAAAGGAAGTTGACTGCATTAGTAAAAACATAATTAATGGATATTTACCTGGTTTGCGCTCTAAAAGCTGCTGTAAATGAAACACTGCTTGTTCATAGTCCTGTTTCCTGAACATGAGATCTGCCATCATCTATAAAGGTAAAAGTTGGTTCTAAAAATATTGCCATATATTTTACAAAGAACATATCTTTCCTGTCAAGATCTAGGGCTATGAAAACACCTAAGAAAAACAGGAAGAGGGCAAACTTTTATAAAAAGGAGTCATTTAAAATTCAAATATATCGGGGTGCCTGGGTGGCTCAGTAGGTTGAGCATCTGACTTCAGCTCAGGTCATGACATCATGATTAGTGGGTTCGAGCCCCACGCTGGGGTCTGTGCCTACAGCTCAAAGCCTGGAGCCTGCTTCGATTCGGTGTCTCCCTCTCTCTGCCCCTCCCCTGTTTGCGCTCTTGTCTCTCTCTCTCTCTCAAATAAACATTAAAAAAATTAAAAATAAATAAAACTCAAGTACACCTTAAGCAGATTAGCAATGATATCGGCCTAACAGAAAATAAAGGATGTGAAACAGATCACTCTGTTTGCACAACTTTATTTTTAGCAGAAAATATGTTTCAAGTGGTTATTTTAAAAACAGAAATTTCAAGGGAATTGCACACTTTATGTGCTGTGATAGAAAAGATGCCCTCCTGGATTTGGCTACAAGGACGAGAAGACTTAACAAAACCAAAAGACTCTTAAGCCCTAAATATTCCAAAGGAATTTAAAATAAACAAGATCTACTGAGCTTTTCTTATTGTGTGTTTTAAAAGGGATACTTTTTATATTCCTTTTTTGTTATAATAACAACTTTCAGTGAACCTCGGGTACTATCATCTATGTAGCTGTTGGAAAGCAAACTCCTATCTCAACCCAGGTAAAAATGAGAAAGCAAAGCAAAACTGAAATATACTATCTTAGAATAGTACATCAAGGTTTCTTTCTATAACTACAGAGGTCCCACAGAAACTTTTTAATTAGTCCTGCATGTCTGGGCAAGTACTTTAAAGTTAATTGTTAGCAAATGACAGCTTTATCACATGAGGTCCTCCAGATCACGTATCCTCTTAGGCATGAAGAAAAATTAACTAGGCCCCAAAGAGAAACTAAAGGCCTGACCTAGGTTTGGCATTCTTATAAAACAAAAAGATTCTTGGTCTTTATTGGTAAAGTATACTAATAATGTTAAAAATATGATATCTTCCAAAAGTTAACATGAGCCAGGCCTCTCAACTAGTATTAGTTTCATTGGGTAAAATTTAAAACTTCCACGTGGAATATAAAACACAACTGGGTTTCCAGCACTAAGTCCTTTGGACTGACCATGGTGGCAGCTTCGTTGTCCTGGTCACTCTGGAGAAGTAGAGCGCAGTGTCGCAGGCAAGCATCAGGGTCATCCTGTGCTAGGTAAAGTCGGGCCAGCTCCAGCATTATCTGTCGAGAAAAGGTGCAACATCAGTCAGAAACTGGATTAAAAAGTACATAAAGAAAATGTCTGGGCACAGATTATACTTTAGTTGGCCAAAAGCTATTGCAATAAAAATGCCAAGCATGATCGGCAGGGAAACTATAGGCATACTCATCTCTAGAAAAAAGGGTGAAAACAGGTAGTAACTCACTTGAAAGGGAGAGAGACACAAAGTACTGTGAAAAGAACACTGGTCTTACATCGGAGATTAGATTCCAGTCCACGCTTCTCCACGGTGGGCCCAGGTCCATCTTACCTCTCTAAACCTATTTCTCATTTGAAAAATAAAAAGCTTGAAGCAGATCATTTCTAAGGTATGCTTCAGATTTGAAAACAGGATGCCAACCCCTTTAGCCACCACAAGACAAGGTACCTGTTTGATTATGCCTTAAAGGTTACTTCTGCCTTACACCTGAAAGAGCTGTATTCATTTTTAAATGTTCAATTTAAAACCTTAAATTCTGGGGTGTGTGGGTGGCTTAGTCGGCTCAGGTTATGACCTTGCAGTTCTGTGCTGACAGCTCAGAGCCTGGAGCCTGCTTCTCTCTTTCTGCCCCTCCCCTGCTCACACTGTGTCTCTCTTTAAAAAATAAACAAACATTAAAAAATGAATAAATAAATAAAACCTTAAATTCTAAAATATAGTTGTCTTTTATTCTGCATCATGAAATAAGTTAGTCACAGAAAGACAAATACTATATGATTTTACTTATATGTGAAATTTAAGAAAGAAAACAAACAAGCAAAGGCAAAAAAAGAGAGAGAGAGAGAGAGAGAGAGAGAGAGAGAGGGAAAGCGAAGGAGGGAAACCAAGAAACAGACTCTTAACTGTAGAGAACACACTGATGGTCACCAGAGGGGAGGTGGGTGGGGGGATGGGTGAAGTAGGTGATGGGGATGAACGAGGGTCCTTGTGAGGAGTATTGGGGTGTTGTATGGAATTGCTGAATGACCGTATTGTACACGGGAAGCTAACATTATGCTGTATGCTAAGTGTAATTTAAATTAAGAAAAAAAATATTTAGCCATATATTAGTTTTTTTAATTAATCATCTATCTAGATTTGAGAGAGTAACAGGATTTTAGTTTATATAACCAGACACGTATAGTTTTCTTTACCAGTATTATCCTTACAGTCATTCTGATGCTGTGCCACTTGAGGTAAGAGATTCAGTCTAGTCCCTCTCCTACATATACAGCACCAAACAGCAGTTGAAATACAGAGGTGTTCAATAGCAGTTTAGTAAACTTTTTTTTTTTAATAATTCCATTTTTAGAGCAAGGCTGCCTAATCGAACATCTTTGTTGTTTTAAAAAAATTTTTTTTAAATGTTTATTTATTTTTTTGAGAGACAGACAGAGCACAAGATGGGGAGGGGCAAGACAGAGAGGGAGACACAGAATCTAGAGCAGGCTCCAGGCTCTGGGCTGTCAGCACAGAGCTTGATATGGGGCTTGAATCCATGACCTGAGCAGAAGTCGGATGCTTAACCGATTAAGCCACCCAGGTGCCCCAACAGCAGTTTAATAAACTCAGTTGAATCATGTAGATCCAGCTATCGGAGACTGAGAAATTGTTTTAGAGCGATTATTAAAACACAGATTAATATAAAAAAAAAAAGAGCTTACTGATTTACTTCATGTCACTTGTTCCACAATAATTTTTAGACTAACATTATTACAGAAGGCATCATATAAGTATTTTGAGGAATTTCTAGAAACAATATTAATTTTTTAGCTTGTATTTTTATTACATTTCTTTCTTTTCTTTCTTTTTTTTTTTTTTTAACACAAATAAGCTGGTAAGAAATTTACATTTGGGGCAATTAGATGATACCTAGAATAAAAGGCGGTAAAAATTTTATAAAGGTGCCGACCTTATTATCTGTTTCACAATGAACAAGAGCCTCTCTATAAAACTTAATTGCTTTCTCATAGTCTCGCTGAGCAACAGAATGTTTGGCAATCCCTGCACAAATTTCAGCTGCTAAATGCTTCTGTGCAGAAGCTGCGTCTGGCTGTTCCATCTGAACACGTTTTAGTATCCGAGCTTGTAACTCTCGAGCCTAGAAAAAAATAAGGATAGAAAGGAATTTAAAAAAGAAACGGGAGCGAAGTTAAACAATTATCAGTAACTCACACACGGCATACATTTACCGAGGCTCTATTTAACCATTATTGGCCTTACATCTAACAAAGCCTGATCCAAAGAAAATGTCTTAATTGAGGTCTTAAACATGTGCTTGTTTGCAAATGAGCCAGCATGCGCATATCTCTCCAACTGAAGTATAATAAAATTACTGAGTCTTTTCCCACTGTTATAAGGATATGTACAGAAGGCTCACTAAGGAGGAAATGCAGGCACGAAACAAATATATGGAAAATAATCTAGGTGCTGTAATTACCTAAGTGGAAATATAAAATGCTTATTAAATAAATAAAGTCATATCTAAAAATTATTAAATCAAACATTGGAAGGTTTTAGGCAGTAAGTACATCCATGTATTGGTGAGGGCATATGAATGAGTCCAATCTTTCTGGAGAGCACCTTAGCAAAACATGCTTGCTAACCTGATAAAACTGACTCCTGAACTTAGGTGTTCCACTTCAGGAAAGGTATTATGGATGTTACTTACAAGAAAAAAAGGAAACATGTTATCTTTAAAAAGAAAAAAAATAACCAATCTCTGTTATTTGTTGTAAAAACAAGCAAAAAAAGAAACAACAACAACAAAAAACAAGAAATCTGAAAGCAACTCAAACATCTAATGATGGGGAAATGACCAGCCAACTGATGGTGTGTATTTATAAGGTCCAACACTATACATAGATACCCAGAAAGGAGGGAGGGGCCTCTGTCAAGGTGAGAATGTAGAGTAGGCCGCTAAACTAGAATATCAGCCTTATCACCTACATGTTTGATTTGTGAACCATTGAGATTTCCTTTTGTGAAGGACAGAGAAGTCCTATGTTTTAGGCCTTCATGATAAAATTTAACTTTGAGCTATAGATAACCATCCACTAATGCATTCACTTAACAAAGAGTAAAATGCCCACCATCTGCCACACAGTATGCTCCACACAGGAAGCCCTTCTGGGTACTCCTGTCAGAATTTTGGTGGACAACTGGTACTTGACAAAGATGGCTTAAACCAGAGTATTTTTAGAACTATAGGTCATAACATTAATTTGAGGTGTCATAAAAAGCATTCTTTTGGAAATGAAAGAGGAAAAATTAGAAAATATGGGTATACATAGCATGGTAAAGGTAACAAAATATTGTTTAATGAAGTTTTTATTTTCGTTATATGAATGTGTGTTTATTTAAGTGTAGAGGTATGTGTACATTTGTGTATTTGATGTTTTTAATATATGCATATATTGGTGTGCATACTTTTGCACAAATACGCACACACACATACTCATAGACAAAAAACTCTGAAACAACTGTCTAAATAGAGTGACTGTATCCTTCTGGCAGTAACTTTTATACCTGTTGTGCCACCTTAATTATTAATTCTGCCTTCTTTCTCTCTCAAAAGCATTTTGGCTTAAATGATAAATTCTTTGGTCACTCTAGGCCTAAAAGGTATACAATTCATTGTCTACATAGCCTAAGTTTTATCGCTGCATCAATTAAATCACTACAAAGTCAGATAAATGGATCTTATTAGCTTAATTTCTAGAGAAACACTTTATTTATCTATTTATTTATTTGGGGGGGGGAGAGAGAGAGAGAGAGAGACAGAGAGACAGAGAGAGAGAGACAGAGACAGGGAGAGAGAGAATCCTAAGCAGGTTCCATGACATGAAGCCTGAGGTGGGGCTTGATCTCACAACCATGAGATCATGATTTGAGCCAAAATCAAAAGTTGGATGCTTAACCAACTGAGTCACCCAGGGCCCTGCTTTGCATTTTATTAAAGGTAAATAATCAGAGCCGATTTTTTTGAGCAAAAGTTTCTGCATTTCCTTTTAAAGGCATTTCATAAAAGAATACTCATTTATTATAAATATATAAGGATCATTAGGAAATATTTTCACACAGAATAAAATTTTCTTAAAGATTTGATACCATTTCCTATGTTTTTTCTTTGGTTCCAGAAAGATTAAAGCTAAATTTAATTGTCTGCTACAGTAACTATATTAACTTTGATTGTCAATGCATTTACTTTCTCTCCTCCTTCTTATTTTATATTTTTGTAAATTCCTTAAAACCCTTGGATAGAATGACACATAAACATCTCATTTCATAGACTTCTTAATTTTCCTTTCATATTTCAATAGCCTTGTTGTATATATATCTTGCTGTATCAAAATATGCCAATAAAATCAGAATATCACATTACATTTTATATGATGAAGACAGAGCTGTATAGACATCAGAGAAAAACCCACACAAATGAATGTTACACAAAAAAAGCAAAAATAAACATAATCTGTTCGTATTAATTAAAACTGCATTAAGTTATCAAGTCACAAAAGTGTTAGTGTTTTATGACATATAGATTATTTGTATCTAATTTATTTAGATTTTATTTTCATAGAAAAAATGGTTAATATCCTAAAAAGTGATTTTTTCCTCCCTGTAATTGTTTCTGCAATTAAAGAATTAAAATATGTATGGTTTCCACAGGGCATCTGGGTGGCTCAGTTGGTTAAGTATCTGACTTTGGCTCAGGTGATGATTTCACGATTCGTGAGTTTGAGCCCCAGATTGGGCTCTGTGCTGACAGCTCAGAGCCTGGAGCCTGTTTCAGATTCTGTGTCTCCCTCCCTCTCTGCCTCTATCCTGCTTGTGCTCTTTCTCTCTCTCTCTCTCTCTCAAAAGTAAATAAACATTAAAAAAAATTAAAAATAATGTATGGTTTCTTTTCAGTCATTCAACTAAAATTTCAAGAATCTATCATGGCGGACAGATCTTTAGATGATCTTAAGATCCTCACCTCTTGATGTTCACTTCTTTGTATTAATCACGCCTTTTTGTGTGAGGTGTGACCTATAACTTCCTTGTAACCAATAGGTTATGGCAAATACGATGCAATGTCACTTCCATGATTCCATTTCATAAGATTCTGTTAGGAGACTCATTCTACAACCTTTCTCCCGTGCTGACTTTGAAGAACTAAGTGACCCTAGCAGCTGGCCTACCAAGCAAGGAGCTGATGAACCTCTAGGATCCGCAACAAGAAGCAAACAAAACCCTGGAGCCCACGTCTTGCCGCCTTGAGGAAATGGATTCTGCTAAGAACCTGTGTAAGCTTGGAAGCAGATCCTCCACAAGACAAGTCTCCACATGAGAACCCAGCCCTGGCCACACCTGGATTGTCCTGACACCTTTTAGAGGACCCAGCTAAACCATGCTCAGATTACACACCCACAGAAACTGTGAAAAAATAAAAGAATGTATTGTTTTCATTGACTACAACTTGTGGCAATTTGTTACATAGATTAGAAAACTAATGAGGTAAGCATTTGCTAGGGTCACAAAACATGGAACTACACCTTCACTCATGGAAATTTTAATTTTAGCATGAAGATAGAAAATAAAGTAATTATGGCAAAGTATGAGGAGTTTTAGGGCTGGGAAACACCAGATGCATTGGGATTGATTACATAATAGGAGACCTAACCTAATCTTGGAGATACAGTGAGATTTGAAGAATTCCTGGTAGTGCTCCCTTGTGACTTTGGGAGAAGGAAAGGAGATGGGATGGAGTACAGGCTTTAGGAACGAAGGAAGCAATTAAGAATTAGGTGAAGGAAGAAGGTAAGAGACACTATTGTTTGATCAAAGAATTAGAAGGAAAAGTGGCTAGAAATACAGAGATAATTTATATCAGGTAAGCTTGTTAAATAATTTACTTTTGATTCTAGAGGGCAGTTTTTTCCACAGGGTAGTTACTACTATATGTTTACAAGCAGTGGGGTAACAACATCAGGCCTGCCTTTTTAGAGCAATTACTCTGCTGTTGTGGAGAAGCTGCTGGAGTGAAGCAAGATCGGAAGAGGATGGGGGTCAGTTAAGAGGCTACTGGAGTCTGGGCAAAAGAGAACACTGGACAGGGCTAAAAGGTATCAGAAAAATGTGGAGTTACTTCAGAAATCTAAAATCTTTACAAAGTAAAATTAATAAGATTTGGGGTTTCCCTAAATATAGCAGCTCTGCCACTGCCTAAAATGTTTAGCAACTATGCAAAACTACTAAGATAGGACTCCTAAAGTTCCATAATGTGGAGATTAGGCTCAATAAATGGTTCCTGAATAAATGAACTTAAAAAACCAAAAATGGTGATTACATTTATAAGTTTCTGTTTGAATTATAACTCGGGATTTATCTTTTTGGAGATCGGAATGCATGGAATGTTAACTGGGAAGAATTTTAGGGCTCCTTAAATTTTATTAAAGATGAATAATCTCAGCACTATAACATGTAAACTTAAAACTACTGAAGTCTGGCTCCCTGGCATTGTCTAGCCATGTATATTGCCTGTTCTCTTCTTAGTATTGCTCGATGTGTCTGCTCTTGTAACACAAGGACTCCTATAACCAAGGCAGCTGGGACTAATAATACTTATAAAAAGGGAAAGCAAGCCAAATTCACTTCTAAAATTTTAGTGAAAAAATTTTAATGAAATGATAAACTTAGATGGGTATCACAGAAATTTAATGAGTATCACAGAAATCTAATGGTCCAAGCTCAATTCATTCACAACTAGAATAAAAAAATTATTGGATATATTGGACAAATTACTGAAATATACGTTATTTTACACACACACACACACACACACACACACCACTGTTAGCTAAAGCTCAAAATCAAAATGTTTGATAAATTATTTGGAGAATGCAGAATTCTTTTGGGTACATGAAAATCAGGTCAAAAGGTGTCAAATAGTGTGGTATTCTAGAAAGCATATAGGATTGGTAGTGAAGTACTCTATGTTCTACTTCAAGCTCAGCAAAGATATAGGATAAATCAATTAACAAATCTGACCCAACTGACATATGTTGAACTAAGCACTCAGTAATGCCAGAAACACATTACTTCAAATCCACATGGAACCTATACCAAAACTGATTATAATGTAGGACACAGAGCAAGCTTTGACAAATATCAAAGGACTGAATCATTCAAAGTATGTATTGACTACAGTGGAACTAAACTAGAAATCAATATCCAAAAGATAACACTCAAATACAGAGAACTGGTAGTTGCCAGACGGGAGGGGGTGGTGGAATGGGCAAAATAGGTGAAAGGGATTAAGAGGTAGGGGGAAAAAAAGATAACAAGAAAACCAGAACTGTTTGGAAACTGAATACGACACTTCTAAATAACCCACGGGTTAAAGAAGTAATCAAAGTGGAAATTAGGCATATTATGAACTGAATAATAATAAACTTGTGAGAGGTAGCTAAAGCAATGCTTAGAGAAAAATTTATCACCTTAAATTAATAAGAACAGAACTAAGGCTAACTAATCCATTAGCTAACAACAGTTCATCAGCAAGCTAGGCAAAGATCAGCAAACCAGATCCAAGGAAAGTAGAAGAAACTAATAACTGAGATAAAGGGAAAACATTTAATGAAGCCAGAAAAGGCAAAAGTTGGTTCTTTGAAAATATTAAGAAAATAAACTCCTGGCATAATTGATCATTAATAGAAGAAGGAAAATAAAATCATCAATATCAGGACCATCAAAGAAGACATTTATATAGCACTTGCAGACATTCAAAATGTAAGATACAATGGATAAATCTTAGTCAATAAATTTGACAATTAATGAAATGAACAAATTACTTAAAAATATAGCCTTCAAACTAACATAAGAAATCTAAAAATGATCAGTCTGAGGGCCACCTGGAGTGTCTCAGTTGGTTGAGCATCTAGAGACTTTTGATTTTGGCTCAGATCATGATCTCACAGTTTGTGGGTTTTAAGCCCTATGTAGGAACCTGCACTGACAGTACAGAGCCTGCCTGAGATTCTCTCTATCCCTCCCTCTCTGCCCCTCCCCTGTGTGCTCTCTCTGTCTTTTAAAACAAATATACTTCAAAAAATAATGATTAGTCTGAAACCTACAGTTGAATTCTTTAATAAAAACTTGCCATCAATGAAGCCTCAAGGTCCAAATGGTTTTAATTTTGAACTATTCCAAATATTAAAAAAACAGCAACAGTCTTAGAGATCCAATCTCCCTCACGAACACAGATATACACATTTTGAACAAAGTATTAGTGAATATCTTTAAATACCAGCAATATCTTTAAAAAAACTGCAACAAAGTGGACATTTAAGGAATATAATGGTCGTTCAACATTTGAAAATCAATTTAATATACCACATTAGCAAGAAAAAAAAGAGTCATGCAACCATCTTGATAGATGCAGAAAGTGCAGTAAATTTAAGTCATTTATTAAAAAAAAACTATTAGCAAACTAGAAGCTGAAAAATCATCAAAAACCATCAGCTCTTAGGAATATACCTAAGGAAATGTGTATAGAACCTCTCCTTTGAAAACCCCCAAAATATTAAGGGAAATTAAGGAAGATATAAATAAACAAAAGAAGAAAAAAATGAGTTCAAATCCTGCCTATGACTCTAGTCATGTGACTTTACATAAGTTATTAAACCAAGCTTCCTCAGCTACAAAAGTGGATTAAAAATACTAACTTGCTCTAATTCTTATATTAGCAATAACACATTTAAACAGTAAAATCCATTGGCATTCAATCATTATTTCTATTTTGACTTATTTTCTGTGGTAGTTGGGCCAAAATAACTGGTCTTTCTCCTACACATGGTTTATTCCCTTCTCCTCTCCCCTCTCCCCCCCACAAGCACTCACAAACCAATGCATTTACCTGTTGTAATGAAGTGATAGCATCACCAGGTCTTTCCATTTTACTATAAACTTTTGCTAGGAGAACGTGAGAACGCCCATCCTCCATGAGAGCTGACAGTTCATTTACTAGGAAAGAAGATATTAGGAATGAATGGTCATTTTTAAATAAATGTTTACATTTTTCTACAAGTTTTGACATAGGTCTTTAGCAAGAATGATTTTGAGAAATAGTGAATAAAGTTGAAATACTTTAAGTCAGTTAACACTGATGGCCAAATTGAAAAAAAAAGATTTAGGATTAAAACTAGCTGGAGGAAAAGCTAAAGAATAACAACAAGGTTTTTCTTAGACTTATATTAAGAGATAACGTAACAACACATGTATGAATTTCAATTTTCATTTTTAGTGTGTAACATTTATGCTTATTGAAGTCGTTAAAAAACAAGATAGAGTAGTTGCTACATGCAATTAAGAAGATAACGGCCGTTTTTAAAATAACAGATACTTGATAAGCAATGAAGGACGGTCATTAAGAGTACTGACTTTAATGGCAATCTGTCTCGTTTCTATTTTATTTTTTATAGTTTTTATTTATTTTTGAGACAGAGAGGGACAGAGCATGAGCAGGGGAGGAGCAGAGAGAGAGGGAAACACAGAATCTGAAGACAGGCTCCAGGCTCTGAGCTGCCTGCACAGAGCCCAACACGGGACTCGAACCCACGAACCCTGAGATCATGACCTGAACCGAAGTCGGATGCTTAACGGACTGAGCCACCCAGGCGCCCGTCTGGTTTCAAATCTAGGCCTTATTACTTACTAGCTACTCAACCTTGAACAAGGCACTTATCCATCTGTGCTTCGCTTTCACCTATAAAATAAGGGAAATAATAGTACCCATCTCAAAGGGTTATCGTAAAACTTAAAAAGTAAGTTATGAAATACGTTTGCATATGCAAAGCAATGAAAATAGTCTAGTACATGGTAAGTGCTATTTAAATACTTGGTATTATTATTTTGTGATTTAAGAGCAATAAAATAACACTACATAAATAACAAAAATGTTTCTTCCACTATTTATCAAGTGGATGGTCTGTGCCAAACATCCATCAAAGCGGCTTATATATATTATGTCTTTAAAACCTCAGTCTGAGAGGAATCAACAGGATTTCCTACAGGCTAGGATCCGGGCTCTCAGCAATGACAAAGACAGATGAAGCAAGCTGTAACTGAGATAAAGAAGGCTGCATGCAGGACAGCTGGGGGAAGCAGATCAGGCGTTCTGTTTTAGACACGCTAAGTTTAAGGTGTTTATTAGAATCCAGGTGCTAGCTACTTCACCTAGCTTAAGTTGGATATGTCAAGAAAACAGTCTCAGATTCCAATTTAAATATGGGGATAATTATAATTGCCTCGAAAATGTGTACATTAATGAAATAATATAGAATGAAATGCACATGAAAGCATCTAAGTATAAGAACACCATGGGGTGTGCTCAACAAATGTTTATTATATGAAAGCATTTATAGTACACACGTGTAATAAACTTATACCCATATAAGTAAAATATGCCACTTGAATCACTCTTCTCTACAACCTTTTGAAAAATGCATATGCACATTTGAGGCTATTTGTAGTGGTTCAAGCAAGATCTGACCCATGCAAATATTTTTATGATACTAGTAACACTTTATATAGTGAATAAGTCCAAAATTAGGCAAATTTAAGCACCAACTTGATCAAAACTAAATGAAAACACCATTTCTGAAAATCCTAGAAAACTTCGAGTTGGTTGGCTTTATCATATATCCAAAGATGCTTTATTTTTTTTATATTTATTTATTTTGAAGGAGAGAGAGAGTGCGAGGAGCACATGAACAGGGGATGGGCAAAGAGGGAGGGAGAGAGAGAGAAATCCAAGCAGGCTCTGTGGTGCTGTCACTGCAGAGCTTGATGTGGGGCTCAAACTCACAAACCATGAATTCATGACCTGAGCCGAAATCAAGAGTCAGACATTTAACCAACTAAGCCACCCAGGCTCCTCTAAAAACATTTTAAAGCTACAGTGGATAGGATACTGGCAAAAGAAAAATAGCTCAGGGCAACAAAATGAAGATTCTCAGAATTAGTCATACATACAAATAAGTTTATTATGTGACAAAGATGGCATCTCAATAAATGGCCCTGAAATAAAATTGGTCTCCATTTGGGAAGTTAAATAGCAAAACTGCATGTGGATTAAAGTACATGGACTAAACTTCTACAAAAATTACAGAAAAATATAAAAGAATATTTTTATAATGTTAAGATGAAGGAAGATTTTCTGAGCATGAGAGGAAATTCTGGACTCAAAAAAAAAAGGAAAGACTGGTACACATAGTAATTAAATATTCTATTTGACTAAGGAAATGACAAACAAATTCAATTGAAAACGCAAAAAACGAATAGGCTCGGGAGAAAACATCTGCAAATGACTAACAGGTGACAGATGATTAATCAGAGGTTCAGGGTCAAACAAAGGATATAAATGAAAATATCCTAGAAGAAAATGTGACCTACAGACATGAAATGACGCCTAGCCTTCTTGATCATCAAAGAAATTCAAATTGAAGTGTTTTTTCCCCCTATGATTAATGATGGGATACTTTTGGCCTTAAGAAAGAATGATGGGGCACAACTCAACTCATAGGTACATAAGTAAGAAGCTTATCTGATATTGTCTTCAACTTTTCTTCAACTTAAATGTCTATCAATAAGGGACTCATCAAAAAAGTTATTATATCAAGATATAGTAGAATACCCACGCTAAAGAAAATAAAGAAAAGCTACATTTGCCAACCTGGAGAGAAGCTATTAAGTGAAAAATGTCTACAGTAGATGTACAGCATAATATGATCCCATTTTGATAGGAAAAATGTAGTATATAATTATGTGTGAGAAAGACAAAGAGAAGCATGGCAGAGACATTAATTGGGATGATACACAAAGTAAATGTGTTTTTTTTCTGGAGAGTGGGACAAAATAACTTTCATTCACTTCTGTAATCTTTAAATTTTGGCAATGAGTAAGCCCTAGATTTTATTTTAAAATAAAAATCTTTAAAAAGCACATATTTATAAGGGCGCCTGGGTGTCTCACTCAGTAAAGTGTCCAACTCTTGATTTCAGCTCAGGTCATGATCTTTCAGTCCTGAGATAGAGCCTGCCATCAGGCTCTGTGCTGGGAGTGGAGCCTGCTTGGGATTCTCTCCTTCTCCCTCTGCCTTGCCCCTCCCTTACTCGTTCCCTCTCTCTCTGAGAGAAAAAAAAAAAAAAGCAAAAAAGCAAATGTGTACCAACTGATAAGAAGGCAATTTATATAGTATCCAATTAAATTTTAAATGCACATACTTTTTGACTTAGCATCTTACTTTTAAGACATACAGGAAAGTATATACCAAAGAGTGAAATACAAGGATACTCACTGTAACATAGTTTATTAATATTAAAAGAATGGAAAATCAACTAAATGTCTAATATGGGGGCATCTGGATGGCTCAGTTAGCTAAGCATCCCCACTCTTGGTTTCAGCTCAGGTCATGATCTCACAGTTCATGGGATCGAGCCCCGTGACACTGCTCAGTGAAGAGTGCAGAGCCTACTTAGGCTTCTCTCTCTCTCTCTGTTCCTCCACTCCTCATGCTCTCTCTCTCAAAAATAAATAAACTTTTAGAAAGTCCAATAATTGAAGTTTAAAAAATGGAGTCATAAAAAAATAAAAAAACAAAATTAAAAACTATGGGGTTATAGAATATTATGATGCCATTAGAAGGATATGAATGTACTAACATCAAACTGTATCTGGGATAGGCTGTCTGTGAAAAAAAAAAATCCAGAACAGGAAGAACAATACATTCAAAAAGAAAAATTATGCGTATTATACTTATGTACTTACATATACACTGAAACAAAAATGGTTACCTCTAGGAAGGTAGTTTGAGAACAAGGCAAGTAGAACTCACATAAGAAATTGGAGATTTACACATTATATACTCTTGGATTGTGTGGAATGTTTTTTAAAAATTTTTTTTAATGTTTTTTTATTTATTTCTAGGAGAGAGAGAGAGACAGCGTGAGCAGGGGAGGGTCAGAGAGACAGGGAGTCACAGACTGAAACAGGCTACAGGCTCTGAGCTGGCAGTCAGCACAGAGCCCGACACGGGGCTCGAACCCATGAACCATGAGATCATGACCTAAGCGAAAGTCGGACGCTTAACCGACTAAGCCACCCAGGCGCCCCTGTGTGGAGTGTTTTTTAAAAAAAAAACTTAAGAGGGAAGATCATAAAAATGTTTACTTGTTTAAACATCAGATGTAGTTTTATATTCTAGAAAGTAAAGTATCTTTCTGTAACACAATTAACTGTTTCATAAATCTGTCATTAGATTATTCAAATATCTTATTTTAGTAGAGGGACATTCTGATAATGAATCAGCCAACCTCACATATATATAATATACCGAGAATACAAATAAACATTTATATAATATAAAAATAAAATAGATCAGACATATCAGGTACAGTATACTTTTTTTTTTCAAATCAGAAAGACTTTCATACCAGGCTCATGAGCTAGAGCATGTTGAAGAACTTTTTCTGCTTTGTCATACCACTTCAACTTTAATAAAAGCTCAGCGAGGTCATAGCAAAGGTAATTTTGTTGTCCACTTTTCAGAGCAGCTTCATAGTAAGTGATTGCCTAAACAAAATCCATTTCAGTTAGGAAAAAGGCAATGAGAATGGTGTTCAAGCATGAATATTTTATGCATTATAGACTTAAAGCATAGAAAAATTGGGAATAACCTAGAAGAAACTTAGGCATGTACCTATGAGTTAAATATGCCATTTTAGTTTCAGACAATCAAACATCACACAAGTAAACTAGCATTTCTTGTGAAAAGCAGTTAATAAAAACTGCTTGGTGAATTTTTTTTTTGCCAGTTTTATTCCAAAGGTCACTGAACTTATTGGATACAAATATATATGTTCAGTATTTACCAGGAATAGAACAAGAATACAACAACTAACGGAAAATCCATTATCCCTACTAGAGGGAAATAAAAGCACATGGCTCACCAAAACTGGTTCATTAGAAAGGACAGCTATTATGCTTTGTTCTACAATGAAAGAGATGTAACTTTATCGTAATTGACTGGTTGCAGGTTTTAGGTGCAAGGTGAAGCCAGAAGTAAACTTTAGGATCCAGTCTTTGTAAAATGCAGTGGTGAAGAATCTGAGACACTGACAAAGTCTTTAACATACATTCCAGTTTGTGAATATAGAGTTTCTAACTATCAAGATACAAAGAGTGCTTGCTGAAGACTTCTCACAGAGCAGGGTGTGAAACATTTAAGACAACAGGCATATTTCAAATATCTAAAGTACTTACCTTTGAATAGTTGTGAGTTTTGACAAGCGCTTTCCCAATTTTGCTTGCCAGTGTTCCATCTTTGGGATTCTGATTCAATGCTTGCTCATACGATACTATGGCTTCTTCTGGCTAATGTTGGCACATACAAAAAAACAAGCAAAGGATAAACAGCTTAGCTGGATCCCTTTAAAGGGCAGCATTTCTATGATTAAGCTCTATACCTGTAGTACTCACCCAGGAAGACAAATAAAGCACATATTTAAGTCTAGAAACAATACCACTTTCAGAGAGGTGACAGTCATTAGTGTAGGTATAACTCATTAGTAAACACCATCTTAGCCAGCAGCTCTCTTCATTCTTCTGTTTAAAAGAGACTCTTACCTTGCTGCTGGTATCCACTCTATTTCAAATAATGATAATGCTGATTTACTGTATCTTAACTTGAAAACAACTTTTTTACTGTAATGGTTACTTCCTTTTTACTGTGAGGACTGGATCTTGAAATATTAAGTAACATTTAAACGTTCCTTTAAATAAAATATTATGCTAATCACAAAAGGGAGTTTTTGTTGTTGTTTTTTGCTTTAAATCTAAGTTCAGTAGCATCAGAAACCTTACCTCTTGTATATTCATGTATGCATCACCAAGGAGAAGAAAAGAACGAGGGCTGGGCATTCTCTCAGCGATTTCTCTAGAAGTCAGAACAATTCTAGTTAGTATCTTGAATATAAATATTTTCTTCTAAACCAATTAAATAAAAAGTAAGTTTACGTATTTCAGTTAACCCATAGCCTTCAGAGTATCTTCTACTTTGTAAAAGGAAAAACCCATTGACACCTATATTATTTATGCTAGATCAACTTTTTTTTTCCCATTAAATCTTTCCATTTTCTGAAATGCAGGTAAAAAGAGTACTGGTAGTCAGTAAACATATAAACTCTCATTATATGGAAATATGTTTTGTTATCTTTAATTTTGAAATGTTGTTGGAGTGAAGGCATCAAAACAGGATGTGATGCTATCACTAATGTACAGCATCTCACTCAAGTGGTCCAAAAACCATATGAGAAGTCTAACTTTATATGTGACACTAAAAATTGAAGTCTATAACTAATGTGTCTGATTTGCCTGAAACAAGACCTATGCTTTAAACTACTATATTATAGGGCACCCAAAAGAAAACAATCCTATTTTTAAAGATCTTCCGATCATAAGAGATGACAGTGCTGGTCTTTTGGAAACATCACAGGAAATATGATCTACGGCCCCCAGTTCACCCATTTATACACGGGTGCTGCTCAGTATCTTTGAATCACTCACCACCTACAGAGAACAGGAGCACCTTCTAAATTTTGATATGTACATGATATAGATTAACCAATGAATTAATTCATCAACATTGTGCTCTGTTCTCAACAGATAAGAATGTTGATCTCCTCTTACATGTTATCTTTGTGTTTGGGAAGAAGAGTTAAGAACCACCTGTGTGTGTCATCTATCCCAATAAGGAAACCGGCGTATGACATAACTTTTTAAGTCCTTGCCCTTTCACCGAGGAAAATTTGCAATCCATACCTTGGCGTGGTGTATACTAAGTCATGATTTTCTATTGCTATAACTATTATGTTGAACATTAAATATGACCATTTAGCTCCTGAATTGTTGTTACATTATAGATTTCTTAAGCTATTAGAATACATGTAACAGTTGCTCTTTCCTTTCCCAAACAGGAAGATTTAAGGTCTAGAAATAACATCTAATGAAGGAGGAGAGTCAGGAATCTAGAGTAAGCCACAAAATAATCATAATCATTATGATTTTTGTCTTAGGAGAGTGAGTCGCTTGGTTAGCAAGATTGTGGTTGGTAGTAGAACACGTTAAGAAAAGGGTGTATAAACTATCTCTGTAAAGCAGTTAAAGAAAGAAAAAAAGAAACTTGGAAATTAATTTTAAGAAGTAAATGTGTCAAAATACAATGGGTTGAAATAATCATTTACCTATAACAGGTAATATATAACATTTTCTCTTTTCTATGCTTCAGATAAATATCTGCCATTTTTTCTTTGGCCTCAATGAAATAAGGCTGTGCAGCAGTAACGTTCCGAAGCATGCTTAACGCTCGCTCAACATCTCCTTGGGCCAGAGCTAGGTCTGCATTAGCAATAGTAACACGCAACTCTTCAGATGTCCCAGAGAATTCATGGATGGCATCTTGTAAAACTTTCACTGCCTCATGCTGTAAAGATGAAGTTAAAATAACATTCTTTCAAAACATTGAACAAATGACGTTAGAAATGAAGATTCTCTACTCATCCAGAATGAACAATAATTATAGCACAGTTATGATGAAATATTGACAAACTTCTGAAAAGTACAATAATTTAAAACTAAACTCAGAGACCAAATTCAGATGACAGTATAAATATTTTTTAGGTGCAAAGAGTTTTCGCCACTAGGACAATGGCAATGGCTACATAGGAGCTCCTGCTACTGTAATTTAATAAGCATTTTTCCAGCATTATAGTAACTCATTTAATTCTTTCAAAAACCCTCTAAAATAGTTGTTATCATTACTCACATCGTGCAGCAAGGAAAATGAAATTTGGAGAGTTAAGAAGCCATGGTCATTATCGCCCCCTTGACCGGATCCAGTCCACAAGCGCCCACTGAACCACATGGCCCCTCATCAGGTAGAAGATCACCTTATTCTCTAGGCCAGGACGGCAGTTCTGTTATATCTCAGCTGAATACATTACCTCCCTTTCAAATCTGTACCTCAGTGAAACTAAACTGTCTTTTAAGATTCATCTCAACTTTAGAGAATGTAAGACATTCTAATTTCAGAAATGTTAACATGTGAAAAAAAAACCAGTGCATTTCAGAATCAACTATCTGTGGTAGAACTGGTTCTTGTTATATATTTATGTTAATGTATTAGTGAAACAGAAATCATTTTGAGATTTGGCAAGTATCTAGACACAGCCTTCTTAATTTCCACTAAAATATGAAAATAGCTGATTAGCAACCGTTGAGATCTAAAACATGGATATAAATGATGTTAAGTTCTTCATTTTCTACAAGGCTTTAACTCCTCACTCAGAACTGCATGCTTGCCTGCTTCTCCTCTATTTATTATTATATTACTATATATTATATTAATTACATGACATACTATATTATATTATCGTATATATTAAGTATTTGATTTTGTGATTGCTTGTTCCTCTTATTTTCTCAACTATTAGAACTTCAGGTTGGTACTTTCATTTCATTCCAGTAGTATTTGTGTGCACATGTACATACATGAATGTGCACGTGTGTGAGTCCTTTCAGGAATTCACAGAAGAACTATATCATATTATTACCTTTCATGGTAGTCGAGTTAATCACACATTATATTGTTATATACATTATATGATGTTAATATAATATATATTAATATAGCATATATTAAATTACATTTTTACTCATAATATATTACACATATATTATTATATTGCCTGGTAACTAATATAAGTACACTGATACCAAAGGTCATCCAGGTGCAAATTACATTTAACTCCAGAGGCTTGCAGAAAGGCCATGATCTGGTTCAAAGCAATGAGAAATAAATATCCTAAACTTTACCATTTGGCCAAGAAAACAATTTTAGCTTTTCTATTTCCTACTAATATGTATACTTGAATAACAAAGTTCAGAGCTGAACTACTGAAATACAACTTAACTTACCTGTTCTCCATTTAAGCGGTGAACTTCTACCAACTCGAGAAAGATTGATAAACGATGGTTTGCATCAACTTCAGTTTTTCCATATTTTGATTTTGAGGAAGTTCCAGTTCTCCTCATTCCTGGTAAACTCATTGCCATGTGTAGAGTTTTAATTGCTTCTGCTATTTCTCCCATTTTCTTTTGTGACTGAGCTTTTATCAAATGATATAAAGGGTATTCTCTCACCTGAAAAAATAACATTCAGAAATACTTCCTTCGAGTTTACCTACAACATCAGCACACAAATTACAATTCACCAAACATTAAAATAACAGAATCTCTGAGGACAGTCAGTCTGTGATTATATACCTGAGGTCTACTTCTACCGTCTTACTAATTTTCTGATCATTTACTGTGTGACATCAGATTCAGGGAACCTGCCATTACCTAGCATCCTCCCGGATGACAAAAGAGGTGATTAAGGGCTTTTACTATGATAGAAAATACTTTTTAAAAAGGCTAGCAAATAAATTCTTTTAAAAAATCTTTTTTAATGCTTACTTTATTTTTGAGAGGGAGAGAGCGAGCGAGCATGAGTGCAGGGAGGGGCAGAGAGAGAGAGGAAGACACAGAATCTGAAGCAGGCCCCAGGCTCTGTGTCAGCCAGAGCCCGACACATGGCTCAAACCCATGAACCATGAGATCATGCCCTGAGCTGAAGTCAGACGCTTAACCAACTGAGCCACCCAGATGCCCCAAGGCTAGCAAATATATTCTAAGAAATTTAGTTTTCAGGAAGGTCATTTATCTGGGACTTCTAGTACTGATAGATATAAAGTCATTAGATTTCTAGAAACACAGTTTTTTCCATTTCTTTTCTTTTTTAATTTTAAGATTAAAAATTTCAGAACATTTTAGTCAAACTTGGTTTTACCCATACTACCCTGAAACCTGTAGCAATGAAGCTCCTATCTTTATTTTGGTTATCCAAAGTGTTTATAGAAAAAAATAAAAGAATGACGAAATGAATGAAGGAGTCAAAGGAAGGAGGTGATCCAGAATGAAGTGATGTGGCAGCCATCTAATGTCTAGGATGCCTACAAACCTCTTTGAGGCTGTAGCTCTAAGCCTTAGCTAGGCATCACATTTTTTGATGGGCTTTGTGTAAATTTACTCATGCTTCTGTTCTTCTCCCTGAGATTTCAATTTCTTGGGACGGGGTTCTGGCACTGGGGTCATAATGTACCACCAATCTTGAGAACTAGTGACCTAAGAGGCAGGCAGCGCCTTCTGCAAATCCTGCATTATCCAGTCCACTGAAGGGTCCCCACATAATAGGGCTCAAGACCCTGTGAACCAAAGCAAAAGTCTGAAGAGCTCCTCCATAATTCCAGGTAGTCATGAACCTATGATTTTCCCTAACGCTTAGGGATATAGGATGTAACACAGAATATCTTGGACAGAAATCGAGTATGTTTATATCCTCAAACCATACACGAACTTTCAAAATGACTAGGTGTTCCTTGATGATGACTCTAAAAAGAGGTTATTAAAGCCACAATCCAAAAAGAAAAAAGCAGTAAAATAAAATTCTTACACATAAAAATATTTGGCACAATGCTCTATAGCTCACAATTATTTTTATACATATCTATTATTGCACTTAATGCTCACTATAATTGTAGGGTGTTATTATATGAATTTTATGGAAAAGCAAACAGGTTCGAGAGAGATAAGTGGGAAAACCAGACACTGACCCCCAGGTCTTCTGTGGCCAAGTCCATAAGGTTTTTTAATTACACCATAGCTGCCTCCATGTTTTCTCCCACTGCTTGTGAATCCAAACTTGTTTCCATTGAAAATACATTTATTAGCAAAACATATAGGCAAAAATACAAAATAGCTGAATATGTAAACATCTGCTAAAGGTTCAAGGAGGGTGATATGTCCTATGCCACCTGAATTTGGAATACTTACCTTAAAATTATAGCTCAGACAAAGTTCAAGTGACTGAGAACACAGTTTGAATTTTTCCTGAGACAAATAAACCTGAGCTATCAGGAGGTGAGCATCTGCGTAAGAAGGATTGTGCTCTAAGCAATGCTGCAGGTTATTATAAGCTGCTTCAATGTCACCTAATGAGAGAAACAAAGCACTGTAATTCAAGTGGTTAAGAGATAGAGATGTGAGAGAGAAGAGGGTCATGAGGAGTTTATGGAGAGTTCTAGTATTTAAACTTAAAGTCCTCTCTTCATAAGGCAGTGTCACCTCTACCTGCACCCGGTAGCTAGCGCTAGCCTCCTTCTAGTCTTCAGGAAAGAATATACCTGTACGTCAGGCCAGTCATAAGGAGGAAGCCAGGGAAAAGCTGTGAATGGATCAGGGTCCATCACCATTGTTACTGAGAGTACTATAAATATGCCTTTATTTATTTTCCTGATCAAAAAATTTTTTACTTACAATTTCAATGCAGTAAGTTTTGCAAAACATAGATATTTAAATAGCTAGAATCTGTAGTGTCCCTTACGTTAACAAAGAAAATCTTGCCTTGTAATCATTCTTGGCTAGAAATTTTATCACTGTATACAGAACAAAAAAAGCATAAGGATATATCAAGACATTCAGAGATATGAGCTATTGATTTAATATGCCTTTAAATGCCAACTGAGGGGCGCCTGAGTGGCTTAGTCGGTTAAGCGTCCGACTTTCGCTTAGGTCATGATCTCGCGGTTCATGGGTTCGAGCCCCGCGTCGGGCTCTGTGCTGACTGCCGCTCAGAGCCTGGAGCCTGTTTCAGTCTGTGACTCCCTCTCTCTCTGACCCTCCCCTGCTCACGCTGTTTCTCTCTCTCTCTCTCTCTCTCCTAGAAATAAATAAAACATTAAAAAAAATTATTAAAAAAAATGTTTAAAAAAATAAATGCCAACTGAAATAGTCAATGTTTTCAACACACATCCTCTGTACAGCTGGGGGTCTTAGATGGAAGAAATGATCAAAATTAAAGTGACAAAAATGGCAGAATCTGTTAGGCTTGGGCCGGTAGATAGGGCAGAAAGAGGCCCTTCAGAGAAGGAAGGGCATGAACTCTAGGTCCTAGAAGAACTTTCTAGTGATATAACTTACAGTGATCTGCCCAAAGCCTTCTCATAGACTGGCTTTAAGTAAGGGTAGGAGCCCAACTCCCCCTTCAACCTTGCTCGGAGCATAGGGGAAGGGCAAGCGCTAAATTACTCTCTGTTCCATTACCCTCCTTAACCTTACCTGATACGTCAACAGACCTTAACCTTACCTGATACCTCAATAGACCAAACTAAAGCTTACAGTTAGGGCTTCCAGTTCGCAAAGGCCCAACCTACCAATGACAGAATCAACTTTAACAGAAAACAGTTTTCTCAGAGACAGGGGATTTATAGACAAGTAACTGGCTGAGGATGCGCAATAACTTATTAAACATAGTATCAAAATTTGTCAGCCAACCATCAAAACATCAAACATAATAAATAATTTTGGATTATTTTTTTTTGTTGTGGTATGATCTAACACTCAAGAATTGAAGAGACAGGAAAGGAAATGGGAAGGTTATGTACAATAACCTGGTGTGCAAATTACCACCCCCATAATCTATTACGGAGTAGAAGAATTAAGGAGACAACCTGAAGGTTATTGCTAAGGGGGAAAGTACATAGGAAAAGGATCAGGATTTACAAATGACAGACTGAAGAATATGAGGACTGTATGAATAACTGAGATCAGAATTTTCATTGTTTTGTTTAAGGGTGATGAGGGGAAAAGATGTATGGAGTTAGTATTTAGAAGATCATTACATATTTAAAAATGAGAAATGGGTAATCACTGTTGGGGAAAATAGCTATATATACAAAGACATTTTTATCTAAGAATAGCCCAATTTCCCTTAAGGAGAAAATGGAAGACATTTCTGTCCTGCATGTATCTGTTTTGTTAGGGTCTTGCATAATACAGAATTTGGCTGGCCTTTGTCCCAGGTTCCTGGGGAGAAGTCTCGAAATCGTAGAATAAGCCCTAGATAGCTTACATTAAGGATATGACTCAGTGGGGACTACATCTGCCAGAAAGACCATGTACTTAGAGGGTTGGGACTTTGAACCATGCTTTCTACCTGGACTGGGGAGCAAGATCCTGGAGATGGAGTTCAATCATGTGCCCAACGACTGAATCTGTGCCTATCTAATGAAACTCTAATAAAAACTCTAAACCTGAGGCGAGTTTCCCTGGCTATTCATGTTCTTTACGTATCGTCATATGCACATGTGTTGGGAAGTTTATGTGTGAACTCTACAGTGAACAATGGCAGCTTCACATTTGGGACCCTTCCTTACCCCACCCTATGCATCTCTCTCTTTTGCTGGTTTGGATTAGTATCTTTTTTGCTAAACTAAAACTCTAATCGTAAGTAATTTCCTCAGTTCCATGAGTCACTCTAGCGAATGTGAAGCTGAGGAGTCATAGAAACCCCAAATCTGTACTCAGCTAGTCAGTAGTTCAGATGGTTTTGGCAGTCTCTGAACTTGTGGCTCGTGTGTGTGCCTCTGACCTGTGAAGACTGGTGCAACATCAGGTAGTTCTGAGGCAATTATCAGGATACTGTTATTTGGACACATGCCAGCATTACTTCAAATGATTTAAGGCTGATCTTTTTAAAAATGGTGTCAATCTATGAGACTTTCGTTTCCAGAGACTGTGGCAAGTAAGTATTACTCTATTGAGACTGATTTATATCAAAGTGTTTAAAAAATTCATCACAGAACTCAAAGTCCCAGTTTAATCACCTGGCAGATAATACTGTTTCAACTGAGAGGGAAGCAGAACTATAATGCGGCTCAACAGTAGAACTGAATCAGAAGACGGTATTATAGAGCCACTTCTTACATCCAGAGTATTTTAGAGATACGAGCTTTTAAGATCACCTAGTTCTTTTTTTAACAGTTAAAACTGAGGTCCAAAAAATTACTAAAGTCAATCTTCTCTCTCCATTACATACAAGAAATAATTGTTTACGGTAATACCTTTAAGTTGGTTTGTACTCTTTTATGATTTTACACTCTGAATTTACTTTGTGTGGCAATTCATCTAGCAAAGGTACAAAAATATAAGCACCAAAGGACAGTCTATTATGTGTTTAGTCACACACCTGTTTGTGTCCTAAAAAACTAAGGCTATATATCTGAGGTTATTTTTTTTTAGGTACACATAATCACAGAAACTAAGCAGGAATTAATCAACACACTTCATAAAGGCCTGAAACCTGGTAAACTTTGCATCTGGCTGTACCAATGAGGCAACTACAGATTAACGGCTGTGAGTCCTTACTGCCATCTAAGTACCATCTGATGGATTTTTTTTTTTGATTTATTTCTGAGAGGGAGAGAGAGAGAGTGTGTGAGCAGACGAGGGTCAGAGAGAGGGAGACACAGAATCTGAAGCAGGCTCCAGGCTCTGAGCTGGCAGTCAGCACAGAGCCTGACGTGGGACTTGAACCCACGAACCGTGAGATCATGACCTGAGCCTAAGTTGGACGCTTAACCGACTGAGCCACCCAGGCGCCCCTCTGATGGGCTTTTTTTCTAAGTGGTACAACTGCTTTTTCCCGGCAATTCACTTGAACAACAAAAGTTCATAGTGATTTATAAAAAATTAAATACAAAAGAATTTCATGCAATTTTATTTTGGATTAAAATTATTTGTGCACAAGTAAATGCTATTTTATGTGACTATTCTCCAAATATGTGGAGTACTTAATTTACCCTGTTTTTTTTTTTTTTATCAACATCAGAATAAAAAGGTTAATTTAAGTGTTTATGTTATATTCTACCTGATAAATATTTCACTTTCGCTATCAGGAAGACGGCTTGCAGTAGACCTGGTACAGTTCTTACTGTGGTCTCCAGGATTGAGGCACAACGTCTGAGAAGTGGAGAAAGAGGTTGACCGGGACTTGCAGGCTTAACAAAACAAATGAGCACATCATTTTATAAATCTGTGTTAGTATTTGGCTAAAAGTGAACACACATATTAAATTTTAGTGTAACTAGCAAAACTATGTATTTTCCCAAAATTTCTCTTATTCTCTTTTTGCAATAGTATCATGACTAGTGCTAACTTATCCCCCTGGGATCTGTGAACAGACCATGTAAAGAATGGCCTTTATTCAGCAAAATAGTTATGAAAGTGTTACATAGTTACTGATTTGAGAACATGAAAGGAGTGTATTTGTCCAAAAACTTTCAAGGAAACACATTCAAAGGAAAGATAACTGAGAGGCAGAATTTCTTGCTGGAAATGACAGTCAAGGCAATGTAGTTCTAATTTCAGATCTGCCTATGATTTACTCAGTTCAGTAACTTGCATTACCCTGTAGAATACTGTAAGATCAGTTTCTAGAAAATTATTATTATTACTTTTTCCCAATAGAAGTCAGAAGGTAGAACACACTTATGTGTATTACACCAAATGTCTCACACCTTCACATTCTCTGCTTCTCTGTTTGGCATGTTAAAGGTTTAGTAAGAATTTTTTTCTCTTTTTATTAATACACAGTGAATACAGTCACTAAAACAGTATTAGAATATTTGTTTATTGTTTTAATGGCTGTCTACCCAACCAATCTTTATCCAAGGGTTACCCACTAACAAGTAAGAAATGTGATATTAGTTTAAATATCAAATGTTAATTCTCCCTGCTTTGACCTACTAACGCTGCTTCCTTAATTTGAAAAATAATCTTCCTCTTCATCCTCCTACACTCCATACATATATACTTTTTTTTAAGTTTATTTTTTTAATTTATTTTGAGAGAGAGATAGAGAGCAAGTGGAGAAGAGGCAGAGAGGAAGAGAGAGAATCTGAAGCAGGCTCCACACCATCAGCGTAGAGCCCCACGCGAGGCTCAAACTCACCAACAGTGAGATCATGACCTGAGCTAAAGTCAAGAGACCGACCCTTAACTGACTGAGCCACGCAGGCGCCCCTCCACACGTATATACTGTTAACTAGAATACAGGGTCTTACTGACAATCACTCCTACAATGAGACGTTATTGCTGAAAAGAAACTACCACATCTCTTCACTATGTTGAGTCACAAAAAAATGTGCACTCAAAAAGTATTTCAAAGTATGACTATTGGTGCCTAGAATGCATCAACTTCTTTAAATTTCTACAACACTTATAATCCATGTAATAAAATTCAGCCTCCTACGTTATCTTATACAATTCCAAAGTAGTTCCATGTTTTGTTTTGCTTCTTTTAGAGGGTTGGGGTCTTTACTTGCCTTGAAGATCAGAATTTCACACCCTTTTACATAGTAATGAACACAGAGTAAATTCTTCAATAGTATTTGTTTTTTCAGTGTAATTGGAAATAGTGACAGTATAGGTGATATAGATGGCAAAGTTCTTTGCCACCTGCTAAGAACTATTTATCAAGGACAACCATCGTTTTTACCGTAAACACTTTCAGGGTGAACTGTATGTGGACAATCTTTAAGATAACATCTGTTTGATTAAAAACAAAATATAAAAATGGCAAGGAACAGAACTGGAGAGGCAAGTCTGCCTTTCTGCTATTTCCCCAAGAAAAGAGCATTATGGATGTTCATTAGGTGCTACCATGCTGACACAGGTTATATTGGGGGAACACAAAATGTTCTGGACTAGGGACACAATGGCCACTCAACACATTATTTCTTGCTCCACCTACAGTTAATTCTTAGCACAGCTGCCACCGAAATCCTTTTTAAATTACTGAGTCAGATGATGCTCGAAACCCTCTGGTGGCTCCCCACTGTACTCAGAATTGATGCCTGGGGAGGGGCAACACCTGTAAGGCCCTACATGGGGCCTGTGACCTCCTCCTTACTCCATCCTTGTCACATCAGTCTCCTCGTGGCCTTTGGGCCACTGCACAACTGTTCCCTGTGCCTGAGACAATCTACACCATATCTCCACAGGAATGCCAAGTTTTTGTTCAACTTTTACCATCTTAATGAAGCCTAACTAGATCACCTCATTTAAAAGTATCACCTCACCCACCCTATTTCTTCTGAAATTTTCCAATTTCACCATATGATTGACTTGATTATATTATCTGTCTCCTCTTGCTAGTTATATATGCTTCAAGAGGACAAAGGCTGTAGTTTATTCTTTCACACCTGCTTCCCCGGCTCCCACCAGAGTCCTGGGTACTCTACACACATTGGGTGAATTCTGATTATTGCACGAGGACTGAAACATGCATTCTAACTCTAAGCAGCTGAAAACACATTATGACAGGGAAGACTTGGATCAACCCTATTCCAGAAGAGTTGATTTATTTTTATTTAAAGTTTATTTATTTGATATAGAGTATGAGAGGACAAACCAGGCAGGGGGGGAAGTAGGGCAGAGAGCGGGAGAGACAGAATCCCAAGCAGGCTCTGGACTGTCAGCACAGAGCCCGACGTGGGGCTCAGTCCCACGATCTGTGAATCATGACCTGAGCTGAAACCAAGAGCCAGACGCTTAACCAATTGAGCCACCCAGGTGCCCTCAGAAGGGTTAATTTGAAAAAAACATATATTAGGCAAGTTTGGAAAAAGACATAGTGATCAAAAAAAGTAGCATGGCTTCCCTAAAGAAAGGCCATTATCCCCATTTCCTTCTTAACACAATTATGGAAGCTGTAAATCCGGGAGAATGCTAAGAACTATGCTTTTAGCAATGAAGCATTTGATACTCCCTGTTATGATATTCCTGTGTTGAATCATGAGCTGAATATAATGTTAAGTCATCTGCTTACTGTCGTCATAAGAGAGTGCTGACTAATGCATCCACATCAATTTGGAAAGAACTGATAGTACAATAAAAGGCTCCGTCTTCAGTTCTACTCAGAGCCAGATAAGGCAGATGGTGGATGACAGTAAAGGTCTGTACAAAATAGATGACAATCAGGATCTAAAAGAATATAGTAATCTGGAGTTATGAGATGAGTATGAGGAGACGAAGTTGCATAGGGATGAATGTAAAGTCTACAGTTTGGTCCTAAGTTATAGTGAATAATAGATCAAAGGACTTTAGTTAACTATTAATTCAATAGGGGTCGATACATATAATATATATATATATATTATATAATATGATTCACAAAAGAAGCTAGAAGCTAGAAGAACATCTAGAATTAGGGAGGAAGAGGACCTGCCAAGGTCAAACCCATATCTGGAATAGTGATCCTAAGGAGAGCTTACTAACAGAAGAAAGTCTATCCTCAGGCCCATGAGCAGTGTTCTAGCTATGTCACATAAAAATAAATGGCTAGAAACCTGGACGTGTTTAGGGAGAACATGAGAACTAACTTCTAAAATCTGAAGGTCTGTTTCATGCATGAGGAATGATCCTTGCTTTGGCTAAGTAACTGGACTTCCCCTGCGTCATTTCAGAGAGCAGAGGGATGACCAGGACACGGGGGAAATTTTTTTTAACACAAAGTTAAGTCTGACTTAGCCTAGGGAATGCAGGCTAACAGTCATAGTTACACAGTGAGAACTGCATTTTTGAGTGCACGCAGAGGTTGGATGGGCCTGTAATGAAGATGCTATGGAGTAAATTCAAACATCACATGCATGTCTGAATTAAACGACTTCTAATATTTCTCCTGAACTGAAGATTTTAACATTCTATGAACTACAAGTGAATATTTATAAACCAATACATTTATTATTTGATAGCAGCCACTAGTATAAATATCCTGATTTAAAAACTATTTCAGCTAATATAGATACGAATCCTACTGTTGTAAGATGCGGATATAATCTAATATGTGAAAGATGATTTATTATCACATTCCATAAAATATCGTGTAAATGATGTTGTAATATTTTCATTGAAAAAAAGTCCCAGAATTACTTACTTGCATTGGGCAGAAATTCAGATATTCTGTAATAATTTCTAGTAAGAAATCAGGATTTAAGTTCTCAAAATACTGTATGCCAAGTGGTAAATCTTCTAAATGTGAAAAATGAGTGTCCAGAACATCATTTAACATATTAACAACTTCTTCTTGTCGCTTATTTTTCTTCATAGCAAGAATTGCATGTAAATAAGTTAATTCCTAAAAATTAAACAGTTGTCATTAATTCTCCCATTCAGTTGGAAAGCCATTTATTTCTACTTAGATTTCCAATGTATATGAAGTGTTATTTATGTGCAATATTTATTCAAATTTAAGTATTAGCGTGGACTCTTCTACAAGATTACTTAAAGTCTAATTCTGCATGGAGGTGAGTTGGTAAACGCAATCATATATTAAAATGAGCACATCATAGTCCTGTAAAGCCATTACTATTACTAAATTTTAAATTTCGTATTTTATAAACAGTAGCTGGGATCGATCTATACCATCTGATAAAATAAAATACTGTACCGCAGATTTTCCAATAGACTGCTGAATTTCACTAAGGAATTCGAGCTGCTGATCTGCATCCTGTAACTGCCCTTCTATTAATTGACATCGGATAACTCCTAAAGCCAAACAGGACAAAAACAGTCAAAGTCCACATCCATTCAGGCATGTACACCTCATGCTAACACAAACATTAATAAAATAGGTTTTTCCTCCATAATACATTAAAGTATTAATACATTATAATAAAGTACAATAAAGTAATAAATACTACATCAGATTTAAAAGAGAAGAAAAAAGGATAAAAGGAAATAAATTGGGCAGCTTATTACCTATATAAAATCAGCTACTAAGGAATTTAGAATTTATGGGAACTACCTCATAAAAATTTATTCTTGCAAGATATTATTTAAGAAATGAAAACTTTAGGGGCACCTGGATGGCTCAATCAGTTAAGTGTCCAACTCTTGATTTCAGCTCATGATCCCAGGGTCATGGGTTGGGTTTTGTGCTGAGCATGGAGCCTGCTTGTGATTCTCTGTGTCTCTGTCTGTCTGTCTGTCTGTCTCTCTCTCTGTCCCTCTCCCCAGGGACTCTGTCTCTCATGCTCTCTCTCTATATATAAAACAAAGTAAAATTGAAAAGGGGGGCCTGGGTGGCTCAATCGATTAAGCATCTGATTAGTTTCGGTTCAGGTCATGATCTCACAGTTTGTGAGTTCGAGCCCTGCATCAGGCTCCACACTGACAGCGCGGAGCCTGCTTGCGATTTCTTTCTCTCTCTCTCTCCTCAACAGAAATAAATAAATAAATAAATATAAAAAAATTTTTTTAAACAAATAAAAACTTTAAAGATTTGCGTCTTTTTCTATTGAGGATAGTGGAGGACAGTTTGATTTCAAAAAACCACAACATACTTTTTTTCTTCTTTAATAGCAGGTATTAAAAGAATTATTATGTGTATGTATCTGAGGAACATTTATAGACACAGCTGTCATACCAATTAGTGCAGGGACACTAGTTTCATCCAGTTTCATGGCGGTATTATACCAATTCAATGCCTCTTTCACGTTTCCTTGTAAAATCATTTGGTATCCAAGTTCTGTAGCAAATTCTGATTGCTCAGGGGTTAAATCAAAAGCTTTTTCTAGTAACGACTGAATTTTTTGAAGAATGAGTTGACTTCGTCCACACTAAAAAGAAAAAAAAAATTTAGACTAGAAGTCAAACACTTCAACTCAGGTGGGAGGATTCTTCTCTAAAAATACAAATTATTTTGTACTTCATAGAAATAGAATGAAAAACAATGATTGAATAACCAAAGAAAAATAAAACTCTATTTACTACCTGGACAGTTCAGCAAGAAAGAGTTTACATCCATTCAGAACTCAGAATTATAATGAGCAGTTGCTTTTAAGCAATAGCTTCTTGGAAAGAATACTCTAATGATGCTGCATAAGCATATTTTTTAGGACTGTTTTCAAACTGTATCATAATTGTTTTACAAATTAGACGAGGAAATTATTACTTTAAGGTTACATATATGTATACGTAATATATATATATATAAATCAAATCAAAACCTAGGACAAGGATTTGCTTTCCCCCTAAGGAGAAGGTATACCACCAGGGCAAATATTTTATTATTTTATAATATCATCTCATTTTATTAAAAATTGTGTATATGTGCATGGAAAGGATAAACACTTTAATGTCAAACGTTAAGTTTTTAGTGGTGAGATCATTAGTATTTTTACTTTTCTTTGTATTTTCTCCTAATTTACTTTTTAATGGGAAAAAGGGAGTATATATGTATTTTTAAATACAATTTACTGTCAGGTTAGCTAACATACAGTGTATACAGTGTGCTACTGGCTTCAGGGGCAGATTCCCCTGGTTCATCGCTCACCTACAACACCCAGGGCTCCTCCCAACAAGTGCCCTCCTCAATGCCCATCACCCATTTTCCCCTCCCCTCTGGCCCCCCACCTCCCCATTAACCCTCAGTTTGTTCTCTATATTTAAGAGTCTCTTATGGTTTCAGGGCTAATATTTTAAAAGATCATGCATTTGGGCGCAGCTGGGTGACTCAGTTGGTGAAGCATCTCTTGATTTTGGCTCAAGTCAGGATCTCCCAGTTTGTGGAATTGAGCCCTACAGCAGGCTCCACACTGACAGGACAAAACCTGCTTGGGATTCTGTCCCCGTCTCTCTCTGTCTGGCCCCTGATCATGCCCGCACATACTCACACACTCTCTCTCTCTCTCAAAAATAAACTTAAAAAAAGAAAGATCATGTATTAGAATCTTTGTTACAAAAGCTTCAAAAATAGTTCAAGAAATGGCTACTCTACTAAAATATGTATATAATGTTCTAACGTAAGAACTAAAAAAAGGTTTATGTATTTATTTATTTTAGAGAGAGAGAGAGACATCACAAGCAGGAGATGGGCAGAGAGAGAGAATCCCAAGCAGGCTCTGAGCTGCCAGCACAGAGCCAGATGTAGGGCTCCAACTCAAGGCCCTGAGATCATGACCTAAGCTGAAATCGAGAGCTGGGGACACTCAACTCACTGAGCCCCCCAGGTGTCCCTACCACAATAACTTTAAAGAGTAAAATATTAAACTGTTTGAACTTTTGTAAGCTTAATTAAAAACTAATCAAAATAAATTATCTGGCAATAAAGTAAATTAAAAAACGTAAACTACCTTCCTTAGCTCAAACTTTTGTAATAGCAGAGATTTTTTCCCCTCTGAATTTCACACAATGTGACAATCTGTTTTTTAACAAAAGAATTCAGTTTCTTCACGTCATCTAACAATTGACATTCTTGATTTTTTTTCTTTCAATTTCTTATCTATTATTTCATCTACTTATGTGTACCACTTCCCTTATTTTTTTCCTAGCTTAATTAACTTTTCAATCCTCTCATTCCTTGTATTGATTTATTGATTCTGCTGTATTTTTCTATTCCATTCCTGATTATTTTCTTCATTGGATGTTGTAATGAAAAATGTACTATTATTTAAAAAAAGCTCCCAACCATTTCAACCACCAAATTTGTCTCTTACCCATGTTAAAACTTTTTTTCAAATACAATTGATCCTTGAATAACGTGAGGGGTAGGGTGATGGCCCCCACCCTCACTGCACAGTTGAAAAGCTGCATATAATTTTTGATTCCCCAAATACTTAATTATTAATATCCTACTACTGACCACACCTTATCAATAACATAGTCTATTAACACATATTTTGTACATTATATGTATTATATACTGTATTCTTGTATAAAGTAAGCCAGAGAAAAGAAAATGTTTCTTAAAATATCACAATAATAAGGAAACTACATTTATGGTACAGTACAGTACTGTGTCAATTGAAAACACCTGCATTAAGTGGACTCATGCAGTTCAAACCCGTGTCGGTCAAGGGTCAACTATAGTTTTAAAAAACAAAACACAGAATAACTCTAATCATAAATCCTATGCTCTGATTAAAATACATGAGTTTCCCTTTACTTTGGAATTTACCACTTCCCTATCCTTAAAGACTCAACAAAGCCTACTTCTGTGAAGCCTCTATGATGCCTTCTTATGGTTGATTAGAAATCGTGTATCTTCTCTGAACTGATTTTCTTAGGAATGTATCACATATTTATATACATAGGGTATTTTCATTCTAGGCCATATGCTCTTTTGTGCCTCAATCTTTGTGACCTACTTTATATTCCCAGCTACAGATACATAGCTCTGGTACATAGCAGGGACTCTTACAGTTCTGCTGAAGGCTATTGTGATCTTATAATAAAGTTGAGCGTTTTGTGGTTCCGTGGCATCCAATGCATTTTCTAAGTTTTCCAGCTTGGTGGCAGCCTAAAACAAAGTATCCAGTATAATTTTAAAATAAACAAAGAAAAAAGAATACATGACATATACATGAATACACACTATTATTAATATTTTAAAAAGTTTTGCTTTTGCAAATTCCCTATTGGCTCCAGCGAAATCATTGATGTTGCAAAATGTACTAAAAGTTATTTTACTTATTTACTTTTTTAATGTTTATTCTTGAGAGAGACACAGCATGAGCAGGAGAGGGGCATATATAGAGAGAGTGACACAGAATCCAAAGCAGGCTCCAGGCTCCGAGCTGTCAGCACAGAGCCCGACACGGGGCTTGAACTCACCAACCATGAGATACTGACCTGAGCCAAAGTCATACGCTTAATCAACTGAGCCACCCAGGCACCCAAAAATTCTTTTAAAAAGGCTCAAAAATTATGAATAAAGAACCGAGTTTTAAAATATTGTTATTGAATGGAAATCTTTGGGTAGGCAAAGGTAGGCAAAAAAAAACCCCATAATATTCAATTAAGTATATATGCCAAGCTCCCTCTCCAATAATTAGTTCATGACAAACATGAGATATGAATAATAACATAAGTATAAACATTACTATTATATGAGATCAGACTTCAAATTACTTATATAGTCTGGTTTATATTTAAAATATTCTCTAGATTAGAAAAATCACTAAGACACTTATTATAAGCAACTTCAATACCAGGAAAATTGACTGAAGAGGTAGCCCTACTAAAATTCTTCCGGTATTTACTGAAAAACTTATTAGTTGCTATTACATTAACTGGTAGCCCTACTAAAATTCTTCCGGTATTTACTGAAAAACTTATTAGTTGCTATTACATTAACTGATTTAACCAGACTAAACACAATTCCAATCTATGACTTGTTATAATACTATTTTGCAATACTATTTGCTTCAGACTGGATTTTGGCATTCCATAATCCTGTATATAATCAATGTGCTCATTACGAGAGACACATGTATCTTATTATAAGGTCCAATGGGATTTCATCCTAAGCCCATTTAAATAATGCAAACACAGTTAAAATTGTAAAAATACTATGAATTATATTTTGCATAAATATTCTTCCATACCTCGTACCACCAGTTACATTAATCATGTATAATACTGTATTGGAGTTTTATGTGGACCACCACATATATTAAAATTAATGATTTAAGGAATTTTCAAGGTATTTTAACTATATAATATTTTTGCTTTACTAGTTGATTTAAGCAGCTCATCTCTTTGTTAAAGTGTACTTCTAGGAATCAAGTAAAAACTACCATGTAATACATTCTAAAAGAGCTCTTGAAGGCTCTTATATATGTGCATTATGTGTGTGTAACTATATATTTTTTAATACCGGAAACTTAAACAGTACAATACAACTTACCTTCTCTATGTCCCCCACCCTACACAAGTAGTAAAGAGCCAGGATTCTTAGCGCTTCCACATTTTGATTATCTTGAAGCATTAGCCTGAAGAAAAACATTTCACTTAATATTGAAATAAACTTAATGTGCTTTCTTTCATTTGAATGCCCAAGTTGTGGCCTCCAAATATCATTTCCTACTAAAATATCATTTCCTACTCTCATTCCTGTTTAGGGCAGTAAATAGACAAAATGACCCTAGTATATCTTGCTATACACACCAAATAGCAAGGAAATTATTGAAGACTACTAGGATCATGTCAAAAGAACCTAAGAACTAACTTGAAAAGGCTACTAACAGCCAATGGTGAGACAATATGAGCGATTATAATAACCAAAATGGTTAGAAACACACAAATTTAATAATCCATGTCATATAAACAAACCCAAACTGCTAATTAATCACCATTCGAGGATGCTAGAGAACTTTCTAATTTTTTGGAAATAAAAGATTCAAGCATTTACCCAACTTTTCTTACATGAACTATACCACTTGATAACCAAACAGTAGAAGTTTGTTTTTAATAGTACTCCAGCTAAGAAATGAAGAATGATATAACCATATTGTAATCCTAAAGCACCCAGGTATTGAGCACGGATTTCTGATATTAACACAAAAAAACAGCAGGGGAGTATGTCCCTTTGATAAAAGAACACATCACCACTTTCGAAGTAATTGCAGAAAGAAAGAAAAATTGAACATGAATCTAACCAAGCCTCTATATCCAGTACCAATTTATAGGAAATTCAGAGGATAAGCAACAGTATTATGGCATGCAATCAATAAAATTGTTATGGAAAACCTACAGGATAAAAGACTGGTTTCTTTATCTTAAACATCAAGAAAAAGAGATAAGAGAAGTGAGAGGCCGGTGGAGGGAGAAAGAAGGAAAATGTGGGAGGGGAGGAGGGAGAGATGGAATCCTCCAATGCCTTCACATTTCAGAAGAAAAATCCAAATCCTCAAGATGACCAACAAGACCATTTATATCCTGGCTCCCCTGCACCCTCCTACCCTTATGCTCTGACTTCACTGTCTAGTCATTTTACCCTCCTTCCTACTCCTTAAAAATATGACACACACATGGGGGGCCTGGGTGGCTCAGTTGGTTAAGCGTCTGACTTCGGCTCAGGTCATGATCTCGCGGTTCGTGGGTTCGAGCCCCGTGTTGGGCTCTTTGCTGACAGCCAGCTCGGAGCCTGGAGCCTGTTTCGGATCCTGTATCTACCTCTCTCTCTGGCCCACCCCTGCTCATGCTGTCTCTCTCTCTCAGGGAAAAAAAAAAAAAAAAAAAAAAAAAAANTGCGAAGTCTTCGCCCAGATATCTGCATGGCTTGCTCGCTTTGCTCAAGTGTCATCTGTTCAGTGATGCTTTCCTGGACCATCTCATAAATGGAATCATTCCTCCCACTCCCTATTTCACTCTCCAGCTTTAGCTTTTCTCCATAGCACCTAAAACTTTCTAACATACTATGTAACCTTTTACTTGTTCGGCTTATTATGTGGTTCCTCTCACTTGAATATAAGCTTCACAAGAGCAGGGATATTTGCATAAAAGACTATCTGTCTTAGAACAGCTATTCAGATATTTATATAAATCAATAAATCCAGTTGTTAAAAAGTTCAATGTTAAGTTCTCTTTCAATTCTATATTGTTTGAAAAAAATCAAATTAAAAATATCAAATTAAAAACTCTTTTGATAAGGGTGCCTGGGAGGCTCAGTTGGTTAAGACTCTTGACTCTTGATTTTGGCTCAGGTCATGATCTCGTAATTCGTGGGATCGAGCCCCATGTCAGGCTCTGTGTTGACAGCGTGGATCTTCTCTCCCTCTCTCTCTCCCCTTCCCCTGCTCATGCTCTCTCACTCTCTTTCTCAAAATAAGTAAATAAACTTAAATAAAAATAAAAAATCTTATGATAAAAGAATGCAGATTTTTTTTCTTGAAATTATAACCAGATCCAAAGGTACTTGTATTATCTTTTTTTTACTTAACCTCTGTGCTGTTTCAATAGCCTGGTCCCAATCCTGTAAGGCAAGTTGTAGTTTCATTTTCTTTACAAAAGCAGGAAGGAAACTCGGAAAGTTCACTATTATCTGGTTCACAGTGTCCAGAGCACCTGAATAATTCTGGCGCATCTCAAGGCATTGTGCCTAATAGGAGAAAAAAAGTGACATCAAAACTGTGATCATAAATACTGAGGTTCTCACAACAGTTATCCTGAAGAGGTAAGATACTAGCATTTAACATTTTCTATGTTTTTGTTTCCTGACTTTCTGTAAGGAACAGTTATCACTTTTATAATGAGAAATGCAAAATAAGTTTTTAACAAAACAAAAATTTTAAAACCTCACAGATCAATAAAAATATTGTATGTAAGTGGCTGTGTTATAAAATCCACTTTTAAATAACTAGAACAGAAAAATTATATTTTAGAATAAAATATTTCTAAGATATTTGGAAATAGCATCTAAAATGAAGAGATTCCAGGGGCACCTGGGTGGCTCAGTCAGCTGGGTGTCTGACTTCCACTCAGGTCATGATCTCAATGTTTGTGGGTTGGAGCCCCATGTCAGGGTCTGTGCTGATGGCTCAGAGCCTGGAGTCTGCTTCGGATTCTGTGTGTCCCTCTCTCTCTGCCCCCCCACCCCCACCCCGCTCACAATCTGTCTCTGTCAAAAATGAATTAACGTTAAAAAAATTTTTTTTAAATAAATAAAATAAAATGAAGAGATTTTGTATCTTTTTTTAAAAACAATTACTTTCAGGCTGGGACACCCAGCTGCCTCGGTCCATAGCACACGCGACTCTTGATCTCAGGGTTCTAAGTTCAAGTCCCACACTAGGTGTAGAGATTACTTAAAAATAAAACCTTTAAAAAAATAAAATAGGGGCACCTGGGTAGCTTATTGGTGAGGCATCTGACTTGATATCGGCTCAGGTCATGCTATCATGGTTGTGAGACTGAGCCCCACATCAGGCTCTATGCTGACAGCACAGAAGCTGCTTGGGATTCTCTCTCTCCCTCTCTCTCTGCCCTTCCCTCGCTTGCACACACTCTCTCAAAATAAATAAATAAACTTAAAGAAATGAGAAATAAAAAATATGTAACTTTCATGTTAAAGACTTTAAGAAATAAGCAAAAAATAGTTCAAACAACTCCCTCTACGTTAACATTGTCACTTCCAGGATGTATCTTAATGAAATCATTGAATGAGATCACAGGAAAAAATAAAGATTATATTTATGGCAGATTTATATTAGATACTGGAAAAAAAATCCATTCAGTATTAAACTATAGCATAGCTATTTAATCAAATTTTAGGTGGCCGTTAAAAGTCATTATGTAGATTTACAGATCTATGTTTAACGACATAAAGAGATGTCATTTGTAATATAATAGTTTAACTGGTTATCTTCAACGGTGATATCTATTCTTAGCTCCGATATTACTGCATTCTGTACAGTATCCATGTATTATTTTCAAAGAAAAAATAAAGCTATAGAGTTAGCACTTTAAGAGCAGATAGATATAAGGCATATTTATCACATATCAAATTTTTAAAAAAATTTGCTCCTGGATCTCCTTTAAGAATAAATTTACTGCTGGAATATCTCAGTTCAAAATGAGTGTCCAGTCTCAACAGAGGTACAGTAGAATTACAATATAATCCTGAAATCGGTTTGAGATTATATTCTCATCTATAGCCCCATGTAATTCCCATATAATTCCAGTCTGAGAACCATCTGAACATGCTACTATGTCAAAATAAATTATAATTAAAATTTCTGTATAGCTGACAATGCATAAAGATTAATGCAGAGAATGTTTTCAAATTATATATACCCTTGGAATCTGCCTAAATAGCTGGTAATGTAAAAAGAGAAAAGCATATTAAAGGACATCTATTACTTCCTTAGACCATCACCTCCCATATGATGCCACATAACATATTAAATGAAACTAAATTTGCTGTGTATTTGGTTCATATCATTCTTAGTTGGAATTAGGCTAATGCGAACATCCTCTATTGAATTAACTGAAAAATAAGTACATGATTGGAATGGGTTGTAGTAAAAAAAAGAATTTTAACAAATCTTAAGTACTGGAGGAAAAAGGTAAATCCCTCCTAAACTGCTTATATTAACACCTGAAATAGCCCTAGACCTTAGCAGATTATCAATTAGCTTTTTTTTTTTTTTGAGAGAGAGAGCAAGCGAGAGAAAGAGCATGAGTAGAGCAGGGGAGGGGCAGAGGAAGAGAGAATCTCAGGTAGGCTCCATGCCTAGCACAGAGCACAACCAGGGGCTCCATCTCAGGAACCGTTAGATCATGATGCCTAACCGACTAAGCCACCCCGGTGCTCCTCAACCGACTTTTCTTTAAGAATAGGGAGGAGTTGATATGATCAATAAAAACTTTTTAAAAGCTTAATAAATGCTCAATTCCTCTAGTAGTGCTATTAGGTAAAACCTGAATGCAGTCAGCATGAATACTAGTTGTAGCAGAGGCAAATATCCAAAGAAGCTCACTTGCCACAGAAACTGACAAGAGCCATGAAGGGATATTAACTACAGCCAAGACACTAATATAAGAATCCTCTCTTCGGGGCGCCTGGGTGGCTTAGTCGGTTAAGCGTCCGACTTTCGCTTAGGTCATGATCTCGTGGTTCGTGGGTTCGAGCCCCGCGTCGGGCTCTGTGCTGACTGCCAGCTCAGAGCCTGGAGCCTGTTTCAGTCTGTGACTCCCTCTCTCTCTGACCCTCCCCTGCTCACGCTGTCTCTCTCTCTCTCCTAGAAATAAAGAAAACATTTAAAAAAAAAAAAAAAAAAGAATCCTCTCTTCTTTTTTACACCTGCAAATTACTGCTTATCTAACAGGCTATTTTTCTAACATATAAATTTAATTCCCTTTTGTTGAATCAAAAATTTTAAACATTTTAAGAAGGCATCAATGGAACTGAAATAAGGACCCAAATTACACATTTCTACCCACCCACGATTTCTAATGACTCATCTGTCACAATGTAAGTTGGGTCATGTTGTTTCTCCTATCATTGGCTGCCCATCCATCTGGTTCAAAGTAAAAGCCAAAGGCTTTACACAATCAGCCACGGCTCTCCTTATCTCTCCCACACCCACCTCTCCTCACACTCATCTTCTTTTCCTATAGCTTCCACTTCTACCCTCCACTTAGCTCATTCCACTTTCCGTCTCCTGGCCTCCCGGCAATGCCCTAAACATGTCTTAATGTATTTCAACTTGTTCTCTCCTCTATTTGTAACGCTTTCCCTCAGGTGCCACAGAGCTGTAACTCTCACCTCCTACAGGTCTTTGCTCAAATGTCACTTTCTCTGACCACATCATTTAAAACTATAGGTTCATACCCCAGCTCTCCTCTCCCTTTACTTATGTTTCCATTGTATTTATGACCTTCTAATATACTACGTAATCATTTTGTTTATTTTCTGTCTCCAACAATAGAGTATAAGCTTCATAAAAGCAAGAGGTTTTATTTTGCTCAGGGTCTCCCTAGTATCTACAGTGATGCCTTGCACATATTAGACAAACTATAAATGTTTGGGAAGTAAGCAAAATAGGAACCACTGAAACCACCACCACCACCAAAACAATAAACCAATCAGGATTCAGGAATTTGGTAAGGAAACACATTTCTCTAGTTTGTAGCTCACTGTCCTATATAAATAAAATGCAAGTGCCTCCTATAGTTAAGAGAAGATAAAAGTAACAAGACAATTATTGTCTTTTTTGAGTTACTCAGTTTTGTTGGGTTTCAAACATATATATTATGAATAAATTTTAAAATAGGATTTATTTACCCTAACTCCAACTTACCTTACCCATTAGGGCAAAAATATCATTTCCATCTTGTAATCCCTCTTCAAAATATCTTAGTGCTTTTTTGGTATAAGGCTCTTTTCCTCTTGTGATATCAAGCCATGCTCTCAAAACCTGTCCCTGCAGAATGAAAACTTCTAATCATACTTCCATTTTACTGGACATGAAAGAAAGAAATGTTGATGAGAAAGGTAAAACTAATGTCCTTTTCTGTAATCAGTAACAACAACCACTCTGTCAAAAAATGTTATGAACAATAAAACAGTGTTCAATAAAACTGGTTCAAAACTTTTCCAGCCTAGAGTTTTGGGAACTGTTAAGTATTTTAGCCCTAAAGATTATGATGTGTCTAATACTGAGAAACTTGCCAAATATTCCATTAATACTAAATAACCAGTAGTCTTATCTGGGACTTTGCTAGCAAATTATTATCAAAAATTGTTAAACATGCAATTCAATATATCAACAAGAGTTTGCTACCTCTTTTTTTTGGTGAACAGACCGAGTGAACTAAGATGGAAAAACAGAAGTATCTTGCCTTATACATATTATAAGTTAAAATAACCTGGCAACTATCTTAATCCTTGTGACTAGTCCAGTGAATTTCAAATGAAAGGATAAAAGGCCTCAGAAATTAAAGGCTGAAGCAGTCACTGATGCTTACTTCCAGGATTGTTAGCGAGCCAACGGTTACAAGGTTTATAGAATTAGAAAGAAGATGGCTACAGGTTACTTTTCTTTTCAATATCAAATAAAAAACTGTAAAATCTGTTTTTCTATCAGAAAATTTCTAGGGGCATCTGGCTGGCTCAGTTGGAAAAGCATGCGACTCTTGATCTTGGGTTTGTGAATTCGAGCCACACATTGGGTGTAGAGATTACGGAAAAATAAAATCTTTAAAACATATTTTCTAGGTTAATTTATAAACTTATAAATCTTTAAGATTATATTTACTTCCCTGTATTTCACCTGGAAAGACTGATATGAATACTAAATGCTATTTCTACTTCCTGGATCAATGTCTGTATTTGAATCATCTCGACTATTATTTCTGTGTGGATGATTCTCAACATTTATTTTCTAGTCCAATACCTCTTTCTAAACTTTTCTTTTCCTAAGAGCTCATCTACCATCTCCATCACACTGTTCCACCAGAGATGGAAACACAGGATGTCTGGAACCAAATACAGTATCCTCTCCAAGGTTACCTTCTCTGTTCCTGTTAACTGTGATCTGAACTCTCCAGACTTAAGACCTCAGAGAGACATCCTTGATATCTGACACCTCAAAATCTTGCCCCTAATAATTTTAGAGTCATTGCTAATTTTTTCAAGTCCCATTGTTAAAAAATTTGCATATTTAGCCTTTACGTCTTGAGAATGACATAAACTATAAACTGTAGTATGCATTACAGTAGTCATATATGGTACAATATTTTAGTGTAGGCCCTCAAAACCTTCTGCTGGAAAGTGTGCACTACCATTTTGCGGCAGCATTCTAGTTTCTCCTTAGGTCAGTTCATCCTATAAACCATATTTAAAACAGTCTTCCTAATTTGCATTCTAATAATACCACTGCCAAAATTAAAAACCTCAATGACCTCTCCATGCCTATTCAACTACATAGAAATACTTGTAGCTAGCTGTCAAGGCCCTTCAATTTGTCCAAACCTACCTCTCTAAGCTTTTCTTCCACCGTCTTTATCTATACGCCCAGTGTTTCCGTCAAAAGTGAGCTTCTTACTGTACACAGAACCAACAAAAACCTCCTGTTTTTCTCATTTCCATTTATTTCTCCACTTTGGGAGTATTTGCTTCCCTTTTCCATCATCTTTGCATGTGGAAGTTGTATCCAAATTTCAGGTTTTACCTCAAATGCTACTTTCTTCAAGAAGGTCAACTAGATGCAATCTCTCCTTAAGTAATTAAAATAGTGCCTAGCATAAAGTAAGCAATAACTGTTAATTGCTATTTTCCTGAATACTTTAAATAGCACATCTCTCATACCATTTAAACGTTCTCACAGTATTAGCTTGGTATGTGCTCTATGACACTACTAGAATGACCCATCCCATGTAAATAAAGTTTACATATTCCTGATCTTTGTATTATTAACAGTGCAAACAACGATGTCTCATATCTAGAGCAGTTCAATATGGAGAGCAAGAGAGGATGGAAGGAAGGGAGGGAGGGAGGGAAAGAGCCAGGGAGGGATCTTTTCAAGAGTTAATTAACAGCCTAAAAATAAACAACCTTAGACAACCACAATTTTACATAATAAAATATTAAAATAAAGCTGTTATTTATAAATTGAGAATACAGTAGAACAAAGACTACTACTGAATATATAAGCTTCCTCTATTGTAATATTTCAAAATAAGACCAGCTACCTCTTTATTGCCATTGGACATTTTGATCATTCTGTCAATATATTCTCTCGCCTTATCATGACGACCAATATGCCATAAAAATAAGCCTGCGTGGTACAAAGCATTCGGCCCAGCTCCTTTACGCTGCTCCTTCACTTTGGCATCTGATTCCAGAATAGCTTCTTTATCTAGGAGGGGAAAAAAGACATTAAGTAAAAATTAAATTCGAGATCAACTGTTCATAATAGGTCAGATGATTAACAGAGCACAGAATATAGTTCTCTCTATAGTACCACTGTCTAACAGAAATAAGATATAAGTCACATGTGTAATTTAAAATGTCCTAGTAGCCACATCAAAAAAGTAAAAAGAAACAAGTAAGACTGCTTTTATTGATATATTTTATTTAACCTATTTTATCCAAGTTATCATTCCAACACACAACTGAACATGAAAATTATTGAGATACTTTTTTTCTTATTAAATTTTAAAAATCTGATATGTATTTTATACAAAGTACATCTCAGTTATAATGCTAAATTTTCTTCAAAAATACCTGATTGGTACTTCAGTTCCTTAAAATTTATAGATGAAAACAGCAGATTCATATATTCATTGTTCCAAACATTACTTTACTAATAACTGAATCAGGTATCAGTTTTAAATTTAAATGTAATTAGAATCAAAATTAACTTAAAATTTGGGTTCTCAAACTAGATACATTCCAGAGCTCAAACTGCCACACACGGTTAATGACCACTGTAATGCATACTACAGTTGTATAGTTTATGTCACTCTCAAGATATAAAGGCTAAAGATGTAAATTTATTTTAACAACAGGACTTGAAAAAAGTAGCAATGATTCTGAAATTATTGGGGGCAAATCCAGGATTAGTACTCAAATTACCCAACTCCCTAATCCAATTCTAAAATATGTAAACATTCCTGGCTGCTCTCATAGGTCAATGAAAGGCAGCACAATTTCCATTATTTACATGGTTTAACACTGACTGCATGGCAGCTTCCTTCAACAGATAGTCTGCCTGTGATAATAACTCTAACTATTAAATCTATCACATGTGTGCTTAGGACACAAATATCAATTCAATCCAAATCCTGAACTGAATATGAATGTGAATCAACTATATAATAAGAAAGAAGAAATGTCAAAGTTGAAGGCTGTGATTCTACTTAACTTTCTGGAAATGGCTACCTAAAAAAAGGTATTATGACTCTTCCTTTTATCTTTAATGATACCAATGTAAACTTATGTGGAACCACCAAGGTACAACTTTATGAGTTCATGAAACAAAATTGTTTCTGGAAGGCTACCGCCCCGGCAAGAAGACCCTCTAACACACCCACTTGAACGTCTATAGAAGTTTTCATTAAGTAGCCAGGATACAGAGACAGAACTCTGTAGAAACAGAGGACAGGGGCAGGATTTGTACTTTCCTGCCCAGATGCCCATCAAGTCTCAAGTAGGGCACCTGTTAGCTGTGACACCATCTGCACAAAGCTGTCTCTCACCAGATATCAGCTCAAGTTCTTAATGGACCATAGTCCTTTTATAAGCAGGGCTTAGGTCAGCACTCAGGAATGGACATGAATAATCTAAGCCCTTCCTATGACACTAAGGGACACCTGGGCCCCTCCTGAGCTTAAGCCCACTCAGAATCATCTATGGTAGAAAGTCTGTACTCAAGTGTCTTAAACAATACTTCTACCTCCATCCTTTTAGTTTCCTAGAAAGCACATTTCCCAACAGAACAAACACTCTTGGGAATAACCAATTAAATGAAAACTTGTACTAATCTCTCTTTTTTTTCTTTTTAGATTCACTGACTACATCTCTCTATGCAAGTCCTCTGCTCCATCTAAACACACTACTGCTGGAGCACAAAGGAGATCCATACAAGAGCCTAATCCTGAACCACTTCCACATATGTGTCCATCGATTTATCCTGTACAACAGTATGTTTCATATTCAAATCCTACTTGTCCTTCAAAAACCAGATTAAGGCCCCATTTTACACAAAGCGCCTGCAGCCTTCTTGTATGGATAAATAGTACCTACCATTTTCAGTTAATTGTGAACTCATTTGTTTTAGTTCTCATAATTTTATTTAATAGTAACTCATTAGAATTTAACCTTTATAGGTTTTACATTTTCTTTTCTTAACTAGACTATTAAACTTGATATTATGGGTCCCTTTTTACAATTCTTTTGTATTCTCTAACTATAGTTTGCACAGAGTCTTATAGAAAGTAAGCTCTAGTCATTAGATTTGTTTACTTGTTAAACACATTAGTGTTTTAAGTAAATTTTTGTTGATCTGTGCAAGCACCTGTATGGTGAAGGAGACATGTGGTACTTTTGCTTTGGAAAAAAACTTTCTAATATTAAAAAAAAATATTCTGTGACATCTGGTTATTGTCTAATTATTTGAAACACGATCTACACCACTCAGTACAGAAACATTCAGTAATGCCATTAGCTGTTACTGAATATAGATGAAAGAATACAATACTATTTCTTCTTTATTACCTGTAATTATGATATTCTGCTTCAGTCAATGTGTGAACATTGACAGTTCACACAATTTTCATTGTTCGCTTATGTATAAAGTTCTTTCTATAATCTAGTTATATTTCCAAACCTACTACTGGATAAAAATGTACTAAACATCTTCTAAGAGCTAGCACCCTCCCTGCTCTGTGGGGATGTGTTCGGGCCTTTGAGAAGCTTAAGATATAGTGGTAGAGAGAAACTGCATGTAGCTATAGATTTGCACATAACAAGCTATAAAGTTGACTGCAATTCATTTGTAAACCTATTTTGGGCTGTCCTTTGTTTAATGATTGCTAGTATACATTCAACTTTATATTATTTCAAATGATCCCTATATATTAATGAAACTTTTGTCCTAAGATATAAGGAATACAAAAGTGATAAAAGACATGTATTTCTTGTGCTTGATAAATCTATAACCTTGTCAGGAACATAAAAACAAATATGTAAAATAGTAACTATAGAAAATTACAATAAAGATTATCAGACTAAGTGCTATGGTAATTTAAAAAAATCAAAGTGAATTGAGTAGAAAACATTGTCCTAAGTTATTGTACTCAAGTACTATACCTGGATTAGGACTCATTTTATGGGCATATATCAGTGCAATTAGAGAACAAAGTGATACATCTTGTTTATTTTTAATAGCCTCAAATTCCCGAAGAGCTTCTTGAGTTTTACCTGAAAATCAAAATTATAATGTGAAAAAGTGTTCATAGTACAAAGCAAGAACTTACAACTTATAGAACTTGTTTAATAATCAGCACGTACCTTCCATTAATGTACCATAGGCATGATAAAACCTGAAGACTGGGTCACTGCCATACCTCTTAACTCCTTCCCTGGCAATAAGTACCACATGACGGAAATACTTCTCCTGACAATAGTAATTAATCAAAGTCTAAAAGGAAACACGGACTAAATGTTAAAAGAGATTTCGGTGTTCTGAAATACTTTAAGAAGCAGATATTAATCTAAAATTCTGAATAATTGAAAATTAGATGGTGTGGTTCTTTTTTCGTTCCAAGTTCCTGAAAATATTGTTAAAGGCTAGCACTTAACAGTAAGGAATCCAAAACACAATGACCATAACATTTGTGAAAATACTCAAAGTTTTCTAATAATTTCAATCTTTTTTTTTCTAAATTTGTTAACAACACTGAAATTAGGCTACTTTTGCCTCTTTCCTTTGCCCACATTTTCTTAAAGTTTTTAGAAAATGGGAAAACAGGGATGCCTGGGTGGCTCAGTTGGTTTAGCATCAAACTGTTGATTTGGCCTGGAGTCATGATCTCACGGTTCATGAGTTTGACTCCAACATAGGGCTCTGCACTGCTGACAGTGGGTAACCAGTTTAGGATTTTCTTTCTCTCTCTCTCTGCCCTTCCCCCATTTACGAGTGCACCTGTGTGTGTGTGTGTGTGTGTGTGTGTGTGTGTGTGTGCATTTGTGGGGAAGTTCTGTCTCTCTCCCAAAATAAATAAACTTAAAAAAAATAAAGCATAAAAAAAAAAAGAAAATGGGAAAACAGATAAAAAACAGGACTAATAAGAGCCTGACCATAGAACTCTTTGTAAAAAAATTCTGCTTCAACTATTTTGTTTTTAGAGCATTACAAAGTAATGACAAATTGAATTCAGCAATTCATTGTCAAATGCTGTCTTTTTTTCTGAGTTCTACAACAAATAACTGTCAGTAAAAACAAATGATCTAAACTTTTTAAAAAAAATTTTAATAGTTTATTTATTTTAGAGAAAGAGACAGAGAGAGACAGAGTGTGAGTGGGGAAGGGGCAGAGAGAGAGAGGGAGACACAGAATCCAAAGCAGGCTCCAGGCTCTGAGCTGTCAGTCCAAAGCCTGACATGGGGCTCAAACTCACAAACTGTGAGATCATGACCTGAGCCGAAGCCAGACAGTTAACTGACTGAGCCACCCAGGCACCCAAACATTTATGTTTGAGAGACAGAGAGACAGAGTGTGAGCAGGGGAGGGCAGAGAGAGACACACACACAGAATCCGAAGCAGGCTGCAGGCTCCAGGCTCTGAGCTGTCAGTCCAAAGCCTGACATGGGGCTCAAACTCACAAACTGTGAGATCATGACCTGAGCCGAAGCCAGACAGTTAACTGACTGAGCCACCCAGGTGCCCCTAAACTTTTTTTAAATAGAAATTACTACCTTTAAGCCTTTTTTTCCCCAAAATTATATTTTTTAGATTTACTTGGCAGAAAACTATCAGGAGATACTAAATTCTGATTAACTGGGTCTATGCTTTACACCTTTCTCTTGGATCATATCTAAGATTTAATTGCTAACCTAATCAAAGAAGGAAGCCATATTCATTATTTCTCTGATGGACCAGATTCACCTCTATAAACCAATCTGGACCACCCCATACTCACCTACTCTGATTCTACAGTCCATACAGCAGAAGGGAGAAATACAGACAAAGCAGCGATTGACAAGATTGAAATACGAGTGTCTAGACTGTTTAAAAATTTATTTATTTATTTACTTTATTTTTTTGAGAGAGAGAGACAGAGCATGAGGGACGGAGGGGCAGAGAGAGAGGGAGACACAGAATCTGAAGCAGGCGCCAGGCTCTGAGCTGTTAGCACAGAGCCCCACATGGGGCTAGAACCCACAAACCGTGAGATCATGACCTGAGCCGAAGTCAAACGCTCGACTGACTGAGCCACCCGGGCGCTCCTAGACTGCTCTTTTTTTACAGTGTGTTGTTTCTGAAGAGCTACAGTCCACGTGCTTCTCTAGAGCAGTTAGGCAAACATTCCCTTATAACTTTACTCTGCTTCCCTCCTTGTGGTTACTGCTCTCTAGTTCCCAGGTACCCCCACAGCAGTCTTCAGTAAAGTGCACTTTTTCTCCAGTGCCCTTCCCTAAGACTGCGGATGTTTGCAACAACTAAGGACACTGTTAATATCAGCTTACTTGACTTCTAGTCAACATTTAATATCACTAAACATCTATAATTTTCCTGGAAGGTATCATAAAAAGGACATGGATTTAAGGTGAAAAGACCTGGTTTTAAATTTCTGGTACATCTCACAGCACCTCTGTTTGCTCATTTGTAAAATGGCATTAATCATTTACAGACCATTGTGAGGATTAATTACAGTATCATGCTGTAAAACTCCTATTCTGAAAAAAAATAAGTTCCTCTGAGCATGAGCATGGTTCCTCTGCGCCCTATACATTGATGAAATAAAAAAATGTAGTGTCCAGCCAAGACCTCTCATCTAAGCACCAGATTCATCTATTTGCCTTTGCTACCCAAGCCAGAAATCAAGTCATGGCATCCTCCCTTCCAGTTTGCCCAGCCTCCTTAAATCTAACCAGTCAGTGGGCTCTTCTGTTTCTCTAGTCTACTTCCTACTCTCATACCTATTACCTCTCCGTGGTTTGTTCACACCAACAAATGTTTACTGACTGCCTTCTAGTCCCAGGCATTGGGCTAATACTGTTAATATAAAGATGAGTAAGCTACGGTTCTTGACCCAGAAAGGCTTAAAAGTTTAACCTGAGACTGGAATCTAAAGACTAACAAATACAATGCAGTAAATACAAGCAAGAAAAGAGCTTGCTTTAGGGATGTAGAAAAATGAGGTTGGGGTGTGGGATGACCGAAGAATAAATTAAGGAAAAGATTCTCCGGATGAACTTCAGAACTCTCTCTTGAATCATGAACTCCTCCCTCCCTCCACACATACACCCTTTCCTTATTTCCCCTTCAGGATCCTTGAGGAGGGGAGAGGAGTTAGCCAGGCAGAGGAACTACAACAACAGAGTTAAGAGGTCGACAGTGATGGAGCGGATGGAGAGGACTGAAATCCATTCTATGCTGTAGAGCAGGGATTGACAAACTATGGCCTGCTGCTTTTTTGTTTTGTTTTGGGTACGGTCAGCAAACTAAGAATGGCCTGTACATTTTCAAACGGCTGAGGGGGGGAAGCAAAACAAAGCAAAAGAAGAAAATATTCATAATGTGAAAATTCTTAAGAAGTTCAAATTTTAGGGTCCACAAATAAAGTTTTATTGAAACAGAACCATGCTCATTTGTTTAAGTATTGCCTATTGTTGCTTCAAGCTGCAACGGCAGATTAGATGCCAGGCACCCTATGGCCTGTAAAGCCCAAGGTATGTACTATTTGACCCTTTATAGGGAAAGTCTGCCATTCCCTGTTTTAGAGTCTCATGTTAAGATGCAGATTATAGAATGAGGAGGTTGGAGAAAGGTAGGGTTTAGCAGGGCCTCGTATTAAGGACTTGGATTTGTTCCAAGTGATGAAGAGCCACCGAACAGTCTTAGGCATGAAAGTGCTTTTATTCAAAAGTTCGTTTAGTTCATAATGCAAAGGACAAATTAAAGCTATGAAAAAAATTAAGGAGATGAAGGAAGGCTTCGGAAAATAATGTAACTCAAGCAAAAAAGCAAAAGACCCTCTGTACTCCCTGTCACTGCCAAGTTGTCCTTCAGCCACTTTTCACCCTGTAACATAATACTTCCTGTCTGACTCCCCCTACTCAAATGTAAGCTCTAAGACTAGGAGAGTTTTTCTTACTTTTAGTATTGCAGGACTTATTACTGTCAGGGCTTACAATACTGCCAGAAACATAGGGGGCACTCAAAAAATATTTGTTGAATTAATTTAAGGTTTTTGTCCAGCATTAGACTAAAATCTGTGAAAGCAGGGACTGTTCGGGTCTGCTCAGCACTATCTCCAGCCTCCAGTGGACACACAGTGAGCCCTCCATCAACATGCGCTGAATGAGTGAACTCAGTGAACAAATGGAAGAAGATCATCATCCTGCAAAGAAACTTAATTCTCAAGTCTCATGTCCCTGTTTTTAGATCACTTCTTCAGCGGACAGTCACAAAATATTTGCTTTATAGATGAATCAGTGACAAGACCATCATCCCAAAATAAAGACTCCTCCATTTTCAAGCCTAGGACTTTGTTTTCATATCATCTTTCCGTGTTCCTGCTCTGTCCAATCGGTTTAGTGACGCTAGTTTGCTTATTAAGTCCGTAAAAAATCGCACTGGGAGGCGCAGTAGGTGTTATTCGGTGACCAAGCTTCCCCAACAAATGGGATACAAAGTAAAAGTAAACACCCCAAACAGGGTGGGACAAGCACACTAACGGCAATTCGTTAGCAGCCTGGCTGCCCCGGACCTCAAGATTCCAAAGCAGGGCCCATGGAGGTGGCCCAGGTGATACAGCCACAGGCCAGCGCTGCCGGGCTGGGGCGCCTGCCGGACCCGGGCAGCAAAGGCACAGCAGAAGGACTCCGCGACTAAACC